>NC_067151.1:1662860-1987860 GCF_903995435.1 Acomys russatus | reverse complement strand
TCTTCTTCACAGCTTACCTCTGTTTCCTTTGGCAGAGAGGGGCCTAATGAATCTGGTTGGTTACATGGACTTCCTGAAGCTATTTTGAGTTGTTTACCTTCCTGTTTAAAGAGCTTCCCTGACATTGTGCCACCCAGTCTTCCCACCTCAACCCAATCTAGAAATGTTCTCAGAGGCACACCAGAAGTGATTCTAGATCAGGTCGTGCTGATAACCAATAGCAACTATCACATCTAGATCTGGAGAATGGGGGGGGGGTGGGGGGGGGGAATCTGAAGATTCAGACATCGTGTTCTCATAGAAATCTGGTATTCCAGGAGGCATTAAGCATACTGACAGAGGCATGGAGAGCAAAGATGACACCAAGAAAGGAAAACAATCTTTGTAGTGCCTTTCCATGAGTAAGCCACGGCACTTTGGAAGGAGATGAATCAAGACAGATGGAGCTGGTGGGCAGATAGCCAGGGAGAGGGATGTGTGAACAGGGCAGGGGAGCAGGGAGAGGCTCCCCAAAGGGCTCACAAGCCACAGAGTGAGTTTTCGTATTTATCACAAGAGCAATAGAATCTAGTAAGGATTCAAAGCGGAGCATCAGATGTAGCCAAAATTTCATTTTAGGCAGACTAGTTCATGGGCTATATAGTGGAAACAGACAGACAAGGGACTAATGCAAAGGATTCTATGTTCATTTATTTGCTTAAAAAGTTAATTAATTAATTTATTTAGTGTGACAGGGTCGCTTGTAGTGCATATTGGTCTTTCTTGAACTATGTAGCCAAGGATGACCTTGAACTCCTGATCTTCTGCTTCTGCCTCCTGAGTGTGTATCTGGAGGGATTACAGTGAGCATCATCACACATGGCCATTTACAGAACAAGCTGCATAATCTGTGAGACGTTCTTTTCACTGAGCTCCCTGGAACTCACAATGTAATTTGACCTTTCCATACTGACTTGGATTTTGCCATTTCAGCATGGCTACCCCATCTCTCCTAGAAGCAGGAACATGTTTAGATTCCAAATATAACCCTTAAGAAACATTTACACTTAAATTTCCTTTGCCCATTATAATGTAAGATGGAAGGCATGAGGGAGTAGGTTTCAGGGAGGGCACCAGATAACTAGATAATAAAAAATTGAAAGGATATATAAAAAGATCATTGACTATAATAAATATTTATGGGACCCATGAGAGAAAAGGAAAGACTATGAGGAACCATAAGTGAAAACAGAGACTGCTCTGAAATACTTCCTGTCAGGGAGGCAAAGCAGTTTTCCGGAAGGAGTCTGGACTCTAGCAATCAAATCTCTCCTTTTTTTGTTTTGTTTTGTTTTTCTGTTTTCCCCTGGTTGTCCTAGAACTCTGTAGACCAGGCTAATTCTGCCTGTTTGTATCTCCCAAGTGATGAGATTAAAGGTGTGCGTCACTGCCTGGCAAGAATCTCTAACCTGTCTCTTCATCTGTCTGATGTTCATGCATATTTCAAGAATTGGAAATGTAGCTCAATGGTAGAGCACGTGACTAGCATATGCAAGACCAGCGTTCAAATCCCAGTGCCACAAAATGAATAGGCAGCCCAAGAAAACCGCTGTAGGACAGGTGTGGAGTTACCCTTAGGGTCAGAGGTATTTGCCTCTGCCATGTTGCTGTTTATATCTGAGGTGCTGTCTTTAGTCAGCATATTGTCTGGTTTTGTGTGTCAACTCGGCACAAGCTAGAGTCATAAGACAGGAAGGAGCCTCAGTTGAGAAAATGCCTCGGTGAGATCCAGCTGTAAGGCACTTTCTCAATTAGTGGTCAATGAATGGGTGATGGCCCAGCCTATTGTGGGTGGTGCCATTCTGGGCTGGCGCTCCTGAATACTGTAAAAAGGTAGGATGAGCAAGCCAGGGGAAGCAAGCCCTCCTTGACCTCTACATCAGCTCCTGCCTCCAGGTTTCTGCCCTGCATAAGTTCCTGTCTTGGGTTCCTTTGGTGATGAACAGCAATGTGGAAGTGTGAGCCAAACAAGCCCTTTCTCCCCAACTTGCTTTTTGGTCATGTATTTTCAGTGCAGCGATAGAAAGCCTGACTAAGACAGTCAGATTTATGAAGGTGGTTGCCATCCAGTAGAAGGGGCAGCATTGAAGAGGAGACCAATGTGCGCTCTCTCTCTGTCTGTCTCTCTGTGTCTGTGTCTGTCTGTGTCTGTCTGTCTCTGTCTCTCCCTGTCTCTCTCTCCCTCTCTCTTGAGAGAGGGTCTCTCTATGTAGCCTTGACTGTCTTGGACTCGCTTTGCAGACCAGGATGGCTTCGGAAACACACAGAAGTCTGCCTGTTTGCTTTAAGAGCACAGCAAAGTTCAACAAGATTAACATTCTTAGTTGCGATGTGGTGCAATAACTACAAGAATCTGTAAGCTCGGTTGCCAGAGGCAACCAGAGACAGCAGACGGCATCTTCACTCACTGAACTGTCGGTGAAGTGAGACCACGTGAGTATAGCTTACTATCTATTGAGGAAAAGACGTTAAACGAGTTATTACACAATACATTTAGTTATTACTTGTAGCACAATGATTATAAGCATAAGTGAAAGTTGGAATGCAATTAGTGTCAACGATAAAGGAGTCAAAGTGGTGATGGGAATAGGGTGTGTCAGATTTCTGAGGAGACGGTATTGGGACCAAAATGAGAAAAGGTGGACCAACGGCAGGGGAAGAACACCCGCCAGCCTTTATTTATAAACCTTGGGTAATGGAGAGGGGTTTGAGGGTAAATGTGTCTGATTTGCTAGGGCTAGAGTTTGGTAGCGGACTTCATTTACATGCAGTAACACGGGATTCTATCACAAGGAGAAAACAGTACTTAATTATCCTATGAATAAGGGACTATCTTCTAGGTATGATTAGAGGTTATTTACTGGAAGGAAGAATCTTTTCAGCATAGGGTGGGGTACTTCCAGGAATTCCCTGTGCTTGCTGAGCAAGTTCCTTATCAGGAAAGAGTAGAGCCTGTAATCTTTCTTGAGGGCTATGCGACACTCCTTAAAATCTGGAGTTGCCAGATGGAGTGGAGTGAGGAGTGCACTGGGAAAAGGGAGTCCACCCTCATAGACTGAGGCACAAAAATGGTTATCTGGCCATGTCAGACTTCAACCTTATCCAGCAGAGTCCCACAAAACCATGTCAAAACCCACCAATCCCTGAGCTTGAAAGCCCATCAATCCCCAGCCTGGAAACCCTGTTTCAGCCTGTCTCCTTCCTAGCTCCCTGCTGCTTCTCACTCAAGCAGAGGCAGCCATCCCTTTGAGTCTCTCCCAATAAATGTCTCATGTGAGGTTTGCTCTGCAGTGTGTGACTTTGTGGTGTTCCATGGCTTCTGGCTGCCAGGATACCTGTCCCTTCAGAGCTGCAACCCCTGTGTCGGGGAAGCCTTTTCCCTCGGAGCTGTAACACTCCCCATTCATTTATTTGTTCTTTCTAGTATTCATATAAATGATTGCTGAGACTACACACACACACACACACACACCATCCCCTACTTAGGGAAATTATGGAACCCTTAGGAGGTGCAGCCTTGTTGGAGGAAGTATAACACAGGGGGTGAGTTTTAAGGGTATATGACCTCAACCTTCTCTCTCTCTCTCTCTCTCTCTCTCTCTCTCTCTCTCTCTCTCTGTTTCTTATGTATGTATGTATGGTAGTGTGATTATGTATGGTAGTGTGATCAGCCAGTGTTCTGTTCCTGTTACCATGCCTGTCTGCTGTTCTGTCCTCCTCAGCATTCTGTGGAATGGTAAGCCAAATGAGTCTTTTGGTCATGTTGTTTTAGCTCAGCAGCAGAAACGGACCTAAGGCACCATTCGAGCTATTGAATATAGTGGTGAGTTGTCATATTTATTTATTTATTTATTTATTGGTTTTTCGAGACAGGGTTTCTCTGTGTAGCCTTGGCCATCCTGGACTCACTTTGTAGACCAGGCTGGCCTCGAACTCACAGTGATCTGCCTGCCTCTGCCTCCCGAGTGCTGGGATTAAAGGCGTGCACCACCATACCCGGCTGAGTTGTCATTTTTAATTTCTAGTATATGCATCTAACACAAGTTGCTCATGATTTCTGACCTGTTGATGGACATTTGAGTTGTTTGTCACTTGAGAGGCTATTGTGAATGAAGTCACCATAAACATTCATTTCAAGCCTCTGTTTGGAAATATGCCTTATATCCTTTAGGTAAACACCAAGGCAGACTCTTCTGGAATTAGATATGCACTTATCATATAACCTTGCAAGTTGTCACACATGTCTATCAGCTCTATAGGAATGTTGCATTTGTGTAACATCTTTGTCAGTGCTTGTTGTTGTCAAGCTTTTATGTTTTGGCCATTTTAATAGGCAGGGGGTGATATTTCTTTATTGTTTAAACATGCACTTTCTCTTCTGTTTGTTTGTTTTGGTTTGTATGTATGTGCGCCTGTGTATGTGGAAGCCAGAGGCCAATGTCAGGTGTTTGCTCTATTTTCTCCATTATGTTTTGTTTGTTTGTTTGGGGTTTTTGTTTTTGTTTTTTGAGACAGGGTCTCTCTGTGTTAGCCTTGACTCTCCTGGACTTGCTTTGTAGACCAGGCTGGCCTCAAACTCAGTGATATACCTGTTCTGCCTCCTGAGAACTGTCTGGGATGTGTGCCACCATGCCCAGCTTCCATTTTGTATTTTTAAGATAGGCTTTCTCACTAAATCTGGAGCTCTGATTTGGCTAGACAAACTAGTCAGGATTCTCTTGTCTCTGCCTCCTAGTACTGGGAATACAAGTGTGCACCACTCCATTTAGTTTTTACGTAGGTGTGCAAAGACTCTGAACTCAGATCTTCATACTTGGACAGAGGGCATTTTACCATTTAGACATCTAACCAGTGTATAAGATACATTTCTAACATTGCATGCTTTTTTAATAGCCTTTGCAAGTGACCACTCAGTTTTTTCTGTTTACCAGTTCAAACTGCTTGTCTGCTTTAGGAAAATGTCAAAGCCAGGCATTGGGGAGACAGAGGCAGGTGGATCTCTGTGAACTAAAGGCCAGCCTGGTCTACAAAGGAGTCCTGGACAGCCAGGGCTACACAGAGAAACCCTCGAAAAGCCAAAAAAAAAAAAGTCAATATCTTTGTATGTATGTGGGTGTGTGCATGTAACCCTGCATGTGTGTGGAGGTCAGAGCATAACAGACGGAAGGTGGTTGTCTCCTACTATTGGGTCCCAGAATCAATCTTGGTCATAGACTTGGTGACAAGTGAGTCATTTGTCTTCCTAATTAGTTTGTAAAGGTTCTAGTTACAAGCCTTTTTTCTCTGTGTAGCCTTGACTGTCCTGGACTTGCTTTATAGACCAGGCTGTCCTCAAACTTACAGCGATCCGCCAGCCTCTGCCTCCCGAGTGCTGAGATTAAAGGTAGTTACAAGTCATTAAAGTGAGTTGCAAACACCTTTTTCCTGTCTATGGCTTGACTTTTAAATTTCCTTCCTTCTTTCCTTTCTTCCTCCATATAGTCCTTCCTTTTTTTTTTCTTTCAAAGGGGTGTTGCTATGTAGCCCAGGCTGACCTTCACACTGCAGTTTCTTACCAATGTTTCCTCGTGAAGAGCAGTACACATCTTTTTTTCCCTCTAGATCAGTACTCCCGTCCCCCCTGCACTCCCCCCACCCCCCCAGACAGGGTTTCTCTGTGTAGCTTTGGCTGTCCTGGACTTGCTTTGTAGACCAGGCTGGCCTCGAACTCACAGTGATCCACTTGTCTCTGCCTCCTAAGTGCTGGGTAGATCAATACTTTTTAAAGAATAGAAAATTTTAATTTTTATAGTGTACATTCATTTTTTTTTTTTTAATGATTCTTTTTTTTTTTTTTTTGTTTTTCAAGATAAGGTTTCTCTGTGTAGCCTTGGCTGTCCGGGACTACTTTGTAGATCAGGCTGGCCTCTAGCTCACAGAGATCCTCCTGCCTCTGCCTCCCGAGTGCTGGGACTAAAGGCATGGGCTGCCACTGCCGCCAGCCCCCCCCCATCCCCGTTCTCTCCCCCCACCCCCCACGGCTTGATTCATTTTTTTCAATGCTTGGTGTAATTTTCTTCAAGGTTCTTTTTCCTTAGTTTGGAGACATACAGTTAACAAATCCATCAGGAAAATTACCTTAGGCTTGGGGGTACAACCTGGTGTCAGAGCACTTGCTTCCAGTGTTCAGAACCCATAGTCCAGCTCCTAGCACTACAATTGTTATGGGGGCTCCTCGGAGTCTGTATAGAACACATCCAGACACCAAATTCTTGGCATAAAGATTTCTTATCGGTAAAGGGGCAAGCAGGGTGTGTGGAGGTGGGGTGGAGATGGGAGGGTGCTGTCTCTAGATCTGACAAGCAACACCAAGCAGCAGCTGTCTCTGCAGAAGTAGTTTTGAAGGAGAAAAGGGGAAGTCTGTGCTAGGATGGGTTGGTTAGTTCTGACTGGACACGTTAGCCAGTGTAACCAAATGATGAATTTTGATTGCTGAACCTTGGTGTTTAGTTTAGTTTCAGGAATGAGTCAGTGGCTGAAGAAGGGAACAGACAGACCTTGGGGGCTAGCTTTAGGAATGTAACTAAGGGTTGGCAAGGGAGAAGGAAGGGGAAAGGGCAAAACTTGCAGGCTCCCTGTTTGTCACGCTTGGGCCTATTAGAGCGCCCTTCAACCATAACAAGTATTATTTGGCTAACTGAATTATCTTCATAGGTTTATGTCAAATGAACTGACCATATGCTTGTAACTTCTCTTCCTCATTCTCCTTTCTCTTTGTCCTCTCTCTGTGTCTGTCTCTCTCGCCACAGTCTTATGTAGTACAGGCTACCTTTGCACTCAGTAAGTAGCTGAGGATGACCCGGAACCCTGCTGAGAAGTACTGAGAATCCCAGTATGTACCATCAAACCCGGTTTTTCAGCCTACTTTTTTTTTTTTTTTTTTTTTTTTTTTTTTTTTTTTGGTTTTTCGAGACAGGGTCTCTCTGTGTACCCTTGGCCATCCTGGACTCACTTTGTAGACCAGGCTGGCCTCGAACTCACAGCGATCCGCCTGCCTCTGCCTCCCGAGTGCTGGGATTAAAGGCGTGCGCCACCACGCCCGGCCTTTTCAACCTACTTTTAATCTATGTGATGGATACATTGAAATATTTTCATGATGTGAATATCGATAGAATAGCTTTTATAGAAAGAATACCCAATTCATGTTTCATATTTAACATATCATTCTTGTGAGACAGATAGATGCTCATGTGCTCCAGGCTGGCCTAGAACTCATTATGAAGCTGAAGGAAGATGATCCTAGTTCTCATGCTCCCACACCCTGAGTGTGGGGATTAAAGCTATGCTTCACCACGCCTGGCTTAGTCAATGCTGAGGACCAAGCCTGGGCTCTGTACATGCTGGGTGAGCCAACTGAGTCGACTCTAGTCTCAACCTCTACATCAGTACCTTTTAGTTCCCTTTCCCCATCTTCTCACAGACTGAGAAACTTGGTTTGAGTTTCCACTTACTTAGTTTTGTTGCATTTTTATAAAGTTTGCTCTAAAGCACATTTTAATGTCTAGCTCCAAACATTATCATCCACCTTAATCTGAAATGATTTTGCAATTTGTGAATATGGCTAGAGTAGATTGTTTCCAGAATTCTCTTTGTTTCTGGCTATGGTGGATGGTAAGAGGAAGATTTTGAAGGCAACCGGGCATGGTGGCATATGCTTTTAATCCCAGCTCTTGGGAGGCAGAGGCAGATCGCTGTGAGTTCAAGGCCAGCCTGGTCTACAAAGCAAGTCCAATACAGCCAAGGCTACACCCTGGTCTACAAAGCGAGTACAGGACAGTCAAGGCTAACACAGAGAGACCCTGTCTCAAAAAAGACGGGCGGGGGGGGGGGTGAGATTTGAAGGCAGAAGCCTTAGTGGTGGCACAAGCCTATTCTCTTAGAACTCTGGAAGAAGAAGCAGGAAGATCCAGAGTTCAAGGTCATCCTTGGATACACAGCAAGTACCAGGTCAGCAAGGCTGCATGAAGCCCTGTGTCCCCCATAGCTCCGAATTGATGAAGTTAAGCAGAAGACATGTTGCTTTTATTTTATTTCACGGAGTTGTGTGTGGACAGCAGGGCTAGCGATGCTTGCGTGTGCTGTCCATACGTATCCTTTGCTGTCTTCTGATGCATTCCCGCTTCCCATCCTGCCTCAGCTTCTCTGACTTTTGCTTTCTTGTATGTTAATTCGCTAACAGGCCACCAGCTCTTCTTACGGAATACCTTTCTTTAATTTTGGAGGAACTCAGAGACAAAACAACCTCTAGTTCATCCAGATTAAACTGCCCAGCTTCTTATTACAAATTGATCCCTTCAGGTATTTTTCTCTCTAGTTGCCTTCCAGATAAGTTATAAGTTCCATTTCAAGACCACCAAACAAGCAATACAGAGCTTGTTAGCTAGCTGCCAATATTATCAATTTAATTTCCTATATAAATCCTAGAGTTAGAAATCTGTCAGTTATTTACTACTAGGTAACAAATTAGGCCAAAATTTAGTGGCTACAGACAATTATAGATATTAAAACAGAGTCATGGCTCAATACTGTAATCCCTGCTCTCAGAAAGTAGAGATCAGAAGACAAGAACTCAAGGTCAGCCTGCCCTACATAGACCCCATCTCAAACCAACAAACCACCACTGCGGTTGGCACCACAAATAACATTAAAAAGAAAGACAGAACAATAGATTCTGCTGGGCAATGGTGGTGTATGCTTTTCATTCCAGAACTCATGAGGCAAGAACGGCAGAGCACTGAGTGAGTTCCAGGACAACCAGGGGTACACAGAGAAACTCTGTCTAAAAAAAATCAAAACCCAAAACCAAACCTACCCAACCACCACCCATCCACCGCCCCCCCCCCCAAAAAAAAGAAAAAGGATACTGAAAATATAATCCCTTTTCCCTCTTGTCCTATACGAGTGAGAAAATAACCAGTTGCTTCACTGAGCGTTTGCCCTGGGGCTGCCTAGACCTTATCTGTAGGCACTGGAGGAAAGGCGAGAGAGGCACCTCACTGACAGGGAAGATGACTTGTCACTAGGGGAGGTTGAACTCTTCCCCACAGAGCTCATTTTGCATAGCACACTGAGTATCTTTATAGTGTAGGGACAAATTTATCTGAGAGCACTGGGCATATACATATTATGCACATATATGCAAAACACTCATACATATAGAATTTAAAATAAATATAATAGTCAATTATCAAATTGGTTCTCTCCTTCTACCATGAGGAGCCTATGTATCAAATTTAGGTCACTGGGCTTGACTGAAAGTGCAGTTTTCCTGATGA
Source organism: Acomys russatus (assembly GCF_903995435.1). NCBI lineage: Eukaryota > Metazoa > Chordata > Mammalia > Rodentia > Muridae > Acomys > Acomys russatus. The sequence continues at coordinate 1,978,507 of NC_067151.1, read as the reverse complement.
ACTATTTCAACAGTCTCATTCTTTATTTTCTATAATTAACTATACATTTCAGAAACATTTTTCTAGTTGTGGAGGCCAGGGGGCTTGCTGGTATTATTTGATAAGAATTTCGTTGAATCCATAGATCAATTTGAAGGGTATTTAATTGTCACAATATTGGGTGTTGGCAAAATGATATAAACAGACACATTCTATCTCATTATATCTTCATTTATTTGAGGTTTCTTTACTTTCAGAAGTATTTCCTAGTTTTTGCTGTGCAGCTCCTAATCTTTTGAGAATTCCTGGTGAATTTTTAACCTTGAGTAGTTCCTTCTTTGGCCCTGAGAATGTGTGGTTCTTTATAGTGGAACTTCTGTCTTCCTTACACTTGTGTTTCCCTCAGGCCCTTGGCAGGACTTACAGAGGTGAACATGTGGCTCCATCAGTGCTTTCTTGTGTATTATCTTTTATAAGGAGCTTACTTTTTATGCAATAAAGTTTTTCTTATTGCATGTGTAGATGTTTTTCCATACCAGCCACATATGGTGACTCACAAGGATAAAGCATTCCCAGCGCTTGGGAGGAAGATGTCAGAAGACTGCAGGAAGTTGGAGGCCAACTTGGAAGTTCAGGCCAGTCAGGGCTACACGGTGAGAATGTCATAAATACACATATAATTTTTTGTTGTTATTGTTTTGGTTTTTCGAGACAGGGTCTCTCTATGTTAGCCTTGGCTGTCCTGGACTCACTCTGTAGTCCAGGCTGGCCTCGAACTCACAGCGATCCGCCTGCCTCTGCCTCCCCAGTGCTTGGATTAAAGGCGTGCGCCACCAACACCCAGCGTTACACATATAATTTTATATTGGATATTGTGGTTGTGTTTCTAAAAAACTTTCTGAAATCTCTTATTGTACTGCTATTGTAATTGTGTGTGTACTTGACACAAACTAGAGTCATCAGGGAGAGGCACCTCAGTGGAGGAAATGCCCCTATGAACTCCAAGTATAAGGAATTTTCTCAATTAATGATCAGCCCATTGTGGGGGTGCGTTCTCTGGGGTGGTGGCCCTGAGCCTTATAAAAAAGCAGGCTGAGCAAGCCATGTGGAACAGGCCAGTAAGCAGCACTTCTGCATTATTAGCTCTCTTGCCTCCAGGTTCTTGCCCTGCTTGGGTTTCTGTCCTGACTTCCTTTGGTGGTGAACAGCAATGAATAAGTGTAAGCCAAATAAACCCTTTCTTCCCCAGCTTGCTTTTTGGTCATTGTATTTCATTGCAGCAAAAACCAAACCAAACCAAACAAAACAAAATAACCACCCCCCCCCAAAAAAAACCAAAATAAACCCTAACTAGAGCTTTTATCTTTAATTTTGTTTTCTTTCAAAGATATTGTGGTGTGGTGTGTGTGTGTGTGTGTGTGTGTGTGTGTCTACTTAACTGTATATTACCATGCTCTATTTGAGGTTTGCTCCTGTCTTTTTTTTTTTTAGATTTTTGAGAAGTCTCATGTATTCCAGGCTGATCTCAAATTTACTGTGCAGCCAAGGATGACCTTCAACTCCTGATCCTCTTTCCTATACCTCCCAAGAGCACGCCCTCTTTGCTTTTATACTTTGTTATGTAGATCTAAAGTAGCCTTATTTGCTGGAAGTACCGATCAAGGCTCTAATTGCAGTACCTGTTATGTTGAGGCAAGAGGATTGCCTCCACTAAAAGGCTATCTTAGTTTGCATAACAAGTTGAATTCCAACACAGCCTGGGCTACAAAGTGAGACTTTGTTTCAAACAAATTAAACAATAGTAATCATTTAACATAAAGTAGGCAGCCAGATGTGGCGGCACACTCCTTTAACCTCAGCACTTGAGAGGCAGAGGCAGATGGATTGTGGTGTGTTCCAGGCCAGCTTGGTCTACAAAGCAAGTCCAGGACAGGCTACACAAAGAACACCTCTCTTGAAAAACAAACAAACATAAAGTAGGCTTATTTTAACCAGACTTATTTTCTAAGATCTATTTATTTATTATTCTACCCTCATGCTGGAAGAGGACACTAGATCTTATAATAGATGGTTGTGAGCCATCATGTGGTTGCTGGAAATTGAACTCAGAACCTTTGGAAGAACAGTCAGTGCTCTTAACCTCTGAGCCATCTTTCCAGCCCCTTATTTTTATTTTTTGTTTGTTATTTATTATATGTTCATTTTTATCAGGTTTCTTATCTTTAGGAATTCCTAAATTAGCATTTGGAATCTAATGTTTTAAATTTTCATTTTTAATCCCATTATGTACGTATGTACGTGTGTACGTGTGAGTGCAAGTGCCCATGGGGACCAGAGGCATTGGATTTCCAAGAGCTGGAGTATAGATGGTTATGAGACTACTGACGTAGATATTCAGAATTGACCATAGGTATTCTGCAATAGCAGTAAGCACTTGTTTACGCTAAAACATCATTCTACCTCCATGATTTTGTTGTTGTTTTTGTTGCATGGAGTGTGTGTGCTCATGTTTAGGTGTGTGTAGAGGTCAGAGGCTACTGCTGGGAGTCTTCCTTGATGGCTTGCCCTGTCACTTGCTAAGATGGGGTCTCTTGTTGGACCCAGTGGCCAGGTCTTTCTAGCCAACTTGTTTAGGGATTCCTGTCTATACTCCAAAATGCCAGGATTACAGGCAGGTGCTGAATTTTACATGGGTTTTTGATTATTTTAAACTCAGCTGAGCTGTCTCCCTAGTGCCCACCATGAGGCTTTCTCTATCCACTTCATGAGCCCCTCCCCAAACCATTTGTGACAATAAAAGGCCACTGTCTCCTGGCACTCTTCAGTCACCTTCTTTGATTGTGTTTTCTTATTCAGTTGTTCCTTGTTTGCCCTTCTGGTGGTCCCCACTGCCCTTAGTCTCCATTTGCCCTATGCTGTGTATAGTATGTATGTATAGTACTTTCCATAAAGCTGCTGTCCCCAATGGGCAGATTTCTGAGCCCCTTTCTGTCTGGTATTTGCTTGCTTCCTTTTAGTCGTCCTGTCCTTCCTTTAGTTCACTGCCATTGGACATGCTCTGCTGAGGTTCACCTTTCCAACACTAACTCTGGAAGGTTCCTGCAGGCAGGTCAGATAACTAGGAAGTTGCCTTATTTGCTTCTCTTTTCTGGAAGATTGCAATCTTTTCTGAATGTTTCTAAAGCAAGACCTTCATTAGATTGATCCTTCTCTGGTTATTTTTTGGAGTTAAGTTTCCCTCAAGAGTAGAAGTGGAAACTGTCCTTTTCCCATTTGGCTCCCAGGTGCCTGTGCAAGTAAAAGCATTTGCTACATTGAATGCAACTGTAAAAACTGAAGACAGATTCATGCCATCCCTTGGCTTCCAAGCAGTGCAGCAGGTGTTTAACCAACACACGCCATTCAGTTCCAACACTGAGGAAAATCAACTGTATTGAATACTTAAAAGACATTCTTGTCAAGTGCAATGGGGTCTTTTCCTGACACTTCTTCAAGAATAGTTCTTATTTCTTCCTTTAGTAGTATTATTTTAAACAGATAGTTTGAGACTTCATAAAGATGGTTGTATTGGATGGGAGACAAAGTTTTGAGAGTTAAAAAGCACACCTTGAGTGGCAGTATAGCTGTTGCGCACAGGCAGGTGATGGGACTAACGGAAGGGAAATGTGGCAGCCTGCAGGGACACAGAGGTGTCTTGTGCAGAGAGCCTTTCAAGAGCGGGTGCACCCTCAGACTCCTTAATCACTCTAGCCATTCTGCAGACTGATATTTCTAACTTCCTCCAGATGTGCACCACTAACTCCTGACTCTTTCTCCCCTCCCCTAGAGCATTCCTGACTGCTAGCATTCCGGAAGGCTTGCTGTGTAAGAGGTGAATGAAGAGCAATTGTCCAGGGCTGTTTTTCCAGGTGAGCTGGCTGGCCCCCTCCCAAGCTCTAGGCTTCTAGGAGCTTACTTACCCTGGAGCATTAGTGCGCGGTGCACTGGATTTCAGATACAAAAGGCATGCAGTGACAATGAGTTCCCCTTTAGTGGGAATTTCCTTTTTTGCTTTTTGTTTTTGTTTTCGAGACAGGGTTTCTCTGTGTAGCCTTGGCCATCCTGGACTCACTTTGTAGACCAGGCTGGCCTTGAATTCACAGCGATCCGCCTGCCTCTGCCTCGAGTGCTGGGATTAAAGGCGCGCGCCACCACGCCCGGCGGAATTTCCTATTTTAAACTGAGTCTGCTGATATAATACATCCTCACCAAAATGTTTGTCTGTGTTTTAGGCTAAGTGGGTTTTGGTTTTGTGTGTTGGCTATTTCCCTTCCTTAAAGATTAAAAAAATCAGATGGCAGGCAATGGATATTAGATAGAGAAGTTTATTAAATGAGCATGGGGAGAGAAGGAGGGGGGGATGGGTACCCCAGAGAGAAACAGAGAGACAGAGTTAGAGGAAGAGAGAGGAGGAGGGAGAGAGGTGAATGAGAGAAAGAGAGGCAAGAGAGAAAGAGGGTAAGAGGAAGGGGTGATGTGGGTTTGTCCTTTTACATACTGGGGAAGGCCACGCCCCTTTAGCAGGTAGGCAATGACAACACAGGTAGGCTGACTGAAACAGAATCCTAACACCTTCAGTTTTCTATCACTCCATTTCTTACATTATGGTCAAATGACACTGTGAAATGTATATTTCATACAGTATATAGTATATTTATATATGTTCACAATGAGTTGTGATTTTCTTTAAATGTAGGGGACACAGCTCAGCAAATAATAGCATTAGCTGTGTAAGTCTGACAGTGGAATTCAATTTCCAGAGCGCAGGTTAAACAACAAAATCCCAGCCCTGTGTAGGGTGACCTGCACCTGGAATCCCAGAACGCCAGTAAGAGGAGGATAAGACACCATGCTCTCCTCTCTGGTGGCTCTGTCTCTTCTCGTGCTGGTGAACTGATATTCAGAATCAGTGTTGCTTCCTGGTCTTTTGCTTGTTTGTCTGTCCCCAGGGCACACACTCTACCTAGTCTTGTTCATGTATCAGTTCCAGTGTCACTTCTGCAAAACCATTTCCCCAGAGGCCCCAGAGCACATGGCACTCCCTTCATTTGGCACCATTTGTGGCTTGTTTTCTGGCATTATAATCCAATTAATTTGTTTCTTTTCTGAGAGCACACCAAGATCACATGTGTTTTGCTCATTGTTTCTCAGGTAAGCAGCGCACCTGATGAAAGCAGTGTTGCTTGAACATAGAAATTAGAAAGACAAAAGAGACTTGAGTTGGATTTTTGTACTATACAAAAAATGCTTGCATTTATAGAGTAGAACACAGGTGTTTGCACACACATAGCTATATGTCTCTATCGTAGAATAACTGTTTATACAAGTGAGATGACATCACTTTTAATAGATGCCAAATTATGAATTTCTCAACATATCTATTTTTTCCATATCTATTTATTTAACATACTTCAGCTCACCTGTATGTCAATAAATCACTGTTTACAAAAATGTTATAATGAGATACTGTGTTTCCATTTCTCAGCCTCATTAACAACTTAGAACATCAGGGTGAGTAATCAAGCATATGGCTACATTAAGAGGACCAATATTTATATAACAGAGTCTATGAATCTAAGTTAATATATATTTTCTTTATGTATATGCAGAATAGAATGTTACCTTATGTAATAGATACAATTATAGCACACAGGGACTATTAAGCTTGTTAAATACATATAGATGCATACACACATATGTATGTATACCCACAAACATATATACATATAGCTTTTTTCTTCACTTACAAAAAGCAATTTATTAACAGAAAATAATTTTAGAAGTCATGTTCATAGACGGTGACCATGATGATCTCCTTGTTTTGAGTGCTGTCAGAGGTGTGGAAGTAATATCCTCAATCTACCCAGTCTCCATCTTGACCAAGCAGGAGCTCTGAGGGCTCTCTGGGCTCTGGGTACAGGGGTCCTTGTCCTGGTTCCTCCTATGGCATATAGTCTGATATGCAGGGCAGTGATGCCCAGCTCTTCGTACCTCTGGGCCACATCCTGGGCAGCCGACATGGCTGCAAATGGAAAGGACTTGTCTTGGTCAGCCTTTACCTTCATCCCAGCAGTCACTGAGCAGATGGTTTCCTTACCAGAAAGATCGATGAAGGATGCAAAGATGCGGAAGACACCAAATACACTTCTCTCCTACAGCCAGATGACTCATTCTTTCTTCTTTTCCTTTCCCTTCCATGGTGCCATTTCTGAATGTCACCTCCAGATTCCTCCTCTGGAAAGAGAATATATAGCTTTTTGGGGGTGTGTGGAGGAGATAGAGTTTTTAATTAAAAACAAAAATGTCTGGTTTGACTAGGAGCAAAGGTGCAGGTACTTGAACATTGCATCCCCATGCCTCCTGTTGAGTAGAGCGCTGCCTTACCCTTGAAGTTTCCAACAACATCCTTTCACCTGCAAAGATATTTTCATTCAAATGATAGACACAGAGTTGGAGAAATATATTAGGTTACTAGGCTACCAGGCATAGTAGTTTGAGGCAAATTCCTGGACTGGATGAATGACAAAGCTGTCACCACTACTGACTCCAGGACCACTCACAGAGCAGAGCTTTGTGGGCGCTGCTACGCATGCTAGAACAACAGGGTCTCTGCTGGATGGAGGAAGAAGTCTCCAAATCTGTACATTGTCTTCTGTAACAGGAGGCAGGTGACTAACTGCTACCATTTCCCCTCCCACAGAGTCTCACGTAATACACCCTGGCCTCCAACTTGCTACATAGCCAGAGATGACCTTGAATTCCTGATCCTCCTGCCTTTGCCTCCCGAATACGAAGATGATTGGTGTGCACTACCACTCTTAGTTTACATGGTGCTGGGGATTGAACCCAAGGCTTTGTGCATGCTAGGGAAACACTACCAATTAAGCCTAATACATTCCAGGCCCAATTTGTAGAAATTTTTAAGAGTTTTAGGTTACTATTCTAAGATTCCACATAAAGAAAAGAAAACAAAGAAGAAATAACCAAAAGCAAAAAGAGTATTTAAAATATTTTGAACAGTCACAAAGGACTTTTATTGTTAACCTAACATCTATCTATTTCCTAAACTTACAAACATAGGAACATGGGCTAGACAGATGGCCCAGCCAGTTCCTTCCCAAGAACCAATATAAAAAGCAAGAGGAGCAGCATGAACTTCTATTCTTAGTGCTGGAGCCTAACATAAGCAATGAGCCCCAGGTTCCAGTGAGAGACCCTGTCTTAAAAAGGGACGAAGCTGCAAAAGGCTTGCCACCAGGCTTGAAGACCTGAGTTTAATTGTGCTGATTAGTTTTATGTCAACTTGACATAAGCTGTAGTCATTTTTGAAGAGAGAATCTCAATTGAGAAAATGTCCCAACTAGATTGACATGTGTGGGTAGACCTATGCTGCATTTTCATGACTATTGATGGGGATGGCCAAGCTCACTGTGGGTGCTGCCATCCCTGAGCTGGTGGTCTTGAGTCCTTTAAAAAAAGCAAGCTGAGAAAACCATGGAGAGCAAGCCACTAAGCAGCATTCCGTCATGGCCTCTGCTTCACGTCCCACTTCTAGGTTCCTCCCTGCTTGACTTCCAGTGGTAATGGAGTATATCCTGACAGTTGTGAGCTGAAATAAATCTTTTCTGTTCTAAGCTGTTTGGTCATCATGTTTTATCACAGCAATAGAAACTTTAAACTAAGACACACATGGTGGAATGAGAAAACAAAAATCCCACAAATCTGGTATCCATGCACATTCTGTGGCATGTATGCTACCATGCCCACCCCTAAATAAATAACAAAGAAGAAAATGTCAAAGTAAAAAAAAATGTGATGGCATATGAGGAATGGCCTCAAAGGTTGTCTTCCTGCTTCCACATGGACACATACACATAGACAGACACACACACACACTTGCACCTTCACGTATGTGCATCTGTACACCTCTCATAAATAGAAATAAAACCCACTTTCCTAATAAGGTGACTTCACCCCTTACCAAGCAAGTTGATTCAAAACTGAGCCAGCAGGCACTTGGGAGGCAAAGGCAAGGAGTTCTCTGTAAATTTGAGGCCAGCCTAGTCTACAAAGCAAGTCTGGGACAGCTAATGCCAAACAGAGAAACTCTGTCTCACCCCCGACCCCAACAAACCCAACAAACAAACAAACAACAAAACAAAATAAAAACAAATACCCCCAAACTGTTTACAGGTCACACACACACACACACACACACACACACACACACACACACACACAGATTCTTTATGTGAAATCTGTGTGTGTGTGTGTGTGTGTATACACAAATATATCCATGTTTGTGCTCCCTTGTTTTTGCCTTAATATTTTATAATACTGACACAATAAAGCAAAAGTAAGCAGAATCAGCTGTGTTCCGCAAATGGTTTTGAATTGTTTACAATTCTCTGCACTGATTAACCATTCCACGTTGCTTCCATTTTTAGATCAGTGAGACTCAGTTAATTGGGGGTCTTTAGCGGCAAGTAATCCACACTTTCATTCTTCAGTAGCTGTGTCTATGTTAGCCATGCCTGTGTGTGTGAACTTTAGTTTTTTTATTGACATTTAGAAGGAAACATGGCAGTAAGGCAGAAAAGAGAGGCTCAGGGGCATCAAGAAAAACATACAAGGAAGGAACCAATGGCAGAGGAATTGCAAGCCATCCAACTGATGGCTTCATTACCAAGATGACACATATGAAAAAAACAAAACCCTCAAGCCTGCACTCACTAAACACTGGAGAAGGCAGTGAATGAGCTATAAGGCATCAGGACTTAGTGGCTTTTGAGCTTCAGACCTGTCCCAGCTCTCTGTCTACTTCCATTCTCCTGAGTGCTTTGTCTTTCTTTGTAAACCATTCATATTTCTATCAGTCTACGTTCTTTGATCAATTCTTCATTCTGAGACATGAACCTGCAAACCTCAGGGGTGCCCTCTGAAGCCTGATCCACATTCACAACAGTAATACCTCGAAGTACCCCACAGAAATTTGTGTTTTAAAGCAACATTTCCTGTTTTCACCTTGTGCTCATAGGTTATGAAATAACTTTTTCCTGAAATTCTGGGGACTGAGTCAGGGCCTGGAACATGAGCAGGCAAGTGCTGTCCCACAGAGCTATTAGCCAGTCCAGGTAAAACTCTCTTTAATGCTCCATACAGGAGATATGAGATGCATGGCTTTGAACTCTTTATCCCATGTTGGCTTTGAGCTCATGGTGATCTTCCTGCCTCAGCCTCCTCATGCCTGGCTTCTCTTCTTGTTTCCTGTCTGTATATGAAATGTGTTCATCTGTTGCTGCTTTGTGGCATGTGCTATATCTTCCAGGACAGCAGTGCAGCTTTGAAAATATTTGCCAATGGGAACTAAACCCAAGGAAGTAATTTTACTAGTTATAAACCCACATACTTTTAGAACTCTTAATGCTTTTTTTTTTTTGCCACTGTGACCAACTGCCTGATGAGAAGTGACTTAAGTGGAGAAAGATTTCTTTTGTCCCACAGTTTGAGAGCATATGGCCCATGGTAGCGGCTCCATAGTTTGCAGCTACTCTCTCGTAATTGTGCAGACTAGGAACCAGAGCAATGCAGAGTGCATTCCAGACTGGGCTACCTCAGAGTCCTGCCTCAGAGTCCTACATCTCTCAGCTAGGTCCCAAAACACTCCACAGCCTCTTGGAATAGGGTCACCAACTGAGGACCATTTGTTCAAACAGGCAAGCCTGTTGCAGATGTTTCACACTCGAACCATAGCAGCATCCTAAAGGCGTCTGTCCACTGTCCTAATCATTTGGCTATAAAATAAGATCTTGGGGCAAAACAACTGTTTTGTGAGTTGCAATGCTATTGGTTAAGGTCAGATATGGGATCCAGAGAAGCTTGCTAGACCAAAAATAATGTTCAAATGTGTAGTTTCAGCGGGAATAGACACCAGCTATGCCCAGGTGTAGGAGCCTGGTGTAATTAGCTTCCTGGCTAGTCCTTTAGGGATGACACATGACAGAACTGATGCTTGAAGTAGTTGCCTCGGTATATAGAGAGGAAGGCCTGGTTGATAGCCTCATGCATAAACCTTTTCTGAAACGACAATCAAACCTTCCTCTTGAGGATATTCAACAGTTCCTGGGGTGGCTAATAAAAACAGGTTAACAAATCCAGTTGCACAGGGCTTCGTCTTTTTTTGTTATCTAGTCCAGTCATTATTTTTTTGCTCTTGTGTGTGTGTGTGTGTGTGTGTGTGTGTGTGTGTGTGAGAGAGAGAGAGAGAGAGAGAGAGAGAGAGAGAGAGAGAGAGAGAGAGAGAAAGAGTGCATGTATATGTGTTCCCATGTGTGTGAGCTCACGTGTGTGTGTGCACACCATGCATACATACATGCCTGTCTGCCTGCCTGAGTGTTTGGAGACCTGAAATTGATGTTCATTGTCGTCCTTAATCGCTTTCTACCTTATCTATTTATATACTGAAGTAGGGTTTCTCACCGATTCAGCTAGTCTACCAGTTACAATCTTGCTCCAGGGAGTCCCTGCCTCTCTACCTGTCTTGTGCTAGGATTGCAAGTGAGCCACTATTCCATGTGGCTTTTTGTACATGTGGCAGGTGCTGTGTCCTCTAAGCTACTTCTGCAGCTCCTCCAGCCATCTTTTGAAAGCCACCCTCAGCACCATTCATTTTGATTATCCATATGGACACAAATATTCTCGAATTCTATGCTTAGGATGAAGGTTACCTCTTGAATAGGGTTGTCATGCTGCATTAGTCCCTTGTGGGCAAGGGTGATTGACAGCTACATTAAAAGCCCAGAAAGAGCTGAAGATGAAGCTCAATTGGTAGAGTAATTGCCTGGCATGAAGCAGCCTTTGCTTTGATCCTTAGCACTGTGTTAAATTGGTGTGCAGTTCACATTCCAAATCTTAGTACTCAGAGGAGAGGCAGGAGGATCAGATGGTCAAGGTTATCTTTGTTAAACAGTGAGATCAAGGCTCATTTCTCAAACAAACAGACAAACATATAAAGGGGAAGAGTAACAAGATAATACTACATAATGAGCATACAGAATGTATCTATAATGTAGGGCTTCCTAGGGATGCATGCTAATATTGCATGCTAGTAGAGGCAGGAATAAATTAGGCTGAAATATTTGTCATCTGATCACAGAGATCTCAGATGTGGCCTAAGACAATGATGACAGACAGTATGGCAGAGATTAATGCTACATAGGCTTTCGAGTTGCTTTTCCAACCTGCTTGAGGTTATTCAAATATAAACACTTTTACAGATGATGGAATGTGGAGGGAGTATTAGACAGTCCAGGGAGGGGCATTAAATACCACATAGTCCAAGGTGGGCAGTCTAAGTTCCACAGTGACACAGTACAAGCCAAGGGTCTCTCACTGAGATCACTAGTGCTATTTATTATAAAGGAGACTGCTTTGCCATTGGAGGGGGTGTACTACAGCCAGGTGTGGTATAAACTCTTCCACTGCTGTTTGCCCCCTTTATTCAAATATATTGAAATTAAAATGTATTACTATTGTATGTATATATATGTGTGTACAGATATCAGAGAACAATCTTGTGTAGTTGATCTCTACTTCTTCCTTTACATGGTATACTAGCTAATTTTTGTCAACTTGACACAAGCTAGAGAGGAGGAAGGCTCAATTGAGAAAATGCCTCAAGATTGGGCTATTGGCAGGCCTATAGGATATATTCTTTATTAGTGATTGATGTGGGAGGTCCCATTCCACTGTGGACAGTGCTCACTCCAGGCAAGTGGCCTTGGATTCTATAAGAAAACAAGCTGAGAAAGCCAGAGAGATTAAGCCACTATGTAGTACCTGTCTATGGCCTCTGTCTGCATCAGCTCCTGCCTCCAGGTTCCTGCCTCATGTTTGACTTCCTGTCTTGACTTTTTTTCAATTATACACAGTAATATGGAAATGTAAGCTGAATAAGCCATTTTCTCCCTAAGTTACTTTGGTTGTGGTGTTTTTTTTTTTTTTTTTTTTTTTTTTTTTGGTTTTTCGAGACAGGGTTTCTCTGTGTAGCCTTGGCCATCCTGGACTCACTTTGTAGACCACGCTGGCCTCGAACTCACAGCGATCCACCTGCCTCTGCCTCCCGAGTGCTGGGATTAAAGGCGTGCGCCACCACGCCCGGCTGGTTGTGGTGTTTTATACAGCGTTGATAACCTTGACTGAGACACATGGATTCTAGAGGTAGAACTCTGGCCCTTAGGCTTGAAAGCCCGAGCATTACCTGTTGAACATGGTAGAGTATAACTTAACGAGCATCGTAGAGCCACCCTGTTTTTTTTCTTGAGGCAGAGCTTCACGCAGGCATGACTGGACAGGGATGACCCTAAACTTCTGGTCTTCTTGCCTCTTTCTCCCAAATTCAGGGATTATAGGCATGCACCACTATAACAGGTTTATATTTAGTGATTTTGATTAAAGCTTTGGTAGAGAGACTAGCTCCCAGAGTGTATATTTGATCATTTCTACCATAACAAAAATTTTGACAGCTGAATTTATCTGTTTAGACAACTCTGAGAAGTGGGTGGGTGGGGGTATCCACATTAAGTCTACTCTTAGACCAAATGCACCTTCAAAACTCATTCACTGGCTGACCCCTGGGCTCCAATTCTAGCCAGTGAACTCTAGCAGGAGTTTGAGTTCCCAGGGACAAACTTGCTCAACGCTGAATTCCAGGAACACCCAACAGCATTTCCCTTTCTCATGATATGTTTTCCTTGCAAAGTAGATGCTGCTGACAAGCCAGCACTTGCCTCTTGTCCCTGTGGGGTTCTTTCTCAAGAGTCCCTCATCCATGGGGTTTGTTAATTGATTAAGTCTCAGAGGAACTTGATGAATTTTTTTTTTGTTCTTCAGAACTAGAAGCATTTTGCTGTTTTATTGTTGTTACTGCTGGTGAATGTGTGTGTGTGTGTGTGTATCATATCATATGGGTCTCATTTTATAATCTAGGCTGACCTAGGCTGGCCTTGTCTAGAACATGTGGCAATATTCTTTCCAGTCTCCAGAATTTTGAATTAGTGGCATGAGTCACCATGCCTGCATCACGCTTCCTTCCTTCATTTTAATAACTGATTCTTAAATTTAATTACATTTTAGTTATTTTTTATGTGATCTTTCATGAGTACTTGTGTGTGTGCGTGTGTACATGCGTGCGTGCATGTGTGCGTGTGTGTGTGTGCGTGTGTGTGTGTGTGTGTGTGTGTGTGTGTATGCACAAGTAGGCCTAATGACTACATTAAGGGAGTGAAGAGTGGAAGCCAAACTGACAGAGTTGGCTCTTTCCCTCTACCATGTGTGTCCTGGCACTTGAACTCTGGTCATCAGTTTCAACGGCAAGCACTTTTACATGCTAATCCATTTCATTTGACAGGCTTGGAGTTTTTTTTGGTTTTGTTTGTTTGTTTTGTTTTGTTTTGCTTTTTTGGTTTTTGAGACAGGGTTTCTCTGCGTAGCGTTGGCTGTCCTGGACTTACTTTGTAGACTAAGCTGGCCTCGAAATCACAGTGATCCACCTGCCTCTGCCTTCTGAGTACTTGGATTAAAAATGTGTGCCACCACACTCAGCTGACAGGCTTGTGTTTATTATTTTTATTGGTATGTATTTGTCAGCTTCCCGTTACTGTGACAAAATACTTCAGAAAACCAAAGAAAGCATTTTGTCTCATGGTTTCAGAGCTTTCAGTTTGTAGTCAGTTGCCCATATTGTTTCTGAAGGATAAAGCATGGAAGGTCACCAAGGTCCTGTTTCTTCACACTAGATCCGTGACCCTGTCAAGGGCACCTCCTGATAGTCAATTGCTACAGTAGATTGATGGAATAAAATACTAAAGAGATCAAAGCACTCATGAACCAGTGAACACCCAAAGTCCCACCTCTGAATTCCACTGCATTGTGAACCATCCCTTAAACACATGAGCCTTTGGAGGAAGTCCAGATCCAAACCGATAGCAGCATGAGACTCTAGTCAGGATGGCAAGTGATGCCATTACAAGCTGAAGAGCTTTGCTCACTTGTAAGAGGCATGGGAAGAGGCAATTGCCAGTCTGGATGGGTGCCTGGAACTCAAGACAGATCGGAATGGCCTCATCAGACAGATTAAGAAGGGTTGCTTGGTGTGGGAAAGCCAGAGGGATCTTGGAGTTTGAGCATTATGAGTCACCCGACTTCATGAGTGTCCCCTCTAATCACTGCCTGGGAGATACTTAGAGAAATTAGGAGGTGCTGAAACTCAGGAATGTTGTAACTCAACAACCCATAAGATAACACTTGTCATAATTTCAGTCTCCACAGCCCTGTGGCCATAGAACAAAAGGCACTCTTTTTAGAGGACATATGGCTCTCTAAGCCAATCCAGGTCAGGGCTAAATGTTCCTCCTGTCTGGATTAGTCAAAGTTCTGTTTTTCTGTGGGTATGGGAAGAGATTTCAAAAGAATTGGCTCTTGCCTTTATAGGGGCTGCCAAGTGTAATCTATTTGTGAAGCGAGGCAATAGGATGGAGACTCAGGAGAGAGTCCTGTTCAAGCTCTGCTGGCAATCTGAAGACAGATCTCTCTCTTCCATTGCAGCAGGATCATTTTCTCTTATGACTGTCAACTGATAGTGTGAGGCCAACCTTTCTTAAGAACCCAGAGACAGCTCGGTGTTGTGGCGTTAATCACAGCACTCAGGAAGCAGAGACAGGCAGATCACTGTGAGTTCGAGGCCAGCCTGGTCTACTAAGTGAGTCTAGGACAGCCAAGGCTACACAGAGAAACTGTGTCTCAAAAAACCAAAAACCCAAACCAAAACAAACAATGACAACAACAACAAACCTTTGTGGGGTCGAGGACCAAGTTTAATTGGTACAGCTGGCTTAGAGTGCATGAAGCCCTGCATTCCATCCTTAGCTGGGCATAAATCTGGCCTGGCAATGCCCACCTTTAATCATAGCACTCTGGAAATCAAGGCAGGAAGATCAGAGATTCAAAAGCCATTTTATTCTACACATGAAGTTTGAGGCCAGCCTAGGATACACGAGACTGTCTCAAAGAACAAACAAACCAACAATACCCTGGGTGGGGGAGATGCCTCAATTGGTAAATTGCTTGCCCTAAAAGCATGAAGACCTGAACCCAAGCAAGAAAATCTGGCCATGGAGGCTGGAGAGATGTTTCAGTGGTTAGAGCACCTGTTCTTTTGAGGACCTGAGTTCAAATCCCACACCTACAAGGTGGTTCCCAATCATCCATTAACCTCTTTAGGTAGCAGGCGTGCATCTGGTGCACATACATACTTACAGGCAAAGTGCTCATATACATTAAATAAGCAAATAAGTAAATGATAAATGAATTAATTAATTGAAGTATTTTAATAAAAAAATCTGTTTGTGCCGGTGTACATTTATAATCATACTGGTGGCATGATGGATATAGCATCCCTGGGGCTCAGGAGTATTTCCCTTATCTTGCTAGACAAATACCAGGTCACTGAGAGACTGACTCACAGCACCGTCTCCCCGTGCTAAGAAGTGCAAACCAATAAACCTAAATAAATAAATAAGAAAGGTGCACAGAGCCTAAGGAACGATGCCCAAGGTTGTCTTCTGGCTTCCATATGCGTATATGTCCACTCCCTACTCCATATGCATACATACATACAAATATGCAAATAAATAAATAAATAAGTGAATAATAAGTAAGAAACTTCACAGCTACACTCTGATCTCCATTGGACAAAATATCTAGGTATGGTTGATCTAGGTAAGTTGACACATGAAATTAATTATCATACTGTCCTTGCTTCTGTAATAGTAGTGTCCAGGCTCATAAGGATCCCCCTCAACATGATCTCCTAGTCTTAATAATTAGTAACTTGTTTTCGAAGGCTTGCTAAGCTCTTCCCTCCATGTGACCATAGTTCCCTAAAGCAACTCTTCCTACCGTTGCAGTGGTCTAACTCCTATGGTGGCCTTTTAATCTGACCCCATCAGATAAGCATTTCTTGAGGGCAATACTGCTTAGCCTCAAATCTGCCATAAGTATCATCCAGGTCAAGGTTCTTTTTTTTTTTTTTTTTTTTTTCTCAAGACAGGGTTTCTCTGTGTAGCCTTGACTGTCCTGGACTCACTTTGTAGACTAGGCTGGCCTCGAACTCAAAGAGATCCACCTGCCTCTGCCTCTGCCTCCCAAGTGATGGAACAGGTCAAGGTTCTTATTGGAAAACAACGGAGTGCACCTGGACTAGTTTCCTCCTAAGGAGGAAACTCCTAAGGCCCAGAGCCATGTTTGAAGGTCTGAGAGATTATTGTTTCCAGGGAAAATGGGTAGAATTGTTCATCTCCTTTCACTCTAGTCTGAAGACAACATGGTGGGTAATCTTCAATGTCAGGTCTCAACGAAACCCCAGACGAGGCTCACTCAGTACTTGCAGCTCTTCCCAGCATGCCTCACCCCGCCCCCTGCCCTAACCCTCTCCAATCTGGGGCTGGATGTTGCTACCTTTCCCCCACCTTTTCTTTCCTGCACAGAACCTGCCATCAGCCTCTTAGTCCTCTGCTCTTGGCTCCTGGTCCTTTTTCTTGTCCCTCTCTTTTTTTCTCTCACCCATGCCCTGCTTACTCAGTTCATTCTAGACTCTTCCAGATGCCCCTGGCTGTTCTCTTCTTCATATCTACAATAAAATGCTTCTCAACCGTACTTAGGAGTGGTCATGCCCTTGTTTTCATCCACTCAGTTGTACTCAGGATCACCTATGTCCTAGGAGATTGTTTAGGGAAACTCTTGTATGTCTGTGAGGGAAATTCCAGAAAAGGAGGAAGATCCCACCTGAATGTGGACAGAATCACCCTATAGATGGGAAGATAAACTGAGCTGACACACCTCTGTGTCCCAGCTGGCAAGGCAGGAGCTGTTCTGCTCAGCACTTCTCCAAGGAGGATAGACTGGCCTTCCTGAAACCATGAACCCAAAGAAACCTTTCCTCCCACAAGCTGTTTAGTTAAGCCCTTCTGATATGGCAGCAATGCAAGTACTAACGCAGGTGCCATCATACTAACATGGAGAACACCTAGTTTCAAGATGGTGGTGACCATGCAGAGCTAAGAGGGATATTCCTGGATAGTTTGTAAGGATATGGGAGTTTCTTCCCCTGCAGAGGAGTGAACCAAATGTAACCATTACACTTCATTTTCATCCCAGGACGGGAACTGAACCCAGAGCCCTGAACGCGCATGCCTGAAACATATCCCAAGACCCTTTACCGGGTTTTCATATAGACAGATACATCAAGTGTGTTCAGGCCATAGACTGTGTTTGTTTGTTTTTTGAGATAGGGTTTCTCTGTGTAATAGCCCTGGCTGTCCTGGACTTGCTTTGTGGACCAGTTGCCTCCAAAAGAAGTTCTCCTGCCTCTGCCTCCTGAGTACTGGGATTAAAGGCATGCATCTGGCTTGTTTTGTTTTTGTTTGTTCATTTTTTTTTATTAATTTATTCTTGTTACATCTCAATGGTTATCCCATCCCTTGTATCCTCCCATTCTTCCCTTGAGAAAGGTCTCGCTATATAACTCTGGCTATCCTGGAACTCACTATGTAGACCAGGCTCAAGTAGTAGCTCTTATCAAATCTGTGGGGTTTTTTTTTTTTGTTTTGTTTTTGAAACTGAATTTGGGGCCTTGTGAATGGCAGTAAAATGCTTTACCATTGATCTATATCCTTATTCCTCATTTTAATTTGTAAAATTTGAGACAAGGTTTTACTTACTTGCCTAGACTGGCCTTGAACTCACTCTGCAATAAATACAGGCCTTGAATGTATAGCCCTCCTGTCTCAGCTTCCTGAGTAGCTGAGATTACAAGTTTGTGCCATCATACTTCTTTTGTCTTGTTTTGGTTTTTTCCTTTTTTCATTCTCTTAAAAGTTTATATTAATTACGTACAATTGTGGTGTGTTTCATTATGACATTTTTATTGTCTTCACCCACCATTACCCTCTGACACTCCCCTCCCACTCATGATGAACTGCAGCCCCTACTCTGCCTACTTTCGTATCCTCCTTCCTATGTGTGTTTTCAACAAGTTCAAATAGGGTTGCTTATAGGAGCGTGGACATTGTACCAGTGGCTTCACCACTGAAGAAATGTCTCTCTCCCCAACACCCATTAACTACCTGAGATCCTCAGGAAGGAGCAGGCCTTCATGAATCCCTCTCACCTCAGTACCAGGACACTACTAGGCCTCATCTTGTAAAGACTGTATTCAGGTAATCCCAGATGGTCTGAGTTCAAAAGTGCCATGACCAAGTTATTTGCAAAGGACAGTGTGCCACAACATTCCATTCCTTCTTCAAGCTCTTACAATCTTTCTGCCCTTTCTTCTGCCGTGTTCTGAGCTGTGAAAGGATTGCTACAAATGTTCTGTTTATGGCTGAATATCCAACAGTCACTTGTTCTCACCACTTTGACCAACTATGAATCTCTTCACTAACTACAGACCATTGCAAAATGAAGCTTCTCCGACAAAGCTGGAAGCAACAGTAATCTTGAGGCATAAAAGCAATTATTTAGAAGGCATCATGATGAGCACATTATATCCATTTAGCAAAACAACAGCTATAGTTTCTCTATAGGGTCTGTGACATACCCCATCCACCAGCCATTGCTCTGACCATGTTTACAATACATGGCTTCCCTTTTGAGCAATGGTCTGTTCCAATTAAAAAGTGGCTATATCCCCCAGCAGACTTGCTCCTAGAGCTTGCTCTCTTTTTTAGGTGTCTTAGTCAGCCTGGAGCCCAGACTGTCAATGACTAGGTGTTCCTCCTACCTTAGCCACTTAAGGGCAATGGGATTGTTGGAGCACACTATGAAAGCTGGCTTTATATCCCCCTCCCCCCAAAATCTCCAGTTCTCAGGCCCCTCTGGGATTCCATTATAAAATCTAAAATCCATGCTCTTGAGTGCACATGGTCCTGAGCACTGTTTTTGTGTAAAACAGAGCTAAAGAAAACAACAAAACAGAATACTTTATGGACTTGACACTATCTAAAGGGAAAATTAGAGGTGCATGCTTTTTTTTTTATGTGCAAATTAATTTTACTGACATAAGTGGAGAATGGATGTTTTAGTCTTTTAAGATAGCTAAATCATATTTTTGAATGATTGATCTGATTCACCAACAGATTATTTTATTTCAGATGCTGTTTGAAAATACCTAATGGCTGGATAACAGAATGTTTAACCATGCCTTGTAGACCTATCCCAATTTTGAAGCTTCAATATGGTGAAAGCCTTCCCATCCTCTGATGCTGCTTATCTGATCATGCAGGAATTAGAGATTTAATTTTGTCATAAGACAAATCAGAAAAACAGACATCACAGCAAAAAAAGATCTCTTATTCTCTTTCCATGGTAACAGGATGTCGGCATCCAGGAGCTGCGTCGAGAGCCCCATTCTGTGTTCACTCAGTGGGGCTTGCTTTGCTGGTCCTTGTTCAGGAGCCCACCCTGAGTGACCACTTCTAAGGTCACTTCATCTATAAAGGAAAGGAAAAGACAAAGGGGCAGGGAATAGTACCTGGGAGCTGAGCGACTCCTTTTTTAAGCTGGTTCCCCAGAAGGCTCACTCAGTGACATCACAGAGCATATGGCTATTTCTATCTTCCAGGGAGCTTTCCAAGAAACCCAGCAATGTCTTTGCTTTTTTGTTATTTGATTTGTTATTCATGTGTGGCTAAGGAGGTACATGCTCCAGTGTGTGTGTGTGGAGTTCGGAGGAAAGGCATGTAGAGTTGATTCTCTCCTCTCTCTTCTAGGTGGGTTCCCCCGGAGGAACTCTTGTTAGGCTAGTCTCAATTTTCTTTACCAAGTGGAAAGAAAATGAGAATGGAAGAAATTACAAATCTTTAAATCTTCAAATCTCCTCTTCCTCCTCCTCCTCCTTTTCCTCCTCCTCCTCCTTTTCCTCCTCCTCCTCCTCCTCCTTTCCTTCCTCCTTCCTCCTCCTCCTCTTCTTCTTCTTCTTCTTCTTCTTCTTCTTCTTCTTCTTCTTCTTCTTCTTCTTCTTCTTCTCCTTCTTCTACTACAGGGTCTCTCTCTTGTTAGCCTTGGCTGTCCTGGACTTGCTTTGTAGACCAGGCTGGCCTTGAACTCACAGCAATCCTCCTGCCTCTATCTCCGAAATTACAAATCTTTACCTTACATAACATAGGAAAAACTATTAAAGAAGAGCTATGAGCTATGAGGACTCTCCAAATTTGTACTGGAGAGGAGGAAGGTTTCAAAATATCAGGACTGTAAAGCATTGTGACAACAGAGTGCAATAAATTACACACACACACACACACACACACTCACTCACACACACAGAATTATTAAAATAAAAAGAGGATTATAAATCTAACTTCCAGTGGAAGAGCTCTATCTCCCCCAAGACCCCCAATGCTTCAAAGTCTCGTGATTCTTTTGTGAAATCATTAACTATTGGTTTACAAAAGCATGGAGTTAAAAAGATATGCATTTAGAGGGCTAGAGAGATGGCTCAGAGGTTTAGAGCACTGACTTGCTCTTTCAGAGGTCATGAGTTCAATTCCCAGCAACCACATGGTCGCTCACAACCATCTATAATGTGACCTGATGCCCTTTTCTGGCCTGCAGGAATACATGCAGGCATAGTACTGTATACATAATAATAAATAAATACATCTTTAAAAAAAGGCGGGGCAGGCATGGAGATGCACTCCTTTAACCCCAGCACTTGGGATGCAGATACAGGTGGATCTTTGAGAGTTCCAGGCCAGCCTGGTCTACAAAGCAAATCTAGGACAGCTAAGATAACACAAAGAACCCTGTCTTGAAAAACTAAACAAAATTTTTTTTAAAGTATGTATTTAAATTCTGATTTTCCTTATAAAATGAAGAGGAATATAAAACTATAGCTCTTGCTAGTGTCTTCTCTCCCATCCCTCATCACTGACCCCAGCTCGCCATCAGACTTTCCAACCATGGCCAACCTCGAGCCTACCTTCATTGCCATCAAGCCAGATGGAGTGCAGCGCAGCCTGGTGGATAAGATCATCAAGTGCTTCGAGCAGAAGGGGTTCTGCCTGGTGGCCGTGAAGTTCCTTCGGGCTTCGGAAGAGCACCTGAAGTAGCACTACATTGACCTGAAGAACCGTCCATTCTTCCGGGGGATGGTGAAGTACATGAACTCGGGGCATGTGGTGGCCATTGTCGGGGAGGGGCTCAATGTGGTGAAAACAGGCCACGTGATGCTGGGAGAGACCAATCCAGTCGATTCTAAGCCAGGCAACATTGGGGAGATTTCTGCATTCAAGTTGGCAGGAACATCATTCATGGCAGCGATTCAGTGCCAAGTGCTGAGAAAGAGGTCGGTTTATGGTTTAAGCCTGAAGAGCTGATTGACTCCAAGTCTTGTGCCCAGGCCTGGGTGTACGAGCAGAGCTGGATCAATGAGGACCTTCTCAGCATTACAGACGAGTCCCTGGACACAGCTCTTCATCCCACTGAGCGGATGGGCCATCTCTTCTAAAACAATAAAGACTTTGGAACTGGGGAAAACAAAACAAAACAAAAAAACAAAACCATAGCTCTCATCACCAAACAACCCAGTGCTGACTTGCTCTTTCAGAGGTCATGAGTTCAATTCCCAGCAACCACATGGTGGCTCATAACCATCTATCATGAGATCTGGTTCCCTCTTCTGGTGTGCAGGTGTACATGCAGGCAGAAAACTGTATATGTAATAAGTAAATAAATCTTTTAAAAAGCTGGGTGTGGTGGGGCACACCTTCAATTCCAGCACTCAGGAGGCAGAGGCAGGCAGATCACTGTGAGTTTGAGGCCAGCCTGGTCTACAAAATGAGTCCAGGACAGTCAAGGCTGCACAGAGAAACTCTGTCTCATAAAAGAAAAAAACCAAACCCAAAACAAAACAAAACAAAAAACCCAAAAATCAAAACAACAACAACAACAACAAAAAAGAGTTTACTGTTATTGTTTAAACAGATCAGAAAATAAGATTAGCACCACTGTTCTCAGGATGGAATCAGTATGGGGTTGTCCAAAGGTGATTTTCCCTACGTAGCAAGGATGAAACAATCAGACAAACAAACAAACAAACAAACACAAGGTTTAAAATAGAGTTTGGCCTCCTGCTGTCTTCGTTGTGTCGGCCATAAACACTTATTTCCCCTGCAGCCTCCTGAGGGCCTTCGCAGGGTGGGAAAGCTAGTTCAGAGCATTAACACTTAGTTCTTGGTGTGGAAACCTCCGTTTCTTCTTCTCACATAGAAACTCTCTTTGCCCTGGTTGGTTCATGGTATTCTTTAGGTTTCAAGGCTGACAATGACCTAACAAATTCTGAAGAAGAAAGTTACCTTTACTTCCAGAGAGTGTGCCTGGACCAAGCTGCTGTGGCTATGAATTTGGCAGCTCTGGAGCTACACTCTCCTTAATAGAGGCCGAATGACTGGCTGTCTGCAATAGGATTTGGAATGAAATGCAAGATCTCAAAATAGGATTGCTTTGTTGAAGACTAATGTAAAAGCAAAGACTTCTGAGTCTAAGCTCTGCTTCTCAGTGAGTGGTGTATCTCTTGCAAGGAATTGGGCATCCAGGAAGATGGTGACATTACTGTATTTGACAGTGATTCATAAAAGCTTCTATAACAAACAGCCAAAGTATAGCACCTTTACCAAAATTGATGCTTCTTTCTTTCTTTGCAGAAGTGTGCTAGCATTTGTTCTATACATTTCACTGACAGCAGAAAGGAAGGTTTCAGAATACATGTTCCTTGTTTTGTTTTTTTATTTTGGTTTCTCTGAGACAGGGTTTCTCTGTGTAGCCTTGGCTATCCTGGAATTCTCTTTGTAGATCAGGCTGGCCTCGAACTCATAGAGATGCACCTGCCTCTGCTCCTGAGTGCTGGGATTAAAGGCATGTGCCACCACCACCTGGCCACATGTTCCATGTTTCTGAATGAAAGACTGAGAAAAATGATACATGTCTCTTTCTTAGACTCCATTGTCTGGAACTTAGTTGACTGTGCAGTTTCTTTCTACCATCACAGAGGCTACAACAGGGGTCTTTAGCTTGATACCTATCTGGCCAGTTGAAATTCTATTCCTATGCTAGAGAAGGAATGCTGAAAGGTAACAAGCAAGATGCCTTACCAGCTCTGCTTACCTTTAGGATATTTGGGAAAGAACAAAAGCTCATAGTTCAGTAGAAAAATCACGAGGCCCATTGTAATCTTAGTTGTTTTTTGTTTGTTTGTTTGTTTTGTTTTGTTTTTAAGACAAAGTTTCCTTGTGTATCCTTGGCTGTCCTTTAACTCACCCTGTAGAGCAAGCTGACCTCAAACTCATAGAGATATGCCTGCTTCTGACTCCCAAGTGCAGGGATTAAAGGTATGGACCACCACCACAACCTGGCTGTAATCTTAGCTTTATGGTGTTGTCAACCTAAGTGAGCAAAGCACAAAGCACACAGGTGGTGGTTGTGGGAATGTAGGCACACACACAACAAGCAGGGCAGTCTAAAGGGATTGTCATTGTTCCTTTTCTTTACAGACATTCATGCTCTTCTCTGAAGGTTGGAAAATTTCTCAATTTAGACTGCTTGAGGAAAACCATTTTAGGATTGTGTATATGTTTGCATGTGCATGTTGTTTGAAAGTAACCAAAGAGAGTTTGGGGATGTGGCTTGGTAAAATTCATAGAACATTTGTCTATCATGCATGAAGCCCTGAGTTTGATCCCCAGGACAGAATAAAGTGAGCAAGGACACATGTCTGTAATACTAGCATTCTAGGAGGTGGAGACAGGAGGATCAGAAATTCAGGGTCATCTTGGCTACATAGTCAGTTTGAGGCCAGCCTACATTGTATGAAATTCTGCCTCAAAAATAAGCAAGAAAATACTTAACCACATAAATAAATATCTAGTGAAACATGGATGCAGCACATGGAAACCCAACGAATAGCAAAAACAAACAGTAGCTCAGTCAGTTCTTTCTTCAATCATTTACTTTCAGGCTGCCTCATAAAATATTGGCTCTGTTGGGTTGCTTCTGAGACCACTATGCTGAGCAGGACCTTCTCACACTCACCCTGGCCTTTTCTTTGAGCACAGAGCATCAGCTTGAATTGCTCTGCTGACTGGGAATCTCCTATGTTCATCTCCTTTGTCATAATGTGAAAACCATGATGTCAACTGGTCTTGAAGGCCACAGCCCTAAGATTCAAGGTGTGTCGACAGCAGCCTTAGTAAAAGTGGAATACAAGCAGTTTAGGCTACTGGCCACACTTAGATTCTAGATTTTCTAATATTGACTGACCACTGCTGTGACAGCCTGTGGATTTCCTCGTCATGGGCTGAAATTTAGGCAGAGAAGAAACTGAAAAAAACCAGACGAGGCCTAAAACCCTCCATTAAAACCAGGTAGGCCAAAGTCTGTAAAATTCCACTGCCCCAGGCTGCTCCAACTGCCCCTCCCTACCAGGAACTAAGATGGTAAAAACAACTCCAAAAAATCCCCATAAACCGCCATCCTATCCCAAGGGCTTCCGGCCTCCTACCAAGGTGGGAAGTCCTAAATTCAAAACCAAACCAAACCAAACCTGAAGTCTCACCTGATTTAGGATAGCCAATTGGTTTAAAGGTCAGCTAGCTCCACCAATGATAAACCATTTGATTGCTGTTGTTTAAGTCTGCATGCTTGTAAAGGTATATAAACTCTGTAAAACTATTGCTCAGGGTCGCCTCTCCCCAGAGTATAGGTCGCCCCCTGCTTGCTGGATCAATAAACCTTTTTGCTTTTGCATCAAGCTGGTCTCTGTTTCTCACTGGGGGTCTCAGAAAGTGAGATTCCTCCTTCAGAGTCTTCCAAAAACAATTGTGGCATTGGCTTTTGTTTTCGTATCATTTAGACTTCATTATACAGCCCAACTATTACAGGAGGGAAAAGATGTTTAGGGGAACAAGAATAAACTTTCCAAGAATCATTCCGCTGGGCAAATTCCTTAGTGTCTCTGGGCCTATATGCAGATTCTTTCCAGAACGAAGCAATCTGCACCACCACAGCCTTCTCTCTCCCCTCTCTGCCACTTCTCCCAGTTTGCCACCAACTCCCTGGACTCTCCTCCCCATTCTCTCTTGCCATTGATGGTCAATTTGCAACACAATAGTCCAATTGGAGTCTCTGGTTCTTTTCCCCAATTATGGACCCTGGATGGCTCCTCTCAGTTCACCACAATGTGCATCTGAGTGAGGTCTCCGCTGTGTTTCCAAGGGACAAAGCCGGCTAAGACTGTCCTCACCTGAGGCAAAGCCCGCCATTCTTCTACATTGTGGCATCTCTGAATACACTAAAGATAAAAAGAAAAAAAAATCAACCCTGAAAATAATTTCATTTGCTGTTTTGATATCACACAGCCATAGTCAAGTGTAAGCCCTGCCTAAAGACCTGACAAAAAAGACTGGCTGTAGAAATAAAATTGGGAAAAGCCCACCACAAATCTTGTGCCTGGACATAAAGCATGCTGTGAGTTGAGTGATGTCACTCGCCATGTGTTTGAATGTTGCACATAGCAACATTTTCAGAAATAAGAATGTGTGCCAATGAGCATAACCTTTCCTTTTCTACTCACTGCTCACATTGTGCATATGGCAAGCCTTGGGTTCAAGTTCAGCTCTATGCTGTGTGGCACTTTGGACACAGCAGTTATCTTATCTTACATGGGGACAATGATACCTCTTTGGCAGCACTGTGAGAGAATTAGATCAGATATCTGGGCTGAAAGCATTCTATATCTAGTTCAAAGTCCTAAAAATGTGGAAGTGCATTTATCACAATGAATAACGATATCATGTTTAAGCAAACAGCATTAGAATGAAAGCATTATTGTATTCCCAAGCTATACAAATGCATTTGTATATAATCAGAAAATATATATTTATTAGCACATCCATTCATTCACTCACTGACTCCATAGTTCCTGCCTGTAGAGCATTAGTCCCTGGAGAAAGGAGGAAGTACATGAAGAGTGATTGACTAGATTAAAATAGAACAAGTGGGGCTGGCAGGATGTAAAGGTGCTTGCTGCCAAGCCTGGTGACCTGAGTTTAGTCCCTGGGACTCTCATAGTAAAAGGAGAGAACAGGCCACAAATCCTCAGACCTATACACATACCATGGCACACACACACACACACACACACACACAGACACACACACAAATAAACAAAAGTAACTAGTAGAGTGGGGGCTTGTGGATCAAATATGAGTAAGTACTCTGATCCTAGAGCACTCTCTCTATATATATCTATATCTATATCTATCTATCTATCTATATATCCTAGAGCGCTCTCTCTCTCTCTCTCTCTCTCTCTCTCTCTCTCTCTCTCTATATATATATATATATATATATATATATATATATATATATATATATATATTTCTTTTTTTTTGTAGTTAAATGCAGAATGAACCAGAGGTAGGGCATCCAGAGCTGTTTCCCTTCTTGGGAAATGGAAACTAACTGGATGCAAATTCATTTTCCCAGTTACTGGTTTGTTTCCTGTTTGACAGCTTTGAAGCATCTTTTGCCAAGGTGCCAGATCTCCCAAATGCCCCAAATAAATGTCATAGCACCTTGGACTGAGCCCATTTAGTCATTCAAAATCTGCTGAATAGACTTATATATAGCTTTTAGACCCACAGGCTGGTACAGTGGTTGTCCTGAGAGCCTTTCTAACACAACACTAAAGGGAAAATTACCTTTCTTTCCTCTTTTCTTTCTTCTTTTGTTTCTTTCTTGACAGAGTCTCATGTAGCCCAGAATGCCTTTCAACTTCTGATCCTCTGTCCTCCATCTCCTTAGTGTAAAGATTACAGTCGTGTGCTACCATATCCAGTTTATGCACTGCTGGGGGTTGAACCCAGATTTTTGTGTAAACTAGGCAAGCATTCTACCAATTAGGCTACATTCCCAGCCCCTTCCCAAGATGACAATAATCACTCTTGAATATTTTCTTTTAAAATCATAGTAGAAACCACAAATGACTTCGCATGGCTATGTGTGAGTCTGCCGAGATGATACATAACATGCTTTCTTAGGCAAGGGTCAGTTTGCCTGTGGCAGTCTTATCTAGGCCACCACGCCTTTTGGGTCACCCATTTAGATAAGTGGCCTCCTATTCAGATATGTGTTAATGGTTCATTCCAGACTTGCCTTTTGGTAAACATTAAATAAAATCTAGTATAAGCTTGCTCATACACTTCCTGGCTGGGTAGAAACTAGAATTTTCCATTGTAAATCATGTATTATCCTTTGATCTTTCTCACTTGTCTCAGAAAGCAGTGACAATGAACACAAATTTCCTCTCCTATTGAGTGTCCTTAGCCCAGCCTTTTCCTCTTCTGGGAGCTTGTTAGGTCAGAGGAGACAGGGTTGCATGGATTTTGCAATCTAGAGAGATCGAGCAAGGAAAAAGGTCAGGGATCCTGCCTGGGGAAGAAGCTTGTGCCAGAGGCCTTCCCTCTGAGCCTCAGTGTGTCTGACATTGATTTGTCTCAAGAACTCTCGCTGGACAAGCCACCTGGTGTGTTATTTTTTCCTTTTTATGTTAAAAAGACTTTCAGACTGATGTGGCATTCAAGACTCACAGTAGTCTGGTACAGATGGATCTCTCAGGGGACAGTTCTGTCCCTCTCCATGGTTCTGCAGGAGGCACCTGTGCTCCCCTCTAGACAAGATTTAACAAAGGCCTAGGTGTCCGCCTTGTCTCACATTGCTTTGCAATCTGTGCACATAGCTGATAACTGTTTTGTTTTGTTCTGTTTTTTTCTCATGGATACTTCTTTTACGGGTTTTTTTTTTGAGACAGGATCTCTTGTGGTACAGACTGATTGACCCAGAACAGCTTGTTATTTAACTAAGAATTACTTTGAACTTCTGATCCTTTTGCCTCCACCTCCTGTGTGTTGGAGTTGTGTGTGTCACCACAGTCAGGGCTGTGTATCCAGGGCTTTATGCATGCTAGGCAAGCACTCTACTGGCAAAACAACTAACTACTTTCTTTAAAATACTGTGTTTTTTTGCCAGGCATGGTGACACACATCTTTAATCCTAGCACTCAGGAGGCAGAGGCAGGTGGATCTCTGTGAGCTCAAGAGAAGCCTGGTCTACACAGAGAGTTCCAGTATAATCAGTGCTACATAGAGTTGTAAACCCTGTCTTAAAAAACAAACAAAAAATCCCAACAAAATAAATTGTATTAGTAGAGTCACAGGTGTATGGTTGCTTAAAGAATTTTCAAAAACTTTTGATCCTTTTTAGGGTATGCATTTCTCACAAACAAACACTGCCCTAAATTAGTAATTTTATACTAAATCTCATAATCCCAAGATTGAGTGTCTCTTGAAAACACTCCCAACATAATCACAATGATAACCAGCAGCTAGTTAAGCTTCAAAGTTTTAAAAGTACTTTCCTGCCGGGTGTGGTGGGGCACACCTTTAATCACAGCACTCGGGAGGCAGAGGCAGGCGGATTGCTGTGAGTTCAAGGCCAGCCTGGTCTACAAAGGGAGGCCAGGATAGCCAAGGCTACATAGAGAAACCCTGTCTCGAAAAACTAAAAAACAAAAACAAAAAACAACAACAACAACAAAACAAAACCACCACCACCACCAACAACAACAAAACTGCACCAAAAACAACCAACTAACAAACCAAACCCAAACCCAAAACCCAAACCAAAAAAACCCAACCAACTAAACAAAAAAGTACTTTTTCAGACAGAGGTGGGAGAATTGGGAATTCAAGGCTATTCTTAACTATTTAGCAGATTCTAGGTCACCTTATTCTATGTGAGATCCTGCCTCAAAAAAAAAAAAAAAAAAAAAAAAAAAAAAAAAAATCCAACCACAAAACTGTTATCTTATAAAGTACTCATTTGTTCTTCATATTACTGTCATGTCACAGGGAGTAGTGAATCAAGCTGTACTGGGGACCGAGACGTGGCTGGAGACTTTAAAGGGCACAATTGTGGGATCCAGGATTTGAAGTCACTGGGGTTACTAAGCCTACTTTTCTCTGAGAGTCACAGGATCTTGCCAAGCCTTCATGGCCCTGACTCCTCAGGTGTGAGCAGTTGAGGGTGAGTTACAAGGTCATGTGATCCAGAGTCTCCTAGTTCTTTTAGGACCCTCCCTAGGCTCTTCCTTTTGGAGAGCAAGTACTTGGATAAGACTAGAGGCTGCCTGCAAGGGATCTGCTCAGGTGTGCCAAAGGTTTGCCATTTGTCCCAGTAACCATTCTGAACTGTTGTCTTTGAAATTCCAAGTTTGTCCGTAAATAGCATTTTAGTTCAAATGTCGCAAAAATGAAATTAAAAAAAATTTTTTTTTTTTAGGAAAAGAATTGGCTGAGCAGAACCAAGCAGAAGATGTTGAAAGCTAGTTCCGCAACCTTTTACCCTTCATCGCTTTGGGATAGAAGGGGATCAAAGTTGAAGAGGCAGAGGCTAGATGGAAGGTGGAGCCTGAGATCTCAGGGACTTGGCAGGGTACCGTACAGGCTCTTTATCTGTGGTGGAGAGGTATGGGAGAGCACTTCAGGACAACCTCTTGGAGACCGTGACATAGGTCCATGCAATTGGAGGACAGCTAATTAAGAAGTACAACCCTGAGCACTCAGACAAGAGCAGCCACATATACTGCAGGGCTGTGCTTCAGGCAGTGGCGGCCTGGGTGACCAAGGGGCAGAGAGGCATGCTTCAGGCCCAGTGCAGCCTAGGAGCGAAGTACGAGCTAGTTCTGATGGACTCAGATTCTGCCTCTGACTAGCTAAGACAATAAAAAGGTTTCTGGAGAAAAGGATTGGAGGTCAACATTCATGCAAGTCTTCATCGTCATCAGTTTGAACAAATTGATTTTCAAACTTCTGCCAGCATGGCAGATGGAAGTCCGCTGAAGTGAAGGGTCTTTCAGGAATCAATGACAGACCTCATGAGAGAACGGAAGGAATATATAAACAAGTTAGCCTCAACAGTGCCATTGTTACCTCTCAGCAAGAGTTTTCTCCTGTCTCTGGGCTCCTTCTTTCTGGAGGTGCCTTCACTAATTTAGCAGGGAAAGAGACAGAAGTGGCAAGTAAAGAGCTAGGTTAGCCTGAAGAGAGATGGCCCAGCAGGCAAGATCCTCACAAGGAATCAAGTAGTCCACAACCACAATCCCAGCAGAAGGTTCGGGGTGGTTCCTTGGAGCTCACTTGCCAGCCAATCTGTCCAAAACGTCAGGCTCCAGGTTCAATGAGAGACCCTGCTTCCAAAAATGAGGCGGGAATATCAATGGAGGACAACATCTTGATATCACACTGTGGCCATTATTTGTGCCCTGAGTGTACCTGCATACAGAGATGCATGAGAATTGGGGGGTGGTGGGGGAGTGAGGGAGAGAGAGACAAAGACGCTACTCTAGAAACTAGATGCCTTGGCTCATGCCTGTAATTCCAGCATTCTACTAAGGCAGGAGTTAAATTGCCATGAGTTATAGGCCATCCTGATTTATATAATGAGTACCAGCTCAGCCAGGGCTCTCTAGCAAGATCCTGCCAGCCCAAAGCCCTTTCTCTTTGGGGTCACTCTGGAAGTCCTCCAGTCTGACACTTTGGAAGGCGTTCTGAGTTTTCCTAACACTGTGGTACATTTGCCTGGAGGACATAGCCAGCACAGAGCTCTTCTTTCTCTTTTTAGACCCAACAGGGACCGGACAAGGATGGCTGTAAATCCAAAGCTGGGATCTCAGCCTCAAAGAGCAGGCACGAAATGAAGGAAGTGGTTTCAGGTTGTGTTTCATGAGTCCTATGTCTATACATAATTCTCCCCCAACTGAGTAGATTTGAAGAAGTGTTCCTAACTTGCGAAAGCACAAGGTCATCACGGTTCTGTGGTATCAGTGGTCTCTTCAGACACCAGTACCAATGCCAGCTGTTAGAATGAAAAGAAAACAATGAACTTTCTTTCCCCTTCTTCACTGCTCTGACTGCAGTCACTTAGATCTTAAGGCATGAAATTCAAAGTAACAAAACTCTTTCTTCTTTCACAAGGCTGTGGCACACTTTGACCCAACCACCCGCATCTGATAAAGCTCACATTTAGATTATGAGGACGGAAGAGGAAATAAAGAAAGCCGGTGGAGGGGGTGGCAAAAGAGAAGTTAAGGAACAGAAAAAGAAAGAGGAAGTGGGGGAAAGGTTACTGTGGGCACAGAGCAGCCTTCATGACCAGCAAGAAAGAGAAACCACATTGGCCACAGAGAAGAACTTAGAGGAATGGCCTCTGTGTTGGCAGCTCTTACGGGCAGGAGGACCAAGCCCCCAGCTTTGTGTCTTACTGTCCAGCACTGCACCGGCTTACCTGTAGCTCGAGCTGTGACTTCTTACAGTATGGATTCATTTTATACTACTAAGGCACTTAAAACACACACACACACACACACACACACACACACACACACATACACACACACACGCACACGCACATGCACACTCACACGCACATGCACACACACTCAAGTATGTGTGTGTGTCTGTAAACCAAAAATTGACAGTGGGCATTTTCCTCACTTTTCACCTTACTTTTGAGACAGTGTTTCACTAAATCTGGATTGACCAATTAGCCTAGACTAGCTGGCCAGGGACCTTTCTCTTCCTAACCCACAGCTAGAAATCTACTTGTGGGCCAGTTAATCAAATTAAGGAATTCTCTTAAATTGAGGATGATGGCTCATTGCCTGCCTGTAAACCTAGGTCTCAGGAGACTGAGACAGGAAGATTGTTACGAGATTTAATTTAGGAGCTACATAGCACGACCCTGTTCCTATTTTTTTTTTCCTTTTCTTTATTTTTTATTTTTTTATTATTTATTTATTTATTTATTTTGGGACAGAAATTCTTTTAAGGACTCACTCTGTAGACCTAGCTGGCCTCAAACTCACAGAGATCTGCCTGCCTCTGCCTCCCAAATGCTGAGATTATAGGTGTGTACCACTCACACCCAGCTCAAGACCCTGTTTCAAAAAAAAAAAAGCCGAAACAAACAAACAAACAAACAAACAAACAAACAAACAAACCCTAAGAATCAGGAAATTCCCAGTAAAGACTTTATGAGGGCCAACATTTCTCCAAATAGATTTCATGGGCTACTGGCTCATCAAATACCCTTAACAGGAAAGTTAAAATTGGGTTACAAGCTAATGGCTTTGTGGACAGTCACAAAGTATGAAGATATTCAAGGCTCTCAGAATTTTTCCAGTAAAACAAGAACATTTATTTATCTCAGTGTTAACCGAGTAAACCTGGCCCTTCAAAAAATTACTTGAGTGTTTTTGTTTTGTGTGTACATGGAAGTCATGAGGCAATTTTGTGGAATCATTTCTTCCCCTCACTTCTACATGGGCTCTAGGATTGAGCCTCTTCAATGGGCTATTTTTACATGCAACTTTTCTTTAGCACTTCTGCTTCAGAGTTAGAAGGGGGTGGGGGAGGGGTATACCAAGGCACCCTTCTACTGTATTGTGTTAGACCATCGACCTGAAGTTACTGTTTTTTCATCATCCAGAGCCCCATTGTGTGTCTAGCTCATACTCTGATTTTCTCTCAGCAAATGAAACCATACTTGCTATACAGTGAAAGGAAGCAAAGTTATATAAACACATCAAAGTACAGAAGATATTTACTGCTAAAGATTTCTTAACTTAGTCATCAAACCTTTCCTATATGCATATTCATCCAACAAGGGAATTTCCTCAGAGAAATGCCTGCAATGTTAACAGAAGCCAATCAAAACTTCTAGGTTACATGACTTAGTCAGTTGCTAGACTGAGCTGATCTGAATCAAGCCTCAAAGCAAACAAATATGATGTTAGAGTTAATTTGTGTTAATGGACACATGAGGTAAATACAATTGCCTCTAGAAGTTTAGTATGTCTTGCTGCCTCTAAACTGTGAGGACAGGCATTTTATATGGATAGATGTGACGTATAAACAATTCATTAGATGCTATTTATTCTGTTTCTGCAGCATGTGTTATATTACCTTATTAACATGCACTAAAGAGTCGGATCATGACATTTTCATACATGTATACTACACACATACACACATTGTTTTGTGCTTAAGGGCCTGTAAATGTAAAGATTAATTTATATTATATAAAACCCTTGTGATCACAGATAAAGGTAATGTATTATGAAAAGTTGGAAAAAAAATCAGGCTAGGAATGGAGCTTAGTTGGTTGAGTGCTTGTCTAGTCTGCATGCAACACTGGCTTCAGTCCTGTATCGTAGGAAGTGGTGCTGTATGCCTGTAATTCCAACACTTGTAGCTAAAGACAGGAAGATCACAGGTTCAAGGTCATCCTCAGACACAAAATAAGTTTGAGGCCAGCCTGAGATATCTTAGATTTTTGTTTTTTTTTAAATAAAACAAATGATAAAATATGCCAAATCTGTTAGTCTTTAAGGAATCATTTTACATCCAGTTAAAGATGTCTAGAGACTCATAGCTATGAATTCTACTTTACGAATGACAAAAAAATTCTATGTTAACGATCTCATTCAACTCTCTGATGTAAATTGAGCACTGAAGAGTGTCACATATATAATTTCCAGGATTTGCCTCCCTCTCTCGTTCTCTTTTCTGAGGTGTTAGAAACCTAGTATTTCCAGGACAGCCAAGGCTACACAGAGAAATGCTGTCTCAAAAAGAGAAAGAAAGAAAGAAAGAAAGAAAGAGAGAAACCTATTAGGCAACCTATGTAAAGATGGCATTTATTGGACAGACACTCCAAACATTAATACTTTGTTTTACTTTATAGACTTCCAGGAAACACCAGCTAGTGAGATCCAGGAAGAGCACATATGCCACTGGGTCTTGAATGCTGACAGCTGAGCGTGGCAGGGTTGCCAGCATCCTTCTCCACTTCTCTTTCTGTGTTGATGGTGTCCCTTGCTGGCTTGGTCTATGTAGTGGACATGTTTACCAGAAATACTTGAGTTTGCATGAAAGTGTTGAACCCTTTGAGAGCACATTTCAGCTCAGTTTCCCTGCCAAGGCTATGGACCACCAAGAAGAGGTATGGCCTAGTATGATTACATCTAGTGATGGGATATGGCTGTCTCTACAGGTGCATGGGATCAGGCCTTCACATGTGGATGGGAAGCCTGCTCCTGTAGTGAAGGTGCAGACTGGGAGAGTAAGAGAGGGAATAAATTGGAAATGTGCTATGCGGATACTTCTGGTGATATGGATGCCACATAGTGCCTCAGGATCTATATGGTCTGTGCCTGTTATATCAGACTGTCGAAACAGCCCTCAGTCCCACCATGGCGGCCTTTGTACCCATTCATAGTGAGACAATGATTACTAGTAGTGGAAATCCTGTGAGTCTTCAAGGTAGCTAACTCTTTCTCAGCTCAGCCTAACAAAATGAAAGCCCTGCTATGTTCAGGCCATATAAGTCATGCTCTCTCCACCTTCTACGTTAAAGGTGAAACTGGTGAGGGAAGGACTATGAGGAAATAACTCATAACCTGAGCAAGGCATCGGCCAAGACTGTTTCCTTATGTAACAATGGATAGTGAGATTAAGGCTTAAGGTTCAGGTTAGACTTTAAACACCAATTGCCTAAGTTGTTACCTCCCTAGGTGTCTCTGTCTGTAGGTGTCACAACCCTTTTCCCTGGAGGAAAGGAGAGCGGGAGAAGATGTGGGGAAGAAAAACTACAACTCTAGCAAGTACAGAGGAGTTGTTGGCTTCCAGGCAAGTGTGTAGAACAGAGAAGGCCTCCAGAATAACATGTGATGCTCACATGTGTCCTTTGAATTTTCTCATTTCTTTTTATTTCCTATACTGTTCTTCAAGGGCACATTTCAACTGTGCTGAAGGAACTTTCTCTGCACCCATCTTCTCAAACCCTCTGCTTTCACAGTAAGAGCCCAACATTCATGTCTGGTTTTGATAATGAGTCTAGACTAACAATGAGATGGGTAAGGGAAAGAGAAAATACCCCCCCCCGCCCCCCGCCTTTGTGGTTAATGGTGTTAGAGGCTGTAGGAGACTATGGCAGGTGTTTAGAAACCATCGTGAGTCATTATGTATCTCAATTTGGCTGGCCTAAGGTGCTATATATTCAAACATTATTTTAGATGTTTCAGTAACAGCATCTTTGGATGAGATTAACATAGAAACCAGTGGATTTTCTTTTTTTTTAACATTTGTGTTCTGCCCCCATGTATATCTGTGTGAGGCTGTCAAATCCCCTGGAACTGGAATTACACACAGTTGTGAACTGTTGTGTGGGTGCTGGGATTTGAACTTAGGTCCTTTAATAGAGTAGCCAGTGCTCTTAACCACTGAGCCATCTCTCCAGCTCCACCAGTGGATTCTTAATACAGCAAGATTACTTTCTGTGGTATGGTGGGCCCCATCTAGTCAATTGAAAGTATTACTAAAGAATGCTGCTGACCCAAGAGGTTTGGAATTACCAAGCCTCCATAACTGCACATAATAGTTCCTTAGAATATACTTCTCCAACCCCCATCTGTAGGAAGTTATGTTGACTAATATGTAAGCGCTTTCTACACTCAACCCTAATATAGAGATTGCCCCATCAATAGTTCTGAAATCATGGAGACTATTGCTATACGTAGTTGTATGTATTAAAAATACACCACTACTACCACTAACAAAAAAAGTCAAATGCCCAAATACCAGTTATTATTCAGTCCCTTCCCCTTTGAAGTTTCTATGTAGCATAGAATGACCTTGCACTTTATATTGTCTTGCTTCTACCTCCCAAGTGTTGGAATGGCAGATGTGTGCCACCACAACTCCTTTATGAAGTGTTAATCCTAGGTCTTTGTGCTCATTAGGCAAGCACTTCACCAACTAACATGCATCTTTCAGCCCTCACCATCAGATTTTGACACAGAATTTTTGGCAGGACATTTGTTGGCTTAGTCCAGAATGTGTCTGTCCCCTGCACCAACACCATCTCAAAGTGACAAAAGATAATAAGCCCAACCGAGATAGAGACAGTCGTCCTGGCAAGCACAGATCTGCTTTTTGCCTGGAACACCAACTCCTAAGGCAAGGACTATTTGCCTCTGTACTAACTTGGGACAAGGCCCAACCCCTAGAGAACACCCTGTGCCTCTAATGACTCTGAGGATAGCTCTGCCAGCGTAAGAGACTGGACTTGGCTCTATACCCAGTGTTTTGTCAATTGCAGATCTTTACAATGCTGGTGTTTACTTTTCTACAGCAGATAAGCCTAAGGTGTTCTACTTAAGGAAATGTTCTTCTTTGAAAAACTATGTGTGTCCTATAAACCTCTCACTGGGAGGAGGACAAGGAGTATGCCCAGCTCAACGATCTGGCCAGACAATATTGTGTAGCCTGGTAAGGCCAGTCAGCTCTACCTTCAAAGATTCAAGTTCAGCAGAGGTTAAGAGGTCTTTCATCTGGTCATTGATTCACCAGAGAAAGCTGGACACTATCTCATGAACATGGTTCTGTGAAATCAGACAAACTCATTGCACTTTACAGCTGGGTAAATGATATACTCCAAGTGTGAGAGATAAAGTTATATTTTAACTTAGAGATCTCTGTGCTTAAGAGATCTGTAAAACAAAAAAGTCTCTATCCTGTAGGCTCTACTTGCCCAAGTATTCCTGCAATGCTGGGGCCTATTGTTCATGAAAGATAACAAGGCATGAAAATGGTTTCTTTTTTAAAAAACAAGGTTGGTTGCCCCAATGTGCTTGATCACACATAGGTGGGAGGTACATAGGCAGGATATATGCTTGCCCCTGTTTGGACGAAGGCAGGAAGTACATAGCATCATGGGTTTTGCCTTTATAACCACCAGACTAACATAATTTGAGGTCATTCTCTGGAAATCCTGCATGTGGACCTGGCCAGTGTCCATAGTCCTGGCCAACATTTAATAACACTTACGTCAACTTTGGCTCAAAAAAATGTGGTAATAGCCTTATTCTCACCCAACTGGATCAACACAAAGAGTCAAAGGAGTTAATCCAGAGCCAGGCTTCAATGCTGATAGTCTGAGGTGAGGAACTGAGATATTCGTTTCTGTTTGAAACTGGCAAGTGTCTAGTATGAGTAGGACAAAAAGGCACAGAGGTCTCTACACTGCACTTGAAGTCTCTGGAGAGGCCTGCACCTACCTCCATAGACTCATTAAGTTAGATGTTAGGGCTGGGCATATAGCTCAGTTGGAAGACTGCTCGCTTAGCATTGATGAGGCTCTAGGATTAGTCTCTGTACCATATAAGCAAGGAATAGTAGTGCATGCTTGTGATCCTGTGTTCATGGTTCTCAGCTGTGTAGTTGGAGGTCATCTTTTTTCAATAAAATAAAAACCCAAACCAAAACTTTACAGAGATTGCTAGAATGTTTTCCAGTTTGATTCATTTTCCAAGGTTTTTTTTTTTTTTTTTTTTACTGTCCAACTAATGAAACTATTTTATGTTGATAGTTTAAGGTGATTGGATTTAGTGATATATCTTATTTTATTTTTTTACCTTAAGGTTGTTGGACTTCCTCCCGGTATAGTGACTCACAGTGGGCAATGGCACCATGCTCAGTTCATTGCCAGTCAGGGGATCACAACAGTGAACACCCTGTATTCTCCAGGATGGTTGCTTGGCTGGTTTGTTCAGTAGGTGACAGGTCTTAAGTGATATTTTCATCTTATGTTGGACTTATCAGGATATGATCTCATTGCAATTGAATAGAGTCTGTAATTGTTTTGAAAATACTATTAGCTATGGATTCCTGAAGCCTTAATCTGTGCTAATTTATTTACATATGTTGCCTGTTTAAGTCTTAACATGTTAACATCCAGTGGTCTTATTCTGTGAGAATCAGCAAAAAAACACTGACGTCTTATAGCCAGAAATCCAGAATCATTATTCTCTCTTTCTGTCTCTCTCTGTCTGTCTGTCTCTCTCGGTCTCTGTCTCTCTGTCTTTGTCTCTCCATCTCTGTTTCTGTCTCTCTGTCTATGTCTCTCTGTCTCTCTCTGTGTGTGTGCTTGGGTGTACTTATGCAGAGCCTGGCTTAGGGTGTGTCCCTCTATTGGTTTCAGTTGACTTGATACAGTGTCTATCACTGAGCTAGAAGCTTACCATTTAGATGATTTGGCTGCCAGTGAACTCTCAGAATCTGCCTGTCTCTGCCCACACCCGACTCCCAGCTTATAGGCGGGAGCAGCCAGGCCCAGCTTTTTACTTGCATTTTGTAGACTCAAACTCAGGTTTTCATGCTTTCAGAGCAAGACCTCTTACTCACTAAGCCATCTCCCCAGGCACTGAGAGTTGTTATGTACACTCAGGAATACTTGCTACTACTGCTCTGACTTAGGAATTCTGCCTTCTGGAGAGCAGTGTGTGTGGTCAGTCATTTTCCTGGTTTGCTGTGAAGGTAAAATGCAACCATTATTGTTTTACTGATAGAAAGCGGTAGTGGGCCAAGGGTTCACTTTTCTTCCTTGAAAAGATTCTGCAGATCCTTATGGAAATTGAGAGTGCAGGGACTAAGAATAACTGAATTTTGAGTCATCTTTGGTAAGCACTGTGTCAAATTTTAAATGGCAAGAAGCTAGCTGGGGAAGAACTTGATATTTTTAGAAATTGAAATTTATTTTAGCCAAACAAGTAAAGAGCATGTGTTTCATTTCCATTGCTGCTGAGATCCTTCAGATGCACTTCTTCTAGTGTGTTTTAAAGAGGAAACTATTTAATGAAACTCACTCTTTTATAGAATAAGTAAAAAGACAATTGAGTTGTAATCTGAATAAATTAATAAAATAAAAAATAGAATAAGTAAAAAAAGTTAATAAAGAGGAAACAAAAAGAAAGCTGTTTCTGCCATTAAAAACTATGAAAGTATTTTATTTTGCTTCACATTTACTTGTTTCATGTACATGTATGGGCTCCTGTTGGCTGTAACACCTGAGTAAAGGTCAGGGGACATCTTATAGCAGTATTTGTTTTCTTCCACTATGTGGGTCCTCCATATCAGGATGCACTGTTATCCAATAAATCATCTTGCCAGCCCTGCTCTGATGTTTTAAAAAGTAACTCAAACTCTTTATTATTATTATTATTATTATTATTATTTTTTTTTTTTTGGTTTTTTCAAGACAGGGTTTCTCTGTGTAGCCTTGGCCATCCTGGACTCACTTTGTAGACCAGGCTGGCCTCGAACTCACAGCGATCTGCCTGCCTCTGCCTCCCGAGTGCTGGGATTAAAGGTGTGCCCCACCACACCCGGCTCTCAAACTTTTTATTCAAGTAACAATGAAAAAATAAGTTTGATTTATTATTTATTTAGAATGGCATCACCAGACATTTCTGTAGTTAATGCTGAATAGACTTGCATCTTTCCAGGTAGACATTTAACTAGATGGAATATATAAAAAAATGTCATCATAATATAAATGTCATGTCGCTGTTGGTAGACTACTTGCCGGGCATGAACAAAGTCCTAGGTTTCATCTTTTGCACCACATATACCACATATGGAAGTACACGCATGTAATACCAGCACTCTGAAGATGGAGGCAGGAAGATCAGAAGTTCAAGATCATCTTTAGCTACATAGGCCTTTGTGAGACTTTGTCTCAAAAGGAGGTAAAAATACCAAGATAACAAAAACAACAACAAAACAATTGAATTTAAAGAAGAAAAAAATCAAATGAAATGCAACTAATAGAACTGAGCTTCAAAAGTTCTTTTTGTCTTTGACTCAGGGATATGCTAATTATACTGACTTGATCATTAGCAGCTGTCTGTATTTGTCAAAATATCTCACCATACGTATAAATTTATACAAGTAAACATGAAGATGTAAGGCAGTTTCTTCTTTAGAAGTACTCAGCCCTCCAACGCTGTATAAAAGGCTGTGACAAACACTGAGAGGTATTTTCCTCAGGTTTAGGTGATACAGAATGAGGACATTGGCATGTTCCCTGACCCCTCCCCTTTTGCTTGCTGTGCGTTGTGTTCTTGTGTTAGATTCAACTTGCTGGCACAAATGTCTGGGGTCTGGTAGTTTTGGAGGTTGCATCCCATGATCAGGCTGCCTCATTGCTTTAGGCATTTGGGATAGTCCCCTGAAGAGCCAGAAACAAAAGCAGAAAGAGGAAGGGGCTGCAACTCCACACTCATTGCGAGGGCCTGCCTTCAGGACCTGAAGATTTTCCCTGAGGCTCCCCGCCCCCCCCACCTTTCAAAGGTTCTATCCCTTCCTAGTAGGCACAAGAAGGGAGTCCGGCCTTAGCAGAAAGAACACTGTGGGGCATTTAAGATAGAAACTACAGCACTCCCTCCCCACTCCTTTCTTTTCATTCGAATCAGGGTTTCAGGAATCTCTCTCTGATGTGCCTCAAACTCTCTATGTAGTTGAGGATGACGTTGAACTTCTTATCCTCTTGCCATTGCCTTCCAAATCTGGGATCATAGGTGAGGACTATGATTCCTGGTTTATGCAATGTTGGAGATAGAGCTCAGAGCTTTGTGCCTGTCATGAACTAAGCAAACACTCCATCAAATGACCTACACAATTATTCTCTTCAAATTGCCCGTATTTATAGTGCTAACCTGCAGCAATTGTAATTTCTACCGTGTTAGTGTAATTTTCTTGAATTCACAAGCTTCCTATCAGCCTTGGCGCTGCTGCTTCTTTCATCTTCACTATGTTTTCTCTCTTATCTGCTTAGGTTTCCCAGAGGGTCACTTTGCCCCTATCCTCTGGTTCCTTTATTTTGAAAAGATCTGCGCCTGTCATCATACCAGAATGATGGCCTGACTAAATGCTCCCAAGTCACAGTTTCTTTTCATTAAAGTTTTGTGGATGTTTCCCCAGGGTTCCACAGTTGTATGCTAGTTACTATGGAGACCCATGAAGTCAGTTTGATTGTTTTTCTTTATCCTCTTCCTCCCCACCCCTGCCCCTTTTTCAAAGCTTTCAGGTGTGAGAATCAGCATTTTCCAGAAAAATAGAACTAATAGTGTGTGTGATGTTGTGTTTGTGTGTATTTTGTCATAGAGAATATAGATATATGGTGGAAGGCAAGAACTGACTCCCACAAGTCGTCCTCTGATCTTCATATAGATGCAACATAAATAAATAAAAGGTTTTTGGGTTTTTTTGTTTGTTTGTTTGTTTGGTTTTTTGAGACAGAATTTCTCTGTGTAGCCTTGGAAGTCCTGGACTCGCTTTGTAGACCAGGCTGGCCTCAAACTCACAGTGATCCACCTGCCTCTGCCTCCCGAGTGCTGGGATTAAAGGCTCCATGCTCACTGATTTATGCTGTATCAAAGAAGCTCAGATTATTCCCTCTGGGCTTCTGGTTGATTTTTTTTCTTCCAGACCTCTTTCTTCCTCTTTTCATCTTCCCATCCCTTCCTTCTTTCCTCTTTCTCTTTCTTCCTTTCCCTCCCCCTCACTATTCTTTCCTCTCCAAAATCTCTACTCCTCACTCCCCACTTTCTTCTTTTTCTTCTCTCCCTCCTTTCCCCTTTATAGCCTCCCTCAATTTGTTCCTTCCTTCAACCTTCCCTTCCTCTCTTCTTTTCAGCCTGCCTGCCCCCTCTTCTTTCTTTGGGCGCAGAGTAAATATCAAGTCCTCTTGATTGCATGTGATTTCTGCGCAGGGGCTGAAGTTTCAGAATTTTTTTCCGACTTTTTACTTCCTGAAGCTTCTATGTATGGCTTTGGGGCCCTGAGCATATGATTAAAGCTGGATGAAGCCAGCTTACTTTTGTTGGAATCTTCTTTTTTCCCAATGGTCAGCTTTTTTTTTTTTTTTTTTAAATAGAGCATTAGCATCAATTCTCTCCTTGTACCATTATGTTTAGTGAATCGATGCCTAAGGACATTCTTAAATCTATATTCTGTTCAACTGTTATGTGTTGAGAAAATTCTTTATTTCATCTCCTTTCATCTTTTCAGAGTTGTTAGCCTGGACTTGGAATGATAAGAGAGGTAACTAAAGAAACAGACTCATTATGTCTACTGACATTTTTCTTTTTCAGTTAACAAGTGCCATCTCATTACAATCCAAGCATACTATGTTTTGTAAGAGAAAGACACCTGGGCTATGGTAGGTCCTTAATCTCCAGGCCTAGCAGTCACTATCCACCAATGCAATTAAGAAAGCCATGAGGTTCTTGACTTTATTTTCCAGAGCTGTGGATGTGATCAGAGCATCTGCCATGAATTCCTCTTAGAGCTGTCCAGGCTCAAGTGAGATAAAGGAAAAGGGTTGAGCGGGACATTGTGGTGCTAGCCTGCTGTCTCAGTCCTGGGAGGCTGAGGCTGGAAGATGGCAAGTTCATAGGCCAGCCTGGGCTACGACGTGAGACCCTTTGTCGTTATGACTCAAAGCAGCAAATCAAATGAACGAATGAACTAATTCGGGGCACCTGTATGTAGCACAGTGTCGAAGAGAGGGAGTGTGTCTACTCTGACAGATGTTCTTAGGTCATTTCTGCTGGGATTGCCAGGTTTAAATAATTAGACAGCCAAAGACAGTTAACCAAATGTCTGGGGTTCCATGCCATCCCCATTGGTACACCACACCAGCAGCCTTCCCACTGAGGGGTGCCTGACAGTACCATGTTTGAATACTTTTACCATTCTTTCTGAATTTCAAGTGATTGTTTTTACTTAGATAAAGGTTTGTTTCTAAGTGTAGATATATTTCAAAAATACGTTTCAAGAGTATAAAAACTATGTTCTTGAAAGAGAGGTGTGAAAATCTTACCAAAAGGTTGAGCAAGAGCCTTGTTTATTGAACAGTTCAACCTGGAGCACTCAGACAAGACTGAAAAGTAAAATTTTATCTCTTCATTCTACAGCATTACTATTTTTTCACATTCTCTTTCAAATGAGCATATTTTATACAGCACTCATTACATGAGGCTGAATTTCATAGCTTCAAAGATGCTGGGATGTAAAATAAGTTCGTTGACAGGCATGATTTTGCATCCTTCGTCACTCATGCTTCCAAGGTATCCTTGGTCTGTGTAGAAGCAATGCTTAGTTAAAGAGTTGTAAAAGAACTATTGTATATGGTTCTCTTCCTTACCTCCCTCCCATCCTCTTTTCCTTTCTTCCTTCCCTTCCCATCTATTTCCTTTTTCCCCTCCCTTCCATTTCTATTTCCTTCCTTCCTTCCTCTGTAGGTTTTCTCCTCATCTCATGTAGCCCAGGGTGGTCTTGAACTCCTTATGTATCTGAGGTTCACTGAGTATCCGCTCCACCTCCCAAGTACTATGATTATATTTGTTTGTACCACTATGCCTTGTTTATACAATGTTGGGGTTCTTTTCAAAGATTTCCTGTTTATACTGCTTCTTTTTGGGGGTGTAGGGTGAGAGTAGGGGTTGTCACAGAAGCCTTCCATGTCCCTCTTTCTTAACTGTGCGTCTTCAATCATCATTATCATTGCATGGCTTCAGGTTGCAGCATAGACTGCAGATATCTGCATGGCCTTCAGTGGGAGCATGGACCACAGATATCAACACAGACCTGGCTACAGTAGAACTACAGACCCAGACATGGCCCTTTGTGGCAATATTGGCCTGGATACTACCATGGCCTCAGGTGGCAGCACAGGCCACTCACATCAGCCTGATCTTCACCACTGTCATGCCTCCAGTTTTGCCACTCTCCACAGTGCTTGTATCACTTTGTTTTTTTGTGAAGAGAATGTAGTCTTACCTTAGTCTGGGCCCAAGGTGAAAACAGTCTTGGAATGCGTGACCTCACTGAGGCTTTGTCTCTACAAACTGATAAACATCTTAGTATAGACTCAGAGGGAGGATATATCTGCCCAAGACAGAAGACAGGTGCCAGAGATTGTGGCTGGGGTATTGTATTGCGAAAATGGCCACTGACTTGGGGGAGGAAGATTGGGAAACTAGAGAGGAAGATTGGAGAATGAGAGAGAGAGAGAGATCTGAGGTGTCTGTCCATGGAGTCAGGAGTTTCATGATTTGTGTCATCGGTCTCAGTAGATACCTCCAAATTCAGTCCACAGATGGTGTGGCTTCTTTGATGGATAGATGACCTGCTAGATATTTGAGAAATACACCAGGGGCAGTGCCCCATGGAACTGATACCCAGAAGGTTTCATTCTTGTTCCCTTTAATCTCTTTTTTCTCCTATTTAGGGTAGTTGGGTTGTAAGGGAGGTTCATGCCTTTAATGAATCCCTAATAAGGTAGAATTGTTAAGGAATTGGAGCCAACAAATTGGGGCCCAATTAAATTCAGGTATCCACACCCTTAAAAATCATATTTTATCATAGTCTGGCGGGGGAGGGGGTGAACAGCTCCCAGAAAGCGCACATGGGCCAGAACATCTCACAAATGCTGCTCTTAGCTGCCTGACGGTTCAACTCTTACAGAGCAGAGATGGCTACAGACAGGTGGCCATTTGGAGAGGTGGAACTAGGAGGCTGGCA
Source organism: Acomys russatus (assembly GCF_903995435.1). Taxonomy (NCBI): domain Eukaryota; kingdom Metazoa; phylum Chordata; class Mammalia; order Rodentia; family Muridae; genus Acomys; species Acomys russatus. Next base: position 1,933,895 of record NC_067151.1, on the reverse strand, counting down.
GTCTTCTAAACTGGCCTGGGAAATGGAGTTAACCTCCTAAAAATAAAATAAAGTAAAATAAAAGCTGCTATGGTCCCTCTCCAAGGCGCCATGGCAGAAGGCTCCTGGATCTTTTTTTGGCTTTGTTTTGATGGTTATGAATTTGTTTGCAATGGGCTCAGTGATAGTCACACTTCTCCATACTCTTTTTTAAAAAGTTCAAGAAGAAAGGCAAAGAGCCAAGAGATGTGAGGCTATGTAACTGGCCACAAGAGAGGAAGAAGGAAGACCGCCCTGGGTTAGGTGGAGGAGAAGCACATGGCCAATGTAGATGAAGATTTGGCCCAGATGAAGAACATTAGTAAGTATATGGGATTATGGATGGGAGGTAGCTTGATAGAAATTATTAGAACCAGATGGCATGGGATTAGGATAGGTATTCCATACCTGCCCCACTATGAAAAGTAGTTTAGGGGATTAATATCTGGCCTGCCCCAGGCTAACTAAGGCTATTTTAAAATATTACAGGTGTCTGTGTCCTGATTGATTGCTAGTGGGTTAGAAAATACTGCTGTAATAATAATTATAGGCCTAATAACAACATTATTAGGCCATACTGGTAAATTAACCACAATTTTTCTATCTTTCCCGTCTTCCCATCACATGTTTGTTCATCTTAGTGGCTTCCACCACTCAAACCAGGAGACAGGGCAGCCTGTGTTCATTCTTTTATATTCACTTAGCTTACTTCAATCATAAATCTATGACATGATGCTTGTTAGGGAACTGTGGCTTTCAATCATCACATCTGTATATATCAGTTTCAGGTGGAATGCTGCCGCAATCTGAGACTAAGTGTACACTCAAACAATAGAAGAACAAATATTCTAAGGCTTGGTCCTGCAATGTCCCAAGTCGTACCTGTGTTAATAAAATAGTCCTTTCAGTTCACTATGAAACAGCACTTACATTTCTAAGTTACTCTCGGGAACCATCCTCTGAAATTTGTAGCCAAGTTCTGCAATAAATATTGATGGTTTTTAGAATTCTTGTTATTTAGAAACAAATTTATCCTACTCCTCAGAAATATAACTGGTATAGATGTGCTTTCTTTAACCCTTATGTGTATAATCATTTTCAAGTTGGGTGCAGAGATTGAAAATTCAGCCTTAAACTGGAACACATTAGAAGTTAGGAACCCACATACAATTTACTACACGGTTTCCTCCACTATTAGCATGAAAAGAAAAACCAGCAGGAAAGACACCTGTCTGGAGAGTTACAGTGAGCCCCCAGTTGATTTGGCTGCATGTGTGGGTGCAGTGCACAACTCTCGGGTTGTCTGTCTGCGTGTGTGGTTGCAGTGCACAATTCTCAGGTTGTCTGGCTGCATGTGTGGGCGAAGTGCACAACTCTCGGGTTGTCTGGCTGCATGTGTGGGTGCAGTGCATAACTCTCGGGTTGTCTGGCTGCATGTGTTGGTGCAGTGCACAACTCTCAGGTTGCCTTCACTCTTCCAGAACACAAAAGCAGCCAGTGCATACTAAGGAAAGCTAACTAGATGCTCCACATGCGCCTCTATCTATAAGAAAATGTAGATTAATGGTTAGGCTTGCTGAGATACACACATTATTATTCTCAAACTTTCCCCTCAAGCCTTACACAGGGTCTTGTGTATCCCATAGCCACCCAACATTTACATGGGGTCTGGGCATCTCAACGGTGGTCCTCTTGCTAATTGAGCAAAAGCTTTTTAAAAACCTGAGCCATAGTCTCAGCCAGTAGACACCTTTCAGTTTTGTTTTTGTTTTTGTTTTTTAGTTGTTTTCTTGTTATTGAGTTCTTCTTCAAATTTCTCTGATCCATGGGCATGAGTATTTCTCCTTAATCCAGCATTCTTTCCTTCCTCCCAGCCACATTCTGTAGTCCCTGTGTGAGGAGGCATGATGTACCTTTTCTGGATTTATGCTTCTTTCACTGTCAGTTATTTTCTTTCCAAGATTATTTCAGTTTCTGGTTTTGTTGCTCGAGACATTATTGGATTTTGCATATGATTTTATATCCTGCAATCTTCTCAAACTCATTTATGATTGCTTGTACCTTTCTGTTTTCTACATAGATGGCCTCTTTCTTGTTTCTTTGTTTGTTTTTTGAGACAGGATTTCTCTGTGTAGCCTTGGCTGTCCTGGACTCACTTTGTAGACCAGGCTAGCCTCGAACTCATAGAGATCTGCTTGCCTCTGCCTCCTGATTGCTGGGATTAAAGGCATGTGCCACCATACCTGGCTCATAGATGATCTTTTAATAAAGACAGATTCATTTTCCTTGTTTTGATGTCTTTGGTTTTTACTGGCTTCAGCTAACTTTCTCACTTGCCTGAGGCAATAACCTCTCAGCTGAGTGGTGGCAGGCCTGTCCTCCAGGAGACCCTTAGAGCCCACCTCTTTGCTTTCTGATCATTTGCCCTAGATGCCCCAATTCTTTTTTTTTTTTTTTTCCAACACAGGGTTTCTTTGTGTAGCCTTGGCTGTCCTGGACTCACTTTGTAGACCAGGCTGGCCTTGAACTCACAGCAATCCGCCTGCCTCTGCCTCCCAAGTGCTGGGATTAAAGGCATGTGCCACCATGCCAGGCTTGATGCCCCAATTCTTTTTTTTTTTTTTTTTTTTGGTTTTTCAAGACAGGGTTTCTCTGTGTAGCCTTGGCCATCCTGGACTCACTTTGTAGACCAGGCTGGCCTTGAACTCACAGCGATCTGCCTGCCTCTGCCTCCCGAGTGCTGGGATTAAAGGCGTGCGCCACCATGCTTGGCTCGATGCCCCAATTCTTAATAACAATATTTTCAAAGTTATTTTGTGTATGGATTGAGTAGAAAGAAAGCTCATGTAGGCATGCCACAGGAGCATGTGGAGGTCAGAGGACAGCCTGTGGGAGTCAGGGCTTCCTTCCACCAAGTGAATTCATCAACTATCAGGCTAGAAACGCCTACGCCACATGAGTAATTTCTCTAGCCCATTTGTTTGATTTTTTTTTTCCAGGAAGAAGGGTGTGTTCAGTTATTATTACTTTATTTTGTCTAGAGTTAGAAGTCTGTTCAGAGTTCTTGAGAGTAACTGGGACTATGGTAGACCATGTAACTCTGAAGGATGTCTCAGAGGCTCCATGCAACTTGATGATTAATAAATCATGGACCATAAGAGGAGAAATACACTCCTGTGACCCATGGCTGCAGAAAGGCAGTGTCACTAGGCATCTTGAGTATAGAGAAAAGATGGGAAATTTTTTCTCCCTTTGGACTTGGCCTCCAGGTCCTCTGGTACAGATAACAGGCTTTACTGTCTGTAATGAAGTTACCTGAAAAGAAGCAGCTTGAGGGGAAAGGTTGATCTTGGCTCACAGAGGAGACAATCCATCATGGTGGAAAGGCTTAAAGGCAGGAGAGCAAGAGGCTGGCCACACAGTGTCCACAGTTAGGACTCAGCAATGAATGTTGCGGTTCAGATGACTTTCTCTGGTTTTCCTTTTATTAAATCCCTAAGGGCCCTAGCCTATTAAATGGAGCTGTTTTTCCCTCCTCAGAAAATAGCCTCCCATACATATCCTGGAGTGTATCTCCTACGCCATTCTGAATCCAGTCAAATTGATATTGAAAATTGTCCTAATTTGCTTGTATTGTCTTCTTAACACAGCCTATAGTCATCTGACAGGAAAACCTGAACTGCAGAATGGCCTAGATCAGGCTGGCTTCTGAATATTTTTGTGAGGGATTGTCTTGATTGTTTTAATTGATGTAGGATGTGGGCAGTACCATTTTCTGGACAAGTGGTCCTGAGCTGTATGAGAAAGTTAAGAAGTATAAGCCTGAAAGAGAGTGAGCCAGAGAGCACAAAGAGCAGGCCAACAAGCAGCATCCCTCCAAGATGTCTGCTTCCTAGCCCATGCTTGAGTTCCTGGCTTCCCTCAAGAACAGACTGTGACCTCAAGTATAAGGTAAATAAAGCCTTTCTTCACTGGAATTACCTTCGGCCAGAGTGTTTTATCACAGCAATATGATGAAACTAGAACAAAGATTAGCCATAGTGCTGAGAGGTAAATAGAAACAGACTTGTACTGGTGAGAGGGCTCAATAGAATGATAGACTCTGGAAAATCTTCCTAGAAAGGACTGTGCAAGTGACAAATGACTATTCACCTTAATTTTAAAGAATATCAAACATAAGTAAATCCATAATGGAAACAATTATTCAGCCTAAACGAGTGCCTTCTATGCTCATTTGTGTGTTCATGTACATGCATGTATGTAGTTTGTGGACAGAGGACAGTGTCAAGTGTCATCTGCAGCAACACCATGTTTGGAAGAAGTTTCTCATTGGCCTGAAACTAATTAATTAGCTAGACTGCCTGGCCACACAGCCATAGGGCACTTCATGTCTCTACGTCCTCAGTGTGTGTGTGTGTGTGTGTGTGTGTGTGTAGGGGGGGTTACAAACAATTACCACTAAGCCTGGCATTTTTACAGGCACTCTGTGGATCCAACTCAGATCCTTGTGTTGTAGCAAGCAAGGTCCTTATGGAAGCCCCTTCCCAAACCCTAGGAGAGTCGACCCACGTTACTCCTGCCGTTCTTTACTGCAGCTACTCTGCAGCCATTTCTTTTCTAAAAAAAAAAAAAAAAAATTCACATTGATCTAAAACAAAAACCTAAAGATTTTAATCCTAAAGACCACTGTTTTGTAATAAGCCATAATATCTATCCTGTGGTCGTGTACCCCTAATTCTGTCTTAGCATTTATAGTAATAAAAAGAGTAAATTGTAATGTTTTGTTCCTTTCCAAGTTTCTAAAATTACATTTTTAACCCATTTCAACCCTTTTATAAGAGCAGTTTGTGAAAGTGGCAGTTTGTGAAATTCTTTGATACCTCATATAGCTCCTGAACTCAGTAGAACTAAGAAAAAAAAAAAAGACTGTTATTAATATGAGTCTTTTTGTATTAGTCAAAGCTTGGCTGAAGTTGAAACTCTTAGTACCAATAAATTCTTACTCTCAGTATTACATATTTCTCCAGTCAGTGGTTTGGAACTTGTGTCAAGAAGACGAAAAAACATAGGAAATAACTCATTCACATAAAATAACGTTCAACAATTTATGCAGCATCAGATCTGCATTTAGAGTTCTCGAGAATTCAGATTTGTACATTTGTATTATTAAAAGACAAAGGCGGGGGTTAGGGTGGCTCGGTTGGTAGAGCACTTGCCTGGTGTGCAGGAGGCCTGGGTTCCACAACCAGTACTGCAGAAACTGGGGATGGTGGTGCATGAGTCTAATCCCAGCCCTGGAGAGGTGGAGACAGGAGGGTCAGAAGTTCAAGGCAATTCTTGGCTATGTGGAGAGTTTTAGGCTAGCCTTGGCTACGTGAAGAGCTTTCTTTCACAGCAAGTACTAAAGAGGAGCCAAAGGCAGAGGAACAGGAGATCTTTCTGCTGTCAGGCTACTCCTGACATTGTCTATCTTGATCTTGCAGCAAATGAGCATCTTTAAGACTGTTTTGTTTTTTCAGAGATGTAGAAAACTGAATCAAGAGAAAGACATAGAGTCAATACTAGATAGCATTGTTTAGGTTAGTAACTTCTAGAGTTACTAACTCAGGGTCATGTATTAGAGTTTTATTTCTGTGAAGAGACACCACAACTACAGCAACCCTTACAAAGGAAAACATTTAATTGGCTCTAGCTTACAATTTAAAGGATTGATCCATTGTCATCACACTGGGAAGCATGGCAGCATGCACACAGACATGGTGCTGGAGAGGAAGCTGAGAGCTCTACATCTTGATCACCAGGCAACAGGAGGAGAATGTGAGCCACACTGGGCCTGGCTTCAGCATCTGAGACGTGAAAAGCTGCCCCCACAGTGACACACTTCCTCCAATAAGGCTATACCTACTCTGACAAGGCCATACGCACCCCCACCTTACCCCTTCTCTTTTCCTTTTTTGAGACAGGGTTTTTTTTTGTTTTAGCCCTGCCTGTCCTGGGACTTGTTTTGTAGACTAAGCCAGCCTCGAACTCACAGAGGTCCACCTACTTTTGCCTTCCGAGTACTCAGATTAAAGGTGTGTGCCACCTAGCCCAACTAAAGCCATACCTCTTGATAGTGCCACTCCTTATGAGTGTATGGGGCCTCTTTTCTTTCAAACCACCACAGGTAATCATATCAAAGTTTGGGTTTGGGCCTGAAGGACAATAGGAAACTATGAAATAGTTAATAGGATATGAGACTATGTGGTGAGTAATACAATATTCTGGCATAGAAGAGATATATCAAGATAAAAGTGCTGGAGTGCCATTTGAAAAGCACAACACAGACAGGGAGGTGCCTCAGCCAGTGTGTAGTGTGCTTGCCTTGTAAGCATGAAGGCCTGAGTTTGATTCCTAATACCCATGTGAGGCCTGGCTGTGGTGGTGTGCACTCCCAGGGCTGGAGAGGAGGAGTCAGAAAGATCATTCCATTTGCTGCTCAGCCTGACTGTCCAAAAGTGAGTAGTAAGCTTCAGTTCTAATGGGACTCTCCCCCCAAAACTAAGGTGGCAATCAATAAAGGAAGACACTGGACTTTGACCACTGGCTCCACAAGAGGATATGCTTATGCAAAAATGTGTGTGTGTGTGTGGGGGGGGGGTGTGTGCGCACCCACATGCATGCATGTGTGCACTGAAAACATGAAAAACAAACAAATAAAGGAACATTATGCAGTTTATTTTTTGCTCATTATAAAATACTATTATACTGTTAAAGATTATAGGCTAAGTAGATGAGTCAAGAAATGGAAAAGAGATTGTGGAAAAGGTACATGGTTATTGTTAGTCACTTTAGCTCTTAAAATAGAATTGGAAAGCACTTGGACTGCAGCTTATTTGCATTTTGTAGACGAGGCAAAGCTCTAGGAAGTGCATATAGGAGCCTGCCTGAATTCTCATTGTTGGTCAGTAAAAGCTTCAGCTTGCAAACTATATGCACACTAATTTATATTTTCTTGCCTTTCCCCACCATGTGCTCCTATTCCTCCTCAAAAGCCCTACCCCCAGGCTGTGCTTAGAAGCGTAGCAGGAGCAGGCAGAAGGGAGAAGACTCATTGAGGCTGGGAAGGAATGGTCGTTGCTAGCCTGTCCTTCAAGTCATGGAGACCTACCCGAGTCTGCTTGAAACCTCCAGGGAACTTGGGGATGAGTGAACACAGTGTGCTAGGAAAGGCCGATGTCATACTCTGGGGCTCTTTGCTCCAGCAAAGATGTCTGTGCCAAGGCTAGCAGGAGTAAGCAGAGCTGCCTGACCTTACAGCTCAAATGACAGGCTGGCGTGGAGGGCTTGTTGTGAAGACAAGAGGACTCAGTGTAAGTGGTATGCTCTGGGTAAATTCCCGAGGGAGGGGTGTGGGCTGGGGGGTGGTGGTGGCCGTACTTGCATGGCACTGTAAGGTCCAAGAAGACTAAGGACGTGTACTCAAATATATTTTGCCTTTGGGATGAAATAAAATATTGTGACATCTTTCATAAATGCTTGTTTGTAGAGTAAAAGTCACATCTCCAACTTCTGTGTTTGCTTGAGGCATAAAAGGGAAAAGCGGGGCACCTGCGATGTTAGGAGTGTGAACTCCATGTCGCCAGCCTAGCACAGGGAAGAATGATGGCCTTTTGTGCTCCTAATATCACTATCAGCTCGACATGATTTTAGGTTATCATTGGGATGTGCCAGCCGCTGAATAGCTTAGCTGTTTAGAAGAGTGCTAATGCGCCCAAGGTCAGGGTTCTCGTTTCCATACAGTCAAATACACTTAGTGCGAGAGCCCTTCAGCTCCAGGCCCACAGAGAGGCTCTAATCCACACAAACTCAGCCAGTGGAGCCAGGCGAGAGGCAGAGAATGAGTCAGCACAAAGCCAGACTGCAGGGCAAAAACTCAGAATTGTCTCGCTTGATGGAGTGGAGTGCTTATGGAAAAAGCACATGCCAGGCACAGCAGCCCATTCACACGCCAGAGCCAGATGGAACTCAAACCACCAGCTACCAGGCCTTCTGACAGGCTAAGGCTTACGTCATTCGTCATTCATTGGTCAAGTGCCCCTCTGTAGTGAAGACCTCACCAACGACTTACTCCTATTGTGGTACAATTTATTAAACGAATACAGAGGTTTATTTAACTTATTTTAAAGTGCCCAGTATCAGACCTAGGGGCAAGTGCTTTGCCACTGAACTCAAATACCTAGTCCCCTGATAATATAGATTTTTAAGAAGCATGTTTAAAATCTGAAAAAGTGGGGCAGGAAAGATAGCCACTGGTTAAAAAGTCAGTTCACTTTCTAGCAGCTGGGTTTAGATCCCCAGGACCCACATTAAAATTGGGTGTGGTGGTGTGCATACGCAACAGCTCTAGCACTGGGGGAGGAAAGATGCAGCTATGTGAGCTAGTCACACAGTAAGGTACAGGCTCAAGGAGAGACCCTGTCTCAAAAAAGGTAGAGAGCAACAGAGATTAACGAATGTTGGTCTCAAGTTTACATGCGCACACATACACACACGTGCACTGAGGTGCAGAGTTGTGGAGGGTGATCTGAATCAAATAAACTTGTCTGGTAGAAGGATGGAGGCTAGGTTATTGAACCACGAAGACACCACATATCTTCTTACATGGTCGTATTGTTCTAAGGACAGTGTCTCTGCTGGACTGTGTTACTATGTTACTATGATTTACTCTTTTACTTCCTGGACCAAGCAGAGACCATGGCCTGAGAATATTATATCTCCAGCCTGCACCTAGCAATCAGGAGGGAGTGACTCACTCTGCCTAGATTTGTCAAAGAAAATTACATGGGAACAGGCTTATTCAGGATGAATAAGGACAGAAGGCCTGGCTGATGGTAATTACCTCAAGCAAGAAGCAGTTTTGTCTGTGGAGTGTTTGGGGCACTAATAATTTTTGTTCTTGAAAATCTTCCTATTTGATATTACTGAAAACTGTCACAATTTTGAATTCCTTGCAGCAATTTTATTTTTAATTAACTTTTGAAAACCCTTGCTTCATGCATATCTACACAGCAAAACGGTCCTGAACCATTTTTTCCCCACAAAAGATTATATGTTCTTGACATTTCTTTGAACAATTATTTCATCAAATGCTTGAAATAAAAAAAGAGACTATGACAAAAACAAAACAGTTGCCTAACATTTCGACCAAGGCTTTTATCGTGAATAGACAAATAATGGGGATTATTATTGTTATGATTTTTAGTTGTTCCAGGTAGAATAACCCATTTTTCAAATAATAGCAAAATTAAATGGTTTCCTCTCTCTGACTGATAATCAGACTCAACCAATTTCATATCTGATGGAAGAATATGCAGTTTTCTGCTCTGAGGAGAATATAATGAACAAAAGTAGACTCTCTTTATTGAACACTTATTGTGCATGTAGAAATTTTAGATGAGGATTTGGGAAGCATGTTTTGGGATTGTCTTCCTACTTACAGTCTGTAAGTATAGAGACAGATTACATAACTGACTGCTTTGATTGACTGGCAGAGGTCATCTTTAGCTGGGTGTGACACATAGTGGTTCCATGCATTATGTATTCTCTGGTGTAAATGACAGCGACTTTGAAGACCAGGCCAGCTCTTGGCAAAGCATCGTACAAAGGAGCCAAGGGGAAGCACCATGGCTCCTGCTTGATTTTACACAGGATGGTCCTTCAAGTCTCCTATTTTCTGCCTCACTTTAGCAGATACCAACAAAAAGGAAATACTGTTTTCTTTGTAGCTGTGATGTGGAATGCTAATGTTTGTGAATCAGAATAAAACTTCTCTTCCATTCCTTTAACAAGATTATAAACATTTGAAAAAATAAGTTTTCCAAGGAAATGCTGAGGTGATTTGATCACCAACAAAAACAAACAAACAAACGAACAAACAAACCACAGTCTTGAACTTTCAATTGTTATATGTCCCCATGAATGGAAATCACAGCTCATTTAGAGCACATGTGACACTCAGAGCAATTTTTACTCTGCGAACCATGCACTCATGCTTTGTAAATGTGCCTGTTACACAATATCTGATCTTAGGCTACAGTCTATAGTTAGTGTGTGTGTGTGTGTGTGTGTGTGTGTGTGTGTAGGTGTGAATATGTAAGGAAGTGTGTTTGTCTGTATGTGTAAGGTGTATCAGATGTATGAGAGCAGTGTATACATATGTGTATGTGTGCAGGGCCACATGCCTGTGAGCTTAAAGAGGCCAAAACGTTTCTGCTTTGTTATTCTCCACTTTATTGCCTTGAGGCAGGGTCTTTCGATGAACCTGGAGCTCAGCTGGTTGCCAGCAAACCCTAGGGAGCCTCCTGCCTCAGCTGCCCATACTGTTGGTGTTACAGGCCTGTGAGGCCAAACTGGGCTTTTGCACATGGAGGCTGGAAATGTGAACTTAGATCCTCAATGTTGTACATCGTGCACTCTTACCTGCTGAATCACCTTCCCCTGTGTATAGTTTTAAAATAAAACCATGTTAGTATTTTCTGTTATAATTATGTATTTTAAAAATGAAAACTGCAGCCAGGTGTGGTGGTGCATGCCTTTAATCCCAGCACTCGGGAGGCAGAGACAGGCAGATTGCTGTAAATTCAAGGCCAACCTGGTCTACATATTGAGTCCAGGACAGCCAAGGCTAACACAGAGGGACCCTGTCTTTCTTGAAACAACAACAACAAAAAAAACCAAACTGCAATTAGTTAAACTTATTTTTATACATGCTGATTACAAGATGGGGAAATATATAAAAGCACCTGGCAATGAAAAGTCATCCAAGAATGTTTTCTTCCTTGTCTACAATTTGCAAAGTGAAGTCAAGGTGGAGTTGCATTTGTTACAGTGGTTTGAAGATGAGAGAGTCCTAAATTGATTATATGTCCTAGGCCATTGGGTAGATAGCAATCAGGACAGCTTTGTAACAAATAATTTCTCAGGGCAGGCTAATGACAATGTTATTTTCAAACACACACACACACACACACACACACACACACACACACACACACGGGGTGGGAAGTGAGAGAGAGAGAGAGAGAGAGAGAGAGAGAGAGAGAATTCAGTGACCACATCCTGTCTTGTCTTCTGGGTTAGGCTTTAGCTTCTTTTCCCATATCTGAATAAGACATCCCTTTATCTGGACAGGGTGGCCCCTCTCAGGTTCTGTCTGTGAAATTGCTATGTTGTATTCTAACTTCAAACATAATTTCATTTTTTCTAGGAGTTGCCAAGCCCCCTACAGGCTTAGACTGTGATCCTCTTAGTTATTACCTCATTCTCAGATTCTAGACAGATGCCTGGCTGGTGATTATCATCCAATAAGTGATAATCTCAATGGATAGAATTTATTAATACCAAACAGAACGAAGGAGGCCACATACCAAGCCAGGGACACTGTCCCATCTTAGGCTCTTTCCCACTTTCCTTTCTTATCCTCCATGTTTAGCATGTCCTAGCTAATGGGCTAATGTTAACCAACAACCAAAGTGGGTGACTTTAGGTAGCAAAATGCTGGGCTGTCAGAGGCCACACACCTGTGGCATTTTGGAAGAGTCATTTTGAAGCAGAAGTTACATTTTGATTCAGTCTAAAAGAATAAGCCCTTACACTTTCAGTTTCAACATAACCCAGTCACACTCAGAGGCAACGGAGGGCAGTGGGCCCTTCAGTGACCTCTAGACACCAACACAGGTGCAAAGCTGGTGGACAGGCCAGGCTAGTTTCCCCACCTTTGGAACATTATTATACTACTCTGTGTTCCATTCTAAAAGGTGGGGGCAGAAAGGATGAATCTACCCAGGCTCGGTCCTGAGCTGACTCGGAATGCTTCTCTCCCAGCCTCAGACAGATCTGCCTCATTTCAGTTAGTTTTACTTTCACAGTGTTTCTCTGAAAAGCCATAAACATGTTCTCTTATACTGAGGCCAGTTAAGAGGTTGTGTGTCAAAATGTGGTAACTACATTCTGTTGTGGCCACTGGGGTTTGATGGTGCTGTGCTGAGATGTGACAAACACAGGCAAGCATTTGGGGGAAACAGCTCAGTTTCTGTTCTAGGTGGGAATTTAGTAAGACTTCCTCAGGCAAGGGAGGAACTTGAGGATGGATGTTCTGGAGGTATCCAGGCAGACTGGGGCTTTGTGGCCGGAACATGCACCTTGAGATATCAGGCCCTCCTCAATCTAGGGCACAGGGAACCTACAGCTTCTTGTTCTTTCTTCCTCAGCACTTATCAAAGTTATAATTAGACTAGTTGTGGGTTGCTTGTCCAACTCTCATTAGACAAAAGCCATGTATTTTCTTACATCATTTAGTTCTGCACAAAATTTGAGAAGTAATAAATATGCATTTTGTGCTTTTAATAAGCAAATAAGTCTTAATTTTTAAAAGTGACTGATATGTTTCTTGAGTGGATGAATACTTGGAGAAATGAATTACTATGAGACCACTGCAGGCATCCTTGCAGAGATTGAGGTAGCAGGGCCTCTTTATTGATGAGGAAGACTAGAGTAGAATTATCAACTGAATGTGGGCCTCAATTCTAGACATTGAAAGTCCTGGGCCAAAGTGCTTCAGTAACTTCTGGTTATGGGAGTAGGATCCAGGGCTATGAGTTAGGACTGAGTAGAGCTGTTCAAGAAACTGAATGGCATGGGTGAGTCTTGGGTCTGTGTTTGCTGGGGGTAAATCAAGGCTGACCCAATGTGTTTTGTTATGTCATGTACATCTCATTTCATTTTTTTTTTGGTTGTTGTTGTTGCTCAGAAGGTGATCACAGTTCTTTTTTGGAGTTAGCGTCTAAACATATTTTACTGAAACCTTGCCTTTTATCCTTGGCTCACAAATCCATTTAGATCTAAGGCACTGGGAGTTAGAGTGAATGAAGAGCTTTTTAAATTCTTTTTCTAAATGCTTTGGTTCAGCACAGGTTGTGATATCTGAAGTGGGAATGCCAACAACCAGCTCATTAGTTAAAGGCATTTGCTGCCTAACAACCCGAACTTGATTCCTAGGATGGTTAGAGACAACTGGCTCCTGCCAGTTGTCTTCTGACCTCTCTTCATGCACATGTACAAAGTGAGAACTTTGGAGTTGGTGTACTGACCCAGAAGCATAAATGGAAAACTTAGCTTCAACCTCTTCTTCCAGCGGGGTGTGGTGGTGCACGCCTTTAACCCCAGCTCTCGGTAGGCAGAGGCAGGTGGATCACTGTGAGTTTGAGGCCAGCCTGATCTACAAAGTGAGTCCAGGACAGGCAAGGCTACACAGAAAAACCCTGTCTTGAGACACCAAAACCAAAAAACCAAGCAAACAACCTCTTCTTCCAGCTTTGCTTGAACATCTCTTAAAAGGTTTCTATATCTGCTGTAGGAAGCTGTAGAGACTGGTCCAGCAGGGTTCTTCTGCTATTCCTCTGCAGATGCTTCAGCCATGCTACCATGATGTTCAAGGATGCAGTGGCTCATTCAAAATGGTCTGGCCCGTAGCACAGCTGATGCACTGTCCTGGCATGCAGCATCTCTCATTCATCAACAGACCAGTTCCAGTCACATCCTCTCTCCAATAAACCTTGCTACTTCAAGCTAACCCCTGTGTGATAAAACTGTGACAATTCTAATAATAGCTACCACAGATCCTGCCTGCCGATCCCTCACTCTAACCTCTAAGCTACTTGCAGCAAGGACAAATGTTTTCTGGAAAATAAGATGGTACTGCATCAGTCACAGTGACACTGTTGTTCCCTGTTGTCAGAACGTCCAATCAAAGAGCTGGAATGTCTACCATCTGCCCACTACACACCTAGTTTCAACTTTCCTCTTATTCTTAACACAACCTGAGTCACTAAAGCAATGGGGGAAAATGGAAAAGAGAATGCAAGGCAACAGAAGGAGAGAAACAATATAATCATAGTTGCTCTTGTTTTATTTCTTTTTCTTTTCTTTTTTAAAGATTTGTTGTGCTCCTTTGGGCAGCACTGTGCTCACTTCTGCAGCACATATACTAAAATTGGAACGATACAGAGAAGATTAGCATGGCCCCTGCGCAAGGATGACACGCAAATTCGTGAAGTGTTGCATATTTTTGAGTGGAGAGTGGGGTCTGACTTTCACATGAACTCTGGTGCCCCATATTTGGCCATGTCCCCTGGGTGGGGAGGCCTGGTGGCACTCAGAGGAAGGATAGCAGGCTACCAAGAAGAGACTTGATACCCTATGAGCATATACAGGGGGAGGAGGTCCCCCTCAGTCATAGTCATAGGGGAGCGGAGTAAGGGAAAAATGGGAGGGAGGGAGGAATGGGAGGATACAAGGGATGGGCTAACAATTGAGATGTAATATGAATAAATTAATAAAAAATATTTTTAAAATATTTATTTGTTTATATAGTACTCTGCCCCCAAGTGAACCAACAGTCCAGAAGAGGACACCAGATCTCATTAGATGGTTGTAAGCCACCATGAGGTAGCAGGGAATTGAATTCAGGATCTTTGGAAAAGCAGCCATCTCTCTAGGCCCTGTTACACGTTTCTTTTTCTTTTCTTTTCTTTCTTTCTTTTAAAAAAGGATCTATTTATTTATTACATACAGTATACTGCCTGCATGTGTGCCTGCACACCAGATCTCATTATAGATGGTTGTGAGCCACTATATGGTTGCTGGGAATTGAACTCAGGACCTCTGGAAGAGCAGACAGTGCTCTTAACCACTGAACCATCTCTCCAGCCCATTTCTTTCTTTCTTTCTTTCTTTCTTTCTGAGACAGGGTCTCTCTGTGTTATCCTTGGCTGTCCTGGACTTGCTTTGTAGACCAAGTTGTCCTCGAACTCAAAGCAATCCTCCTGCCTCTGCCTCCCAAGTTCCAGCCCATTTCTTAGTGAGAGCAGTTTGTCTTTGTGTTTCAGACTAAGTAGCAAGAGTTGTCCTGTGGGAAGTTGAGTAAGTGGGTCAAGTCCTAATTGACAGGATTTGAAGGTGAAGACAGACTGTTGAGAGAAGCCTGAGCTGGAAGTGTCCCCCCCCCCCCCCCCCGCTCCTCACCGTCTTGCTACTCAGGAGGGCTTGCAGGGAGTGGAGCCTTTCCCCTGGAGCCTTCTGGCCCTAACTCTGAAATAGGTTTGCAGAGAGACAATCCAGGGGGAGTACTGTGTAAACGGAATGCATATCCACAACTGACGGATTGCTATTCCTGGACACAGGGCCATTTATTGTTCTTGATTGCATGCACACATAATTCAAATTCTCCAGTAACTTAGTCCCTCATTTCCAGCTGTGTGGTATGTATCATCTAACCATTTTTCCACTGAAATCTTGCCTCTTAATCTTTGCCCTCAGAGTCTATCTAGAGATCATGCATCCAGAGTAACTGTTACCTTCCCAAGCAGTGGTGAGGCTGGAATTTGTGGCTTGATTTGTGTTACTTATGTGTCTCGTCATGGACACAAATCTAACAGGAACCGTGAAAATAGATGGGCTCTGGCTTGACAAATCCGTAAACAGGACTCAGGAAACTGTGGTTTTAACTTTCTCTGTTTTGAAATGCTGTTTGCTTTGCTGTGTGAACAGTAGGTGAGTTAACTATGCACATTGAGATTTCTTAGCTAATGCTGTTATAAAATTGGTACTCTTGCTTGGTGTCGCTTTGGAATTTTCATGCACAAATAAAATCAAGGAGACACAACCTTCTGCTGTTGGGGGTGGGTTGAGTTTTCTTTCAGCTCTAAATTTGGAGTGTTTAGTCTTCTCTAATTAAATGTAAGGCAACAAATTCATTAGTACAAGATGAAGAGATGAAGGGAGAGGTCAGGCATGACAGTCGTTTATCATGGAAAGATTCAGTCACTGACACCCTTTTTACAGAGGTAAAGTAATATGAAAATGCAGCTCTGGCTCTGTCAGTAGGGGGCTTGCTTTGTAAGATGGAGGACCCGATTGTGGTCCTGAGAATGCATATAAAAGTAAATACTGGAGAGATAAGAGAAGATGTCCCTAGTGTTGGAAAAAAAATAATTGTGATATCAAATAAAGGAACACATGGGCAAAGCTAAAGTAATGTGGCAAAGTACTTTCTTTTTGTACAAAGGATGTGCAGAACCCAGTCAGGGCTAGCAAACACACATGGCCAAGGTGACCTCTGACTTTTATCTCTAGTACAGGTGGCCACTGTGTCCCATTCCACTGGTGAAAGCTTGATTTCACAATATGACTCAGTTTGCTTCCTGGTAGAAAAAGGAAGAGGGAAGCTCAAAGAATGTGGGCCCTTGCCAGGAAGAGAACTTTCTCACACTAAGACCCATAGGCCAACCATTCTAACTGAATCAGAGAACTCGAGACTTAGTAAAAGATCCTGTTTCAAAACATAACACGGGGAGTGACTGAAGAAGACACACGTGTGAACACTACAAAAAATAAGCAACATACAGCAAAAAGTAAAAAGTGCAGCTCTAAACCAGTAGATGTTTTAGACTTAGCCTCATACTAGTTGGTTACATGTGAATCTGTGAGTTCTCATGATCCCAGACTTTTGCTTTACTGGGGTAGTTACTAGTCAAGTTTTCCACAGTGTTGGCCCAGAGGATACCAAATAATGATTATGTGCCTTCCCCATGGGCTGCAGTGAAAATAAAACGAGAAGAGAAAGAAGGCAGTATGAGGTGTAAGGTGGAACATTGCAGTTGGGAAATTCCCACTCTTTTACTCTAAAAAGAGAAACCAAACCAAACAAAACACCAAGATGTTCTTGTAAAGGAAGTCCAGAAAGAACTTAAATGGCATTCGCTATGGGTTAAGAAGAGCAGGGCTAGCATTTCTTCACCTGCATGGAGCTTCAGTCACAATATGCGATGCCCAGGGGAGAAGCCTGCTCTCTGTCAGTCAGCACCTTTGAGTCAGTCACAGGTGTTCCTACCACTTTGGTCCTCACTTGCTAGGCAGAACTAGGACGGTATTTTGTGTTTGTTTTTTGTTTCTTTGTTTGTTGTTTGTTTCTGGATTATTCCTGCATTTTCCATAGAAAAAACACTATCCACTTAATGTAAAAAACAAAAAAAAGACAGGGTTACATTGAGAAACCCTGTCTCGAGGTAAAAAAAAAAAGGAAAGAAAGGAAAAGAAAAAGAAGAGAAAAGCTTATTTTTCCAGGATTAATAGAATTGCACAACAATATTAAAATATTTTTTAGTATTTTTCTTTTTTCTAAGCAAATGTCATTTGGAAGCAGAAACCAAGAACCGTTAGATGATGGTGAGCTGCCTGTAGCTTGCCTCAGATAATGGCTTTTATGGCCAATGAAAGTCATGATGGGGAAGAGAGGAGGGACACGGGAGACCATTGGGAACTTCTCTGTCACCACAAGATTTCACAAACTACACAGGAAACATTTGAGGATGGCTCTCCGTTAACATGGCAGATTAGTTAATTTCCTGTTTCACCATAAAATACATTTTTAGCGCTGGTATATGAACTATAAGCAAAGTCTCCTTGTGGCAGGCTCAGTGCTTCCCTTGCAATCGTTGGGAGGTGTTATGAATTGCTCTCATTGACTTAGGTAATCAGGAAATTGAGATGGTTCTTGGCACCAGCTAGGCTGACAAAGACTGTTTAGTACCTTACCGGTGGAGCCAGCACACTCCCAAGTCCAGCCTGCTCTGGAAAATCTTCTGCTGTTTTTTTTAGGGTGGATTAGATTCCTGAAGGTGATAAATGGATTGACTGTCCACATGACCTAGCCAAATCCCAGCTAATATTAATATATCCAATCAATATACATTTCCACCTTTATATAGTGAAAATGACCTTCCCTTCAAAGTGGAGAGACCAGCAGCATCCTTTGATCACAGATGTTCCTGAGTGCTAGTCTGGCTCCTGTGGGTCACCTTCTATCTCTCTTCTCAAGACACATTTTAAAATTATTTTATTTCTAAAAACGTCTGGGGAAGGCCTGGAGCAATAGCTTGGATGGTAGAGTGCTTGCCTGTTTAGTATTCAGGATGCTCTAGATTTGATCTCCAACACTAACTGCTTAAATCTAGTGTGGTACACATTCCTATAATCCTAGGTCTCAGAAAGCAGGAGCAAGAGGCTCATGTTCATTCTTGGCCAGCCTGGGCTACAGGATAGCCTGTCACAAACAAACAATCCACCAACTAAAAGTCTTGGGGGTAATTTACAATTGTTTCCATATATATGAAACATTTATTGCAAGTTTATTGCATGAAGGAGATGATCTAGTCCTGTGGTCCAATGTCTTTATGTCATACATAAAGGGGCTCAGAGAGGTTTGTGTCACTGAAGTCACTCAGCTGTGTGGCCTCAGTAGACCCCCAATGTGAGCACATGGCTAATTTCTGAAGTACTCCCACATGTTCTGTGTGTTCACAGCTCTTCCATAAGAACAGAAACTAAGAGGACATTTTAATTTTATCTGTGATACTCAGCATCTTCACCTCTAAAATGTTGTGACAAAGTCACAAGGAATATTATCAACCTGAGAGGGGCAGCTGTTCACACAACTTCCTGGGCAGGGGACAGTGAGACAGCTGGGGAGCATCTACCACATTTGTCTCTCTGAATAGCCCCTGTAACTAAAGTGGAATTCAGTTTCTACTCCAAATCTCACATATTATCAAATTACCAGCTGGCCCTCCAGGCACATGGCACTATTATGTTTTCTCATTTTAAATAACAGTAGTCTTGAAGTTCTCTTTCAATATGTGAAGACTATAAAAGAAGCAATAGAAACATCCAGAGCAAAAGGAACACTACTTTTGATAGGAAAATAATAAAAATAAGTAAAATTTGTACACAAAGATAATTATTAATCCATATGTTGATAAGCACTGTAAGAACCTTGCTGTGTCTGGAGCACAGGGCCTCTGAGACTCCTAATGGCATAAAGTGGGAAATAATAGATGTCTTAAGAATCCAAGATGTAGAATAGTTTCAAAAGAGAAAATTCAGTTCAAAGAGAAGCTTGTTTCTTATGCTAAGACCAGCAGCCTGACCAGATCTAAAATCACATACCATACAAACCTCTGGGCACATCTGTGAGAGGGTTTCTAGATTAGGTTGCTTGAGATGAGAGACCTACCCCTTGAATGTGGACTCCCACAGGTGGAAGTCCCTGACTGAATAAAAAGGAGAAAATGAGATGAGCACTGGCATCCATGCTTCCTGACTGAGGCCCGAATGTGAACAACTGCCTCCTGCTCTCCCCACCACCCTTCCCTGCCACAGTGGTCCATGGGCCTGAATAAAGCTTAGGCAATTTTGCTGGGCATTTGGTTACAGCAAGAAGAAAAATAACTAACACATCTTCTCAGTAGACATTGCAACCGAGTGATGGATTCATAGAGCTTTGTCTCCTTAAGTGTTTTGAAACAAGCTAAAGGTGCATGAATGGATACTGAAACAGGTGTTAGCAGGGCAGAGTGAGAAGAAGAGCAAATCCCTCTGGTGCAGTCTGTGCTGTCTAAAACAAATGGAGAAGGATGGTTTAGAGGGATCTTCTTCAGGTAGTATTCCTTAAAGTGTGGCAATCAGACTGCTTGGGTTGTTGCCTTAACTCTGCCATCCTTGTGTCCTGAGCAGTCTTGAGAGGTGAGGACCTCTAAGAGCCTCCATCAGTAGAGAGGGAGTAATAGCACCTATTCCTGAAGTTGGAAAAAGAAACTAGTTTACCTAGAATGCCCAGCCTAGGACTTGCTGTGTCACTCACTGCATGCCAAATGTTAGCCCACAGTTAGAAAGCCTTTAAACAAACAGCATGCTGAGGATGAGACAGACTCCTGTTCCTGTGCATGCTAGGAAAGTGCTCTCTGCTGAGCTACATTCCCAATGCTAGTAATTTATATGAATGTATTCTATTTCTGGTTCACTGTGAGGAAGGCCGAAGCCAAGATGACTGCGTGGGAAGCTCAGAAAACATAGGGCCACTTCTGTGCTCCCAACCTCATTTTTCCTGAACTCAAGCAACAACCCAGACACTGAGACCTGTTCATTCTGTGGGAAATTGTGAATGCCTTGCTTGTATTTGATATTTCTGAAGAAAAAGAATGAAATAACAGTAACAATCAGAATAATCCTCTGTAGCAGTCAGTGCATCCAAGTCTCTGAAGATGTTTGTTTGTTTTCTTCCCACTCAAAGAGCCTTCAAGGTGCCAACCAGAACAGTGTTATGTTTTAACGTTGGAAAAGCCTTACAACAATCCCAGATAACATGAATTTATCGAAAGGCTATTTTACAAAAACAGGTACTTTAAAAAAAATTGAAGCAGGAAATAACTTGATTCCTAAGTGAAAGACTATGCTCTGGGGAAATAGGAGAGTTTAGCATCTTTTTTACTTGCACCTGACTGCAGTTAGGAAAACAGGGAGAGGCCTGGCTAATGACAGTGCCACAATGTGAGCACACCTGGAATTCCTCAACAGTTTGCTATCTTATTTGTGTCAGAAAGGATTTTATCCAAGTCTGTTTCTTCTCTTGCTATCACATGATATGCAGTAGAATTTCCTAAAACACAAATTCTCTAATCTTATTGACAGCCAGAGAGATTGAAAATGGATAGCCCACATCAGAATTCCTAGGCTCTTACACAGAATAGAACACTTTGGGGACTCTGGCCACAGCTATTCCAGCTCAAGTGGCTGTTAAAGAGCTCTGTAATGGTGGGGAGGGGGTGGTACACACCTTTAATCCCAGCACTCAGGCAGGTGGATCTCTGAGTTTGAGGCCAGCCTGGTGTACAGAGCGAGTCCAGGACAGCCAAGGCTACACAGAGAAACTGTGCCCCAAAAACCAAAAACCAAAAACCAAAAACAAAACAAAACAAAAAAGCCTCTGTAATGTTCTTTCTGTGACTCAGTTTTTATATGTGTAAAGTGAGTAACTTTTTTCAAATTCTGCTCCCATAACAATTCACCCTAATTTTTTGACAATCTCTTTACTCAGCAGTCAACATAGAATAGCCACAGGGAAAACTCTTCTAGTCCTTTTTACAATCCAAACCTAGGAAAGCTGAACTGGGAGACCTGAATTTAATCTTTGATCCTACCAAATGGTCACATAATAATGAATTGCACAGGACTTAAGGTTGACTGATTTTTTCCCCCATTCTTTTGTTTATCAGTCCATCCATTTCTCCTTTTATGTATCAATCCATGACTCATTTATCTCATCCATCCACCCATGACCTACACATAATCCACCTATCCATCTATAAACCACTCACCATCTATCTATCTATCTATCTATCTATCTATCTATCTATCTATCTCCCACCAACGTATCCATCCATCCATCCATTCATCCATTCATCATTTGCCTACTCATCCATCCATTTTCACATTGAAAGCCCAAGCACTAACAAACAGTTTCCCAAGAATGTCTATGAGGAACTATCCCAGTGCCTGTCACTCTATAACTTTGGACTTCTCACTAGTTTACTGAATCTCTTTAAAATACCTCTAGTGAGATGGCTCCAGAGGTAAAAGCACTTGCCTCAAAATTCTGATGAACTATAAATTCAGGGACCTATAGTGGAAGGAGAGAACAGACTATTGAAAGTTGTCTTTTGACTTCCATACATGTGCTATGTCATTGGTGCAGTCTCTCTTATACTTACATATATGCCTGCATCATATAAATGCATACATATATACATATATGCACACTTTTAAAAAAGAATCTCACTCTTTGACTTTGTTAAATTGGTAAAAACATAGTTACCCTTTCTCACAGGATTCCTTTCATCTTTCTGTGAGTGTGATTGAGGCAATAAAGAATGAGTTCAGGGAACTTCAAAATTGTGAGATGTTGGGCTGGAGTGATGGCTCAACAGTTAAGAACACTGGCTGCTCTTTCAGAGGATTCAGGTTCAGTTCCCAGCACCAAATGGCAGCTCACAACCACCTGCAACTCCAGTTCCAGGAGAGCTAACACCCTCTTCTGGCCTCACAAAGCACCAGGAATGTATATGGTGCACAGACATGCACATATCCAGGTAAGGCACTCATATATAATATAAATGTATAAATATATGTATATAATATATATATGTAAATAAAAAACCCACTAATTTAAAAACTGGTGCATGTCTATAATCCAGCACTCAGGGAGGTAGAGGCAGGTGGATCTCTGTGAATTCAAGGCCAGTCTGGTCTACAAAACGAGTAGAGGACAGCCAAGACTATACAGAGAAATCTTGTCTCCAAAAAGCAGAAAAAAAAAAAAAAAACAAAAAACCAAAAAACAAAACAAGATGTTGACACATAAAATCATGTAATTTTAAAAAGAATGAGTACTTTATACTATTGCATTAAAATATTTTTATTACTTCTTTGAGAAATTTATATAGTGCATTTTATCCTTTTATCTTTTCTCGAAACTTTTCCCAGGTCGACCTCCATCTCTCTCTACCCACTCAACTTTCTGCTCTCTTTCTCTGTCTCTTGATTTAATCTGTCAAGTAAAAAAATTTTTTTTCTTAAAGAAAATGAGACTTTACCCAGGAAAGTGGAAGGGTGGAGTTGCTTCCTGTTTGAGGCTGGTTGAATAGTGAAATGTGTGTTGCTTGAGAGCCTGCTTCATAATGGCAGGAGGCCTAGAGCAGCCTGTAAGATGGAACCTGACCTGAGGGTGTAGGAAGCCCCAAGACTTGCACCAGCTCTGTGAGCAGCCCAGCAGTGTGTTCCCGGCCAGGATGAATCCTGTAGCATTAGTCACTGATTACAGTTTTCAGTAAATGATTTTATCCATTTTAGAAAAGCTAACCAATAGCCTAAAGCTAATGTCATCGGCACTCCCCAAGTTAGTGTGGTATGAACCCAGGCATGCCTGGTGCCACAGTCTTGCTTCAGTGTGATGTGAGGGAAACAAGGGGGGGGCATGTTTTGTGCCACGATCCCCAGACAGTGTAGTGTGAGCAGAAGGGGAATGATTGGTGTGTTGAGGAATCAATGGCTGGACAGAGTGCAGTTCAAAAGCTGTTCTTCTGCTCTAGGTTTTTGAGTTGCTGCTGCCCTGCTGTCCTGCCCGCTATCAGTGGTGACTGTTTTCAGTGAGGTCTTGGCCAGCTCTTCAGTCTGCTGTTCTGCCTGGTGACTGAGTCTTTCCTGTTCGCATGCTGATCATACTTGGAAATTATGAGTCATTGAAATGCAGCCATGAGCGCTGGGGGTGGGGAGATTAGCAGGGAAAGTGCAGCCAGGACTTCCTGTTCCAACTCAGGGTCATTATCTAGGGGCAAGCTGGGAACTCCTATGGTGGTGGTACACTCACATTCAGCTGGCATTTGCAACTCACCAATCTGTTTTAGAGAGGGTATGGGGAGCCCCAATACAAAAAGAAACAATGCAACCTTTTGTAGACCCCAGACCTTCCACTTATTGTTAGCTGGTGAGGCTCTTAACTATTCCCATTTGCCACCCTCTTCCAACACACAGCAGCTGCAGCTGCAGTCCTATTTAAAATCACAGGGCACGATTAGTAACATTACTGATTTAGCAGGAGTTAGAAGACTTATATTCAGAATGTAGGTAATTGACACCAACAGCACTGTTCTTGTAATTTATGCGCTATGATTGATTTCGTTCCCCAGCTCGGCTTACAAGAATGACCACAGCACAGTCAGCTATCCGATTACTGTGCAGAGGGTTTAATGAGTGTTACCCTGCTATCTGTGCTAGTGCTGGCAGAAAGTGTCTGAGTGGTTTGGCTTCAGAAGTCAGCCTAATTATATGCTAATGTAAAAGAGTTAAGCCTTAGAATCTTTGAAAGGGACAGTTTACAACTTCACAAGTTGTGAAGTCAGCATAAAGAGCATTTGTTACTGATAGGTGCATCATTCATTGATAATTTGGGGGTGTACATAAAATAATGTGTCATACTGTGTGTGTGTGTGTGTGTGTATTCGTGGATGCACCTATATGTATGGAGGCCCGGGGTCCAGACTCAGCATCTTAAAGCTGAGCATTGTGGCATACATCTTTAATCCCAGCGCTTGGAAGACAGAGGCAGGCAAATATTTGAGTTTGAGATCAGCTTCGTCTATATAGTGAGTCCCAGGACAGCCAGGGCTACACAGAGAGACCCTGTTTCAAAAAACAAACAAACAAATTAACAAGACTGGTTGCCTTCTTTAATCCCTCTGCACTGCCAAGTCTTTTGTGTGGCTTCAGGGATTGTGCTGACTTGGGAGGCAAGGGAATAAAGAAAAGACAAACAGAGACAGACACAGAGGCAGCTGGTTGGGTAGGCTTGGCTTTCTGGTGGAGAAACCTCAGCATTTGGAAGCTCACTGTGTTGTTATAAAGTTGAACTGAGAGATGGGATGTTGTTCTGCATCAAGCAGTGACCTAAGTTCTGTTTCCAGTGGGACAGTCCAGGCACTGTTTGCTTCCTGATGGGCACAGGGGCCACTGAGATTTAAAGTCCCCGTTTCTCTCTCAGGAGGGACTTGGAGCATTCTAGGTTGGGTTCCTGAACTATATGAGGCTCCCTGTCTCACCAGGGGAGGTAGAAATAAGTTTTCTACAGGGTGTTACAGGTAACTCTTTTAAAATGAGATTTCAGACATCAGTGAAAACTCCAAAAGCCTGTGATGATACCATAAATGTTTCAGACCTTTGTTAAGCCTGGCAGAGGATGTGGAAAGACACACAAAACTGGCCAGAAGGCAGGTCCAGTGAGATGCAGGCCTGTAGGCCTGCTATTGCACTGATCTCACAGCAATGTAGCAGGCTTCGCTGGTTTCCAAGGCAGTTGTGCCATTGATGCCTGACAGGAAGTCAAGCCCTGGGCACCCAGCAGCGATTCTTCCCTAGAATTAATGAGTCTTAGATGCTTGTTGTAGAGGAGTGGAGTGAGAGAGCAAGTCAGCTAACCTGTACTTGTGAATCAGGGATTTATAGGGAGGGAGCTGAGGGTGAATATTTCTGATTCAATGGGGCTAGAGATGCCAGGGATACTTAATCCACATGTAACAAAACAGCTCTATTATAAGAGGGAAAAGCAGCACTTAATCATCCTAACAGTTGGGGAGAACCTCCAGGTACAGTTAAAGGTCATCTTATTAGCATAGGGTGGGCATCTCCAGGAATCTACAGTTGCTTGCTGAACAGGTTTCTTATCAAGTAAGGGTTGGGCCTGTTATCGTCTCTGAGGGCTATGTGACACTCCTTATGGGGAACCCTCTGAGGGTTCCCCAGATCAGGCAAAGAAGGGACCCCACTGAGAAAGAGAGTCCATTGTTGTTTTTGTACAGTGCTCAGAGATTATCTGGAAATTCTAGACTTTGACTTTACACCAGGGTCCTACAGTAGGGTTTTTGCACACAGCTGAACAAGGAGGCAGCATTAAGCAATCTTGTTAGTAACCGTCTCGGTAAGGGAACAGTCTTCGGGTTATAAATATCTGTTGAAAGAAAGCTGTGGTGGAAATTTTCTGCCCACATTGCCAACACCCATACACTGACAAGAGGAAGGCCTTGCCATCCCTCTGAGCTTCACATTGGAGGGGGGTTGCTTTTCCACTTTCTATGGGTCTGAGGCTTTGAAATCCTTGGAATGGTGGTGTACATGTCAGAAGAACGCATTCACTTAGAACTCAGTCACTCAGGGCTTCCTCTGCTTTCCACATTCCAACTTATTTTTTAAAGCAGGGTCTCTCACTGAACTTAGAGTTCATCAGTTCTCCTAGGCTGGCTGGTTAGTGAGCTACAGGCCCCTCCCTGTCTCTGCCTTCCCAGTGTTGACATTACAAATCACACCGTTTTGCTGGATTTGACATGGGTTCCAGGCATCTGAAGTCATGCTTGCTAGGAATGTTACCAATTGGGCCATCTTCCCACCCCCATGTGTGTATTTTATAAACTGTAGACAGTTATATATCCTCTGAAATCCCCTAAAATCAGCCACTTACCTATACTACTGCTGTTCTAAGTGACTTGGGTAAAATTCGAATCCTGATGTACAGTCACATTTGATGCCAATTTCACACTTTAATTAACAATGCTGAACACAAGACGTCTGATAAATGAGGATTATTACATCCATGGAGTCTACTCTCAAAACCGGAGGAAATAATGGAAAAGAAGAGGCAACTAGTACACTTTGTTGAAATAAATCATGATTATATTTGCCTGTTTATTTAAGGCAGACAGGCATATTCTAAGATTGAGCAATTTCTCTAGCTTCCTGTTCCTTCATGTGATTGTCAACCATGTGAAACAATCCAGAGGGTCTTAGCTTTCTGTCCTGCTATATGCCCCCAAGCCTCTGTGTTGGCTTTCTCTGTCTCAGAATGCCTGTGTCACTCTTCTTCCCTTAGGAGCAAGACTACTAATTCTTCAAATCAGCATAAGGGCCACATCCTGAAGTTCCCAGAAGATGCCACTCTCCACAAAAGCTTCCACTTCCCATTCTCTTTAGAAGCCTGTGACTAGTCCTCATAGTTTTGCCACAAAGCATGGTGAAGGTCAATTTCTTATTTATCATTCTATCAGACCTTAGGGTTTTATTGTTGGTTGGTTTTTTGAGACAGAATTTCTCTGTGTAGCAGCTCTGGCTGTCCTTAACTCACTCTCGAGTAGTCCGGTCTCAAACTTATGAAGATTCACCTACCTCTGCTGAGATTAAAGGCATCCTCCACCACAACCCAACAGACCTTAGTTTTTTTGAGAGCAGGAATCTCAAAATAATTAACTAGCTACAGAATCTGTAACAATCCCTGACAAAGATGACAGCTGACAAAAGTTTTCCAAATGTTTTGTGAACTCTGATAAGCCAAATTTCTGTGATGCCACTATATTCAATTTATACCTAAAATTCAATTATAAACAGTTTCCTTATACTCAGAAATGTACATGCATGCACAAACAGATGTTACAGATAAGCAAACAGTTTTACAAGTGATGTTATTTAAACCCACTTTGGCTAAGATTTCTGAAAATTTACCACCACTAGTACAGATACACTAGGAAAACCCTGGCCCTTAAGATTGGTCATGGTAAAGACCAGAGAACAAGGTGGCCTTGAAGGACAGGATGGTCTGGAATACGAAGTAGGTACTTTAAGCTCGGAAGAAGGGTCCTAGCTTTTACTTGCACCCAACACAAACAATTTAGAAAGAGAAATTATTTATTTGAGCTAACCATGTTTAAAGGTTTTGTTCTTAGTTGTCTGGCTACATCAGCTTATAGTGTTTAACAAAGCAAGGACACTATGGAAGAAGGCTGCAAACCTTGTGGAAGCCAGAAGAGAGAGCAAAAGAAAAAGTTAGAGAGGAAAGACAGAAAGAGAGAGAGAGAGAGAGAGAGAGAGAGAGAGAGAGAGAGAGAGAGAGAGAGAGAGAGACTGGGATAAGGATAAGATATGATCCTCCAGAGCACATACCCAGGACCACCTCTCTCCAACTAGGTCTTACCTCCTAACAGGCCGTCACTGTCATCTATCCGTTCTCCTTTTATAAACTAACTGCTTTCATGGCTAGAAAGCTAACTGCTTCTTATACCGTCTTACATATAAGGTTGTATTGGGCAGATAAAATTTTCCTGAATCTTAATGTAGATGGAAAATATGAAGGTTTAGGTGGTCATGACAGATCTGGAGCACAAGACAAATGGTGGCTTCTGGAATGGGGAGGCCTCTCTGACACCGTGCTTCCACACTTGCACCAGCAGGCCAGCAGGCAGGCCGACTTACATTGGAGCAGGCTGTATGGTTTTAGGGTCGGCCCACTAATATGATCTGGAGCAATGTTATCCAAATTCCATGCAATGAAATATATCATTATAAGCATTACAACAAAAATAACATAAAACCAAAAAAAAAAAAAAAAAAAAAAAAAAAGCTGAAAGTATTGTACCTATGAAGGGTTAACATTGCTCAGGCAACTATTTTGCAGTGTGGCATGGACCTTGGTGTGTGTGTGCATTACAAGTGAGAATATATTCCTAATTGTGAGTTTCAGTCACAAGAAAGTAAAAACATCAGGCCTCCAGACTTAACTCCAATAGTCTCAATAACTTTAATCTTTTCTGTTTCGACTTCCCAGAGGTGGGATTTGTTGTTGTTGTTTGTTTATAACAGGCTAGTAGGCTGTCTAGTAGGCTAAATAATGTTCTGTAGATCTTGCTTTTCTAAATTGTGAGTTGAGGCCTGTGCAGGGTTGGGGTTGGGGTTGGGGCTGGGGGATACAGCTCACTTGGCAAAGTGAGCACATGCTTGCAACATGCAAAGTCCTATATTCAATCCCTAGCACCAATGCAAGAACCAGGCATGGTGGAACATATGTGTTACCCATTACTTAGTAGCTGGAGGCTGGAGGATCAGGAGGCCAAGGTCATTGTTGGTCACTAACTAAGTTCAAGGCCAACCTAGGTAACATGTGTCTGTCACTGTGAGTAGGGGGAGGTGAAAACAAGAGAATGGCTGGAAACTCATGGGCCAGTTAACTTGTAGTAGCAACTCAAGAGAAATATCAAGAGACACTCTATCTCATGAACGTGGAAGGTGAAGAATGACTTTCAAAAGTTGTCCTATGACCTCCACATACACATTGTGGCACATGCATGCCTTCCAACCACACACATGTGTACATACTCCTCCATCCCACCAAAAAAAAAAAAAAAAGTTTAAGCAGCAATACACATGGAGAATAGACCCGTGGTTACTATGCAGTTGGGAGGGAAAACAAAAAGGACAGCATAGATGAGAACAGAAGGTAGATGTGCAAGTTGAGATGTGCAGTGTGGCAAACAACTTCCTAGAAACTGGCCAAGAGAGTAGGTTTTGGTGTTCTTTGCTCACAAACAGTGGATAACTATGGAAGATAGCTATGCTAGTTTGTTTGACTCCAGTTATCATTTTGTTATGCAAGTGTCAAGGCATCAAGTCATACACCTTAAATATAGAGATCTCCACAGTGAGCCACTGGCCTAAATAGCACTTGAAATTAGTAGTTGACTCCCCAAGGGGATGGCGAATGACAGGCTAGGCTTTCTCTGCAGCTTCCCAGGGTCCCTCCTTAGCCTGGTGTGGGAGATTTTCTCATCCCATCACAGTGTTTGATATAAATCTATGTTATTTTTGTCTATTGCTGGAATCTTGCTGTTCATACTGCAGATACTTTTCCCAACTCATCACCTCCTCTAACTCCTTAATCTGACGCTCTTCACTTAGAGATCTCATTTAGGATAAGCAGTGACCCCAATAAAATGAATTGGTATTAACATTCTTTCATAGGGCTTGACAGCTCCCTCCTCACCCACTCAGGACCCTATACATAGCAGCTACTCTGTAACTGCCACTGATTGGCAGGGGACATTTTCATAAACTCATGTAAAATTCAGCCAGTGGGAATGCTGTGAGAACAGCAGGCCTGCGTTCCCTTCTTCTAATCTCCCCCTTCAGAAATTGGAATTCCTTAAATGAAATGTAAAGGAGCCTCAGGCTGACACTGCTTATTTCTGTCAAGAGTTAATTATGTGTGGAGTCTAAGGGGACTTCCCCGAGTGGCTCATAAGGGGAGTGATGAGGGGGCATTAAGAGACACAGCTGGCTAATGGAAAGGAATTCTGGGCTTACTTTAAAGACTGGATGTTTCATCTGTTTTTGGGGAGGGGGGGATATTTTCACCCACACAATTTAGTGATGCTTATTGAAAAAGAGAAAATACTTAACTTTTGAGAAAAATCCTTTGACTGACTATCTCTTTGCATTATCAGATTGGGGGGAAAAAGGAAATTCATCATGTTATCTGTACTGCAATTCTTAGGAAGTATAAGTCTTGACACTGTGTCAATCTTCAAGTGGTTGACATGAGTCAAAGACTATATGGGAATGTTTCATCCCAGCACAGTTTTGCAAATGTTGACTAATTTGAAAAATATTTTTATTAGCATATATTAATTATATATAATATTGGGTTTCATTGTGAGATTTTTAATACAGGTACATAAAGTATTTTGATCATATCCACATTTCATCTCTGTTACTCTCTCTTTCTAAAATGTTTTTATTACATTTGTTTATTTGTGTTTGTTTTGGCGAGGGAGGGCATGTGCCACAATACACATGTGCAGGTCAAAGAATAGCTTGGAGTAATCAGCCCTCTACCTCTACCATGTGGGCCCTGGGGATCAAACACAGCTTGGCGTGTGGATGACAAGAATCTTTACTTGCTGTGCCATGTCACTGGCTCCTGTTACCCTCTAATGTTGCTCTCTCCTATCACCACTTAATCTCTTCCTCTTCCTAAATAGCTCTCCTTTTGTTTTCAAATCTTTTTTCCTTCGTGACTTGGTGGGTTGTTTACAGGTAACTATTCCGTGCTAGTGGCTGCCACTGGAGAAAATTTCTCTCCCTCTTCCACAAACCATTAACTGCATAACCCATCTCCTTCCATGTATTGGTCACAGCTGCTGTGATCCAGACTGCAATAGCTTTGTGATGCCCAGAAGTCAGTATTCCACACTACCCCCATACCTCATCCTCCAGTTTTTCCATTCTCTCTTCTCCATCTTCTCTAGTGTACTCTGAGGCTCAGATGGGTGACATAGGTGTCACATTCAGGTTGAACACTCATTATTCTTGGTATTATAAGTTTATGTAGTTCACTGCAAAAAGAAGCTTCTCTATCACCATAGCTGACAACAAAACTATTCTATGAACATAAACATAGTTATTTAGAAGGGGATTTGACAGTCACATTGCATCAATTTAGCAGAACAATAGCAGTAGCTTCCTCCTAGGACTTATGACCTCCTCAGCCATATGCTTTTGAATTGGTTTGTAGTATAAGATGTGAAATTTCAAATCTAATCAGAAAGAGGTTGGTTACTCCCATAACAAAATTTGGCACTATTGCATAAGTGCTCTCATCTTGCCTAGATGTGTTCTTGCACATGGAGTCCATAGCTGAGTAATACTGCTGATGGAAATTCTCCTCCATCAGCCTATGCACCACCTTCTGATACCACGAAACCTAGCCAGTAGGGATGACACTTCCAGCTTAGTTGCCAGTTGTTTTATCTATATCCTATGACTGAAGGTGTAGTGTCTTCAGCAAGATTCTTACTACCTGGTTCTAGTGGCCAAGAAAATATGGAACTTCTTTTTAAAGATTTTTTTTACACGTAGAATGGCTATAAACAGGAGGATGGGCCATAAAAAGGTAATTGTCTACTTTGTGGAGTGGTCTAAGGGACAACTTTCTCCAACTTCAGTTGTCATGCAAGCTTTGCAGTCACTGGTCAAAAGGAGTTTGGCATATCCCTGAATCTCTCTTTCCATCTACACAAAGAAAGCCACCAGGATCAGGGAATGGCTCTACTGGTAGAGAGATTACATAGCAAGTGTGAAGAGTTAAATTTGATCCTCATAATTCATATACATTTCCTGGTGAAAAGACTCGAGTAGCTTTGTAAATTACAGCTGGGGAGGGGGAGAGGGCAATCTCTGTGACTAAGTGGTCAGCCAATCTAACCTATTTTGTGAGCTCCAGACCAATGGGAGTCTCTATCTCAAAGCAAGTAGGTAGCATTCCTAAAGATAGCACTTGAGGTTGTCCTCCAGGCTCCATGTGCTCAGGTGCACCCTCTCACACACTACATGGACATGGACATGCACATACAGACATTTAAGAAACAAAACAAATGAGAATTCAGGTGTGGTGGAATGTGTGCACAGGTGCATGTGTGTACATGTGGATACCAGAGGGCAACCCTATATGTTTTTCCTCAGGACTAGCTACTTCGTATTTTGAGCCAGGGAATCTTATTGGCCCAGAGCTTATCTAAGTAGGCAAGACTAGCTTAGCAGAGAGCCCCAGGGATCCACCTGCCCCTACCTTCCCAGTGCCTGGTGTATAAGCACATACAACCATGCCTTAATTTCTAACTCAATTCTAGCAATTGAAATCAGGTCTTCATGTTCACACAGCAAGCATTTTACTGAGTAGGCCGTCTCCACAGCTCTCTGCCACTGTCCATAATTTGCATTGTGTTAACTTCATCATCTGTCTCCTTCAGCACTGGCACCAGATAATTTTAGGCTGATTCCCAAAAAATCAAATAAAACAATGAGCATTTGCCAACATTAAAACTCCTTCAGAAAAACAAGAGATACAGGCCCCGAAGGCAATTTAAAGAGAGAAGCCACAGTAGAGTTTTGAGGGATGCAGGAGTATGTTGTTGCCTGGGTAGTTTTTTGTTTGGTACAATGTTCATTTTGATATGGAAGCGTTTGTGTATTTTTAAAAGCCAGTTCCTTAAAATGACATTTATAGCTAAGTCACTTTGAATTGAGTTTTAAAATGGTCTTAGTGAATGAAGACTTTGGGTGACCTTCTTTAAGAAAAACATAATTGAAGGAAATTTACATCCTGTAGTGGAGAAAACAGTCTTGAAAAATGCTCAGTGGTGGTATTGTTAGAACTAACAGACACATTTCCTATTGGCTTGTAACTCAACACTGTTAGGATTCGACTGGGAGTAGTTCTGTAGGTAAAACACTTGGTCTTCAAACACAAAGATGTAGGTCCATCCCTACAGATCATGTGAAAAAGCTGGGAATGGCTGTTTGCCTAGCTTCTCAGTGCTGGCAAGACAGAGCCAGAGGATCCACTTCTTGGTGAGGTCCAGCCCAGTGAGGCACCTTGTGTCCTTAAACAAAGTGTCTGAGGAATGACACTTGAGGGTGTTCTCTGGCATGTATATACCATACCTCCCACACCACACACACACACACACACACACACACACACACACACACACACACACACACAGAGTTAGTTCACAAGCAGATACACTAGCCTGCCTCTGACATCATTATCTGCCACCAGGTATATGCCAGACACCAGGTGTACAGCAGATATAAAAGGGCCAACCTGCTGCACCCTTCTCTCTCTCTTTCCTCCATCTCCATCTCTCTCTCTCTCTCTCATTCTTTCTGCCTAGGTTTTCTTTCTCCCTCGCGGTGTCTGGGACACCCTCCCCTCCCCAGTCTCTCTTTCTCCCACTTTCTCTCCATCTCTCTCTCTCCTCACTGCCCACTCAGCCCCTAACTCCTCTCCGCTTTCCTTCCCACAAAGAAATCTCTCTGTATTAGCTCTGTTGTGTCTCTCTCTGTATATTTTTAATGACAACACACACACACACACACACACACACACACACACACACGTCCCACTGGCTAATCATCCTGTAAGCTTGACTAAGATCTTCAGACTTTCTGGGACCCTATTTTCATATTATAGTTGTAAAATCATGATATTACCTTCTACAATGCTTTATACCTCCACTTGGTCTAACCAACACTCAAATATTTGGCCAGACATGGTTATAGCTGCCTTGGAAAAGACATTTTTGATAAAATTAACATTAAATGGACAGGCTGTTTTCCTTCAGTGCTGTTATGGAGCACAAGATCTTACACATGCTAGGGAGGTGATGTTCCATTTATCTACACACCTAGCCCTAAATGTGTGGATTCTGAGTCAAAAGCATTCTTCCCCATGAAGTGGGAGGGTCTTGCCTTATCACCAGAAGGTTTTGACCCCTTCTTGAGCAGGAATTTAGGAGTAGATAGTCTCTGCATCTGGGTTGTAGTCTCACCCATTCTGGTACTGTCCACCAACAGCCTAGTAACTAGATTGGCAGTTTTCTTTTAAAATTTTATGTTTTTATTTGTTTATTTCAAGTTTATGTAAGTGGGCACACTAGCACTTGTGTGGAGATAAGATGACAAATTATTTGCTGGAGTTTTTTCTCTCTTCCTATCATGTGTGTGTGTTGGGGATTGAACTCAGGTCATCAGGCTTGGCAGTAATACTTTTATCCATTGACGTATCTTCACAGTGCTGGCAGTTCCTTAATGTAACTGTCTCCATCAATGTACAATCTGTTTCTATGGGGAACCTTGAGGAACACATTTACCGCAGAGGCTTCTTACTGCAGGAAGGGTAAAGGATGGAAGAAACCCTGTTTGCCACAGCCTGGGCCATTACCAACAGCTTCTCTTAGGAACACCTTCTTCCCCTTCCCTCTCTTTATTTGCTTAACTTCATTTTTCCCACACAGAAAAAAGAAGAGGTTGGAGGCAGAAGATAACTTCCAAATGCTGTGATGGTCTCTCTGTGTATAGGAAGTGCCATGCTCGAGCTGTGACATGCAAATGCTGATCAGATTGGGTGCTACCAAGGGAGAGACATGTGAGATGTACAGAGATATTTGTGTAAAAGTAAACCTTTTCTGGGGTATGCAAAGATTTAGGGGCATCAACGGGGAACTCCTGATCACCTTATAAATATCCTGTCAAGTCTGAGTAGTTGGGGAAAGCAGAGTATGGTCTCTGACTCTGTCAGAAGATACTGGGGGAAAGTCCCTGCTGTACCTGTGCTTTCATGTGTGCATCTGTGCATCTGTGAGTGACAAAAGGAGGAGGGGCAGGCATTTGAAGTATTCGAAAGAACTCAGGACCAGGGTGAAAATCACAATACACTCCCTACCCTTCCACTCCTCCACCCCCTTCCCCTCCCCCCTCTTGACCCCTCCCCCCCCCCCCCCGTCCCCTAATCCCACCTCCCCAGACCCCAACATCTCCCCCCATGCCCCCACATCCTCCAGCCCCCACACCCCCACACCCTCTCTTGTCTGAAAGATCAAGTCCAGAATAGCTTTTGTTAGGGGAGAGCATGACCCCTGTTGGCCTGGAATACCAGTTCTCATGAGGTAGAGGCAGGAAAATTGCCTATGACTTTAAGGCCTGCCAGGGTACCTCGTGAGAAGAAAAACCAGAGTTCCAGGTTGTTTATTAACTATGTTCCTAAATGGTTCACTGGAAAAGTTGCCCAGTGTTATTTCAGGACCTGTGTTCCCCTTCCTCCTCCTCTTCCTCCTCCTCCTTCTCCTCCTCCTCTCCTTCTTCTTCTTCTTCTTCTTCTTCTTCTTCTTCTTCTTCTTCTTCTTCTTCTTCTTCTTCTTCTTCAGGAAATTTTAATTATTTAAGACAGGGTTTCTCTGTGTAGCTCTGGCTGTCATGGAACTTGAGCTGTAGTCTAGGCTAGCCTGAAATTCACAGAGATCCACCTGCTTCTGCATGGGATTAAGGCATATGTCACCACTGCCTGGCTGCTCTTTCCATTCTTTTTTTTTTTATATGACATGTTAATTTAATTTTTTATTATTCTTTTTGTTTTTCTTTTTTTGCATATACTCTTTTTCCATTCTTAACTAGTAAAGAGGATAAATACTTAAGGTGACTTGCCAACACTTTGTGTGTTTGAGCCATTGGGCGTAATAACTGGGTAAATCTTTGTAAACTTGCTGGTGCTTTGCAAGCCAAGTGATTATCAAGGTTATAGCATACTCACAAGTGACTCTGATGAAGAAAGTCTGCCTGAGAGAGTCTATTTCCTGATGTTTGAGTTTTCTATTTTCTTCCTGGTATACACAGTGAACCCATATCATAATGGACAATATCCCAAGCCAATGGGCAAGGCTGGCAACTGCTTACGCAGGTGGAATGGAGAGGGTAGAGTTCAGCTTCTTACTCAATGAACCGCTGCCTATAGCCCATCAACTGAGTTCTAGCCCACTGGCTTGTACCTATTGCTGAATGTGTTGGAGCCATTTTAGGCACATTCACTTTCCTGGCAGTCCTCTCTCTGAAGGTACAAGGCAGGCCTTGGAGATGGCTCAGCAGATAAGACTGCTTGCTATGCAGGAGTATCTGGGATTTGATCCACAACATCCACATAAAAAGCCTGGGTGGCCTCTCATGCCTAAACCCCAGCACTGTGGGGGTAGAACAGAGACAGAGGATGGACAGGACTTGCTGGCTGTCATCCTAGCTCCAGGATTAGTGAGGGGAAAGGAGAGCAAGAACAAGGCACCTATCATCCATCTTCTTTTGGCCTATATGAATGTGTGGGTACATATATCACACATGTAGGAGAGGGGTGGGTGGAGAGGGAGAGAGAGGAGTGGAAGGCTTTGCTTCCATTTTCTGAAAAAAAAAAAAAATCACATCATACAAGGCTTTGGCAAAAGACAGCTTCTCTTTTTCTCAAGCACCATCATAGCAATGATGATTACTCAGTCTCCCATAGCAAATTTTGAGTCCCTGTTCATAAACTTTCACTGAAAACAATTGTTAACTCTGGCATCAGCATGCATACTTCTGCATGCAACTCCCAATGAGCACATATTTAATGCACAATGATTAGTGGATTTCAAGCATAGTTCTTGGGGCAGGGAAGACATTGGTAAATAGACCTTACATTTCATGGGAGCACAAAAAGACAGCCTCACTTAGCACATTAAAAATTAATGTTATCTATGGGAAAAAACACACAACCAAGTGGAGAGCCTCTGATTATCTGGAAATCTGGGCTGCATTTCCTGCAGACAGGCCTTTTTGAGAGGGTAAAGGAATACTTCAGCTTGGTGGCATTATTATGACAACAGCTGTCAGGTATAGGAAGCAAGACAGGCTTATATCTTCAAAAACAGCTTTCCAAATAAAGGCATCAGATGAGTCAAAGAGAAGTTTGTGAAGTACACTGAGGAAGGTTAAAAGTAGAAGAGACTGGGTGAGAGTGAGACCAGATCTGGCAGGATGGAAAGTAGCCTGAAGGTTTTATTTAAGAGGGATACATGCCCTGCCTTATATTTTCAAAGGACTACTGTGACTGCTATATTGTGAACAGACAGAGGTGTGAAAGTGAGGAGGCCACTTGGGAAGCAATTGCTTTCTTCTTGAGAGAGGACTGTGGTTTAGATCAGGGTGGCAGCAATGTGGGTGTATAGGACAGCTAGCTATATTAAGCTCTGGACTTAAGTACAGTGTATGAATTTGCAAAGGATAAAAGATAGGACCAGCAAAGAAACTAAAAGGAAGAAAAAAGAGGCAGGAAGTTCAGGAGTCATCCAGGACTACCTAAAAATTTGAGGCCAGTCTGGGTTACCTGAGACAGTGTTCGAACCAACCAACCAACCAACCAACCAACCAACCAACCAACCAACTGAAATATTGACAAAACAGTGATTGGAATGGTGTAGATAGGAAATGAGGGGGAAACTCACTAGAGGGCTGGGAATGTAGCTCAGTTGGTAAAGTGCTTGGTAGAGTGCATAGAAGTCTGGGTTTCATTCCTAGCACTTTATAAAACTGAGCATGGTGGCACATGTCTGTGTTCCCAGCATTTTTTTTTTTTTTTTTTTTGGTTTTTCGAGACAGGGTTTCCTCTGTGTAGCCTTGGCCATCCTGGACTCACTTTGTAGACCAGTCTGGCCTGGAACTCACAGCGATCCGCCTGCCTCTGCCTCCCGAGTGCTGGGATTAAAGGCGTGCGCCACCACGCCCGGCTGTTCCCAGCATTTGGGAGATGGAGGCATAAAGATTAGGAATTCAAGGCCTTCTGCAACTACCTAGTGAGTACAACAAGGGAAGCCTGGGCTAGTACCTGATAGCCTGCTCAAACATAAACAAATGAACATACAGAACTGGATAGATCATTGACACTGATGATAATTCATTTAGGATAAGTATAAATTGGTCCTTGAATTTCCTTGGGTGGAAGACCCTGGTAACCTTGAGACAGTCCAATTGAGTCTGCTTGAAGGCAAATACCTGATGGGTGATGGGGCAGATTTAAAGGGATACATGAATGAAGACATTGTGTCTATGATGTACCTGCCTTTCTGATCTGAGGCAATGACTGGAGGAACTAACATATGGTTGTCCTTATCCATGCTTGTTTCTCTGGCTGCGTGAGTATTTGCAAAGAGCTTATCTTGTGCCTGTTATGAAATGGAAAGCAGTCAATGAACTCATCAATGAAGCACGAGCAACCCTCATAAGACCTGATAAACCTTCCTGGAGGTCATATCCAAAAAGAGAGAGAGAAAGACAGATGAATACAGAGAAGCCATGTAATTGATCACTGCTCCCAATGAGAAGTATGGTGTGGGTCACAGCCTTGTAGGATATAGATGTGATGCTTCTTTATGGGGGTAAAGAAAACAAGCAGAGACATAGAATAATTACTTCCTGAACCACACACTGGAGTGGTAGGATGGAGCAGCCACCTGAAGTATATTTTGTAAGTAGATGTGACCCCTCTTCACTTGAAAGATGAGACCCTAGTGCAATGACATTTGGTAGTGCAATGACATTTGAGGGATAATTAGGACATGAAGAATAGGATTAGTACCTTTATAAGAAGAGACACCAGGAAAACTCCCAGGCCATGATGTTATTGTTGTAGCAGCTGTATTTAGATGGATATGCGCCTTACTCAAAGTGGGCAGAAGACCCTTTCAGCATAAGGAAAAGATCTGTAATAGTAGAGGTGTTAAGATGGAAGAGGATAGGAGGAGGAAAGAAGAGAGTGTCTCATTGGTTGGAGTGGTTGAGTTAGGAGGAAGACAGAGAGAAAGAACATGGGCAGCAAAGCATATATGTAAAGCTACAAGGTCTTAGAGTGAGTTGCACCCTGTGAGGTAGTTTCTGCAGTGGTCACATACTGTATATTGTGAGGAGGGGATGGTGGCTGTGGAGTTGGTGACAAATGTAACCCAATCATTTTTTGAGTAACCCTGCTGATGGACTGGGGATAATGAATGAAAGAATAGAATGACAATTGCTCTTCTATGGGGGATAAGGTGGTAGCTCAGAAGGTGGACGGCTTGCCGAGCACGCGTGAGGCACTGGTTCATCCCCAGAACTGCATAGGGCAGGCATGATGGCTCATGCCTGTTATTCCACCACTCAGGAGATAGAAGCAGGAGGATCAGAATTCAATGTCATATTCAGGTACATAGTGAGTTTTGAAGCCAGCTTGGACAATAACAAACTACTTTTTTTCATGGGTAGTCAGCTATGTGAGGGTCATTATCTAGCAAGAAAATATCTGGTGATTAACAATGGGAGGAGGTGAAAAGGAAGTGGGGTTTGAAGCAGAGAATTGGTTTGAAAATAAGAGAGTTTAACAAATTTTGAGGTAAAATGTTTTGAGAAGTAGGAAGCCCAGAGTGGTGTGCAGACCTATGATCACAGCACTTGGGAAGCTGCAAAACCAGCTGGGGTTACATAGCCGACCCCGAACCATCCAACAAACCAACAAATAAAAATCCAGCCTACTAGATCAAATATTTCTAGTAGATATTAGTGTTTGGAGACTATGGTGGTCCTAGCACTAATGCCTTCAGAGCCCAAGAGGTTTGTCTAACAAAGATTCTTTTTTTGTTTGTTTGTAGAGTATAGTGGTTTGGATGAGACTCATATATTTGAATGCTTAGTCACCAGGGAGTGGAACTGTTTCAAAGGATTACAGGAATTAGGAGGTATAGTCTTGTTGGTGTAGGCATGGCCTTGTTGGAGGAAGTGTGTCAATGGGGGTGGGCTTGAGTTTTCAAAAGCCCATGCCAGGCCCAGTGTGTGTGTGTGTGTGTGTGTGTGTGTGTGTGTGTGTGTGTGTGTGTGTGTGTGTGTGTGTCTAAGTCTGAGGATGGGTAAACTGAGGAAGTCAGTTCTCTCCTTCCACCATATGTATGTCCCAGGGATGGAACTCAGAGCATCAGGCT
The DNA here is from genome assembly GCF_903995435.1 of Acomys russatus. Classification (NCBI taxonomy): domain Eukaryota; kingdom Metazoa; phylum Chordata; class Mammalia; order Rodentia; family Muridae; genus Acomys; species Acomys russatus. Next base: position 1,894,272 of record NC_067151.1, on the reverse strand, counting down.
TAGTAGCAGGTACCTTTACTTGGTGATCCATCTTGCCAGCCCTGCTGTCTTGGTTCATGAGTCAGGGCTTCATACTGTAGCCTATGCTGGCCTCTTGTCCAGCAGAGGCCAGGGATGATTGGCCTGCACAGCCATACTGGGCTTCTTTTCTATCTGGCAACTTGCTGCAGGTTTAGCTTCTTTTTGAATTCACCTTTATTTCCCTGGGCTCAGAGGGAGTACTTTATGAACACAGAGGATAGTAGATAGCACAGACAGTTCCTGATTGAGGCTAAGACTAGGAAGGGAAAATGGCTTTTGATGGGTTGAAATGTGATGCTGGATGCCAGAGAGGTGGGCTTAGGATACTGTTCCAGCAAGCAGCAGCATGTAACAGCTTCCACACTGTGCCTTGTGGCTGCAGACTGCCCTGTCTTCTTGGAGCTAGAGCAGAGTTCATGACAAGGCAGGGTGGAAACCTGACTCATTGGCACACAGTTACAGCCTTTTGTCTCTGATTCTGACTTGGAAGTGACTCATGGGTTGGAAAAAACCTTTTGGAAGCAAATGTGAGGGAAAGAAAGGCAGTTCGCCTTGACTGAGTTTTATCATAAGATAAAGTGTGGACCTGCTCTCCCATACACTCTGGGAACCTCACACTGTTTCAGCTTTCCTCCTACCAAAGGTTATGAAGCCTGACCGGTCACTCATTTTCAAGATTCCTATGAAATGCAATTTAGAGAGACATACTCTCTCTTTTTCTATTCACTCCAATAAACCTTAATAGCATGAGGGCAGGGCAGATGGGCTTCTAGAAGCCTGAAGCAATGTGTAACATTCCCCCTTTACATTAACCAAAGTCCCTGCTTCCAACAGCCATTAGGCGACTTCCCAGGCATTCAAAGTGGGCCCCTGCAATCTGCAGTGGACTTACTGAGCATCTGCTCCTGGGGACTGAGACTAAGGCATATACACTCTGGGAACACAGCTCAAAACAGCGAGCTCACATGAGGTCTGGAGGGCCAGTTCTGAATTCCTCTGAGATCTTGGGCAACTTGGATTAAGACATGTAGTTTGGCTAGGGGATTGGGGTGGAAGTAAGACAGATATAAGTTAGGTTAAAAAATATGGAGAATTTCTTGTAAAAACCAAACCAAAATCAAAAAAACAAGCTGTCACAAAGACTGTGGGGCAGGCAGGGCGCTACCAGGGACACGATGTGACCCATAACCTCAGAGCCCCTGCTGGCTTCTCGGCTCTGTTCTCCATATTTCAGTCTCTGACTATCTCCGTCTTCATACTGGCTAATTCCTCCTGCACTAGGCCAGGAAATGGGGTCACATAGAACTTTATAATTTCTTTCAGTTTATCCCTAGGGAGAAATCGTCTTTTATACTTCCAGTTTCAAATTCCCTAAGAAGGCTTCTGATTGGATTAAAATGTGTCACCACTAGCATCCTGGACCAAGCCTCTAGGACACGGTAGGAGCTGGGGTGAGTTGGGCCCAGTGTAATCCTCACCTCGTGTACTAAGTGGTTCTTCTGGGAAGCTCGTGGGTGTGGAAAGACCACAAGAGGCTGCAGCTTCAACAGGGACTGGAGGGTAAAGGCAGAGTTTAAGAAACCAAGGGTCGGCAAGCTGTTTTCAGAACCAGCCACAGGGGCTTTGACCTGACAAATACAATGTTCCCCAAAGAAGATTTGTCAATGAGAGAGGGAGCTGGGGGGCTGGGGGGAAGAAAGAAAAATTTTGGAAAATCTACGTGGGAGGAAAGTAGCTGTCCATTTCGGTGCTGTGGCCACACACAGGCTGAGTAGTCCACAAAGACTTGAGTAGTCCCCGTGGCTCTAAAGCCACTAGTTTGCACATGCCTCTCCTTCCCAGCTAAGACTTCCGGGAGCATTTGCACAGGCCTAGGAGAAGCCTCCCCTGGTGCCACTAGCTGAATGTCTGAGAGTGCTAAAAAGAAAGGCCAGAACTTTACAAGGGGACGCCAGCTGGGTGGCACAGGCCGTGATCTAGTTGGTAGTACAGGTCTGAGGGATTCTCGGACTTTTAATGCAAATTCAGTTAAGGGTAACCTAGCCTGCTGAACACCTAGTCTTGAAAATAGCTGAATACTCAGTGATCAGTTTGCAAGGTGGAAACAGGAGCCTACACTGTGCACCTCTTAGAAAACAAGCAAACCATGGTCCACACAATGTCAGCAGAGCTGAGGTGCAGTTTCCTAGAGGCTCTCTGCGGAGGGAGATCTGCCAGGGAAAGGGACTTTGAGCTTTCCAGAGGAGAAGGACAGTATTTTCTGTGTAGGTGGGTGGGGTCGGGTGGGGCAAGGCCTTCCCAAACCCCACCTTCCTCAGTGACTGCTGCTGGCTTTGTAACCTGCTCTGCCACGTGGTATGAGCTTGGAGGTGGGTGGTGGCACCAGTTAGATCAGCTAGAGGAATTTTTGGATAAATATAAACATCAGAGTCCCCCTCCCCCAAGCTCAACCCCCCCCTCTTTGCTCGGTGGCAGGGTCCCTGCCTAAGGTTGAGATCCAGCCTGGCCAGGCAGCCGCCGCAGCTCCCCTCCCCCCGCTGGCCTGCGAGCCCATTTTCGCTCGGCTGGTCTCTGCGCCACCGGATGGATGGCGCCCCACCCCCAGCTCCTCTGCTCAGTCATTCAGACTTGGAAAGTCAATAACACGCTGACATCATCAGGGGTTTGTGTATTATTACACGGCTACTTTCCAGAATACCTGGCATTATCTAAGAGAGGAGCACTCGATTGCACCAGCAAGGCCCGGAGCGGAGTCTACAGCCCCAGGGAGGCTCGGCTGCTGCGGCCAGGCCCTTTTTTCCACCGGGAGTACCTCCAGGGCACCAATTAGGAACAGATGGTGGCTGCTGCTCTAAAAGCAGATGCACTTTAGATATCGATACAGATTCATTTTGGCTTGGGGGCGCATTCATAAGTCACCCTCAAGTGACCTCCATTTCTTTCTAATACACACATGCCCTGACTTTTGGTCCTTAAAGAGCATTTTCAGTGATCCTCACAAAGGCAAAAAAGAAAGGCATTTGCTCTAACCAGAAGCCTTAGCCTGCCTCTTGAGGCTTGGGGGTGTTACGTAATCACCATTGCGGGTGATTAGGACTTTGCTTTTCCTCCAAGGCTGAACTGGCAGTTTTGGTGCCTGAGTTTCTCTTTAAGCTTCGTGCAGGGCAAACACACAGAAAAACATGGCCCAGATTTATGATGCAAAACTGCTCTCCAAGCAAATTGCCTTAGTATTCTGTTTCGGTTCTGGAGCAGGGAAGTAGATGAATTTGTTGTTAATTAAGATCTCTTTATCTTAGGGTTCTGGCGTTTCCTTTACCTAAAATGAGCTTTTAAAAATAGTTTTATGCATTTTAGCAGCTCACTTCCCTCCTCCTTGCTGCAAACGGTACGTGAAATTAGCTTTGATACTAATTAATTGTATAGATTGCTGCCATTTTGTTTTAAGAACACATTCACATAACTCTCACAACATGGTGTCTTTTCTGTTTGGCCAAACAATCTATTTATTTACAGACACAGGGCAGGTCTCCTTTAAATTCTCTTCAGTATTTTTAATTGGGGGAAAAAAAAAATGGCAGCCAGCCCTAATTTGGAGACTGACAAGGGGAAGGGCTGTTCCTCCTTGGCCTCATCTTACCCCTCCTGCTTCAGGCTGGGAGCGGCCTGATTTAAAAGTCCTTAAGTGCTCCCCTGGAGGAAGCAGAACAGACAGCCACTCAACTAGTATGGGCTTCTCCCCTGCAGTCAGTAATTTCAGTAGCTAAATTGCATGGCAGAGAAAGGCTCTGAAGCTGTCATTTCTTGAATCCAGCCATGGATGCTGTGTGCACAGCCAAGAGTCAGGGCAAGAACCTCCAAACTGAACACACTCCCCTCCCCCGACCCCCCTCCTGCCCTCCACAAACACCACCTTTGAGGTGGTGAGAAGTGCAGAAAGATATAAATTATAGGTCACAAAGAAAAAAGAAGCCTCGCTTTGGAGTCTGATTGAAACCTCTAGCCAGCTGAAAAGCAATATATCTTGTTATAATTTGCTGTGAAGGTTGCTGTCATGCAAACAGTATACCTGTATATGTGCTTGCAGGTCTAAGTGTGTGAAGGTTAGAGGACAACCTCAAGTGTTGTTCCTCACCTTGGGATTTCCACTTTCTCTGTGAGGTGGGGGGTTTCTCAGGTCTTTGTGTGTATGAACGTTTGTTTCTATGTGTGCATATGTGCAAGAGGTTGGGGGCTCAGAGATAAAGGTACTGGGCAACTGATCTTTCATCCTCTGCAAAGGCAGCAAAAGCTCTTAAGTCCTAGCTCCAGCCCCTTGGTTGATTCCTTGAAGTAGGCCACGTTAGCCAGCCAGAAAGTTCCAGCTACCTGCCAGCTCCCACCTCCCGCTTTGACGTGCACATTATAGGAAATCAAACCCAGGTCCTCACACTTGTGGAGCAAGTGCTGTACTGATTAAGCTATCTCCCCAACCCCCAGATCCTTTTACCTAGAAACAGTTTATGTCAAAAATAGCAAGGAACCATTGCTAAAGACCCAAGCCTATACGATCTTTTATTTTTCTCCAGGATATTGTTTGGGAAGCTTACAAACATGATTGTTAAACCCACGCCTTTACCAACTGAGCTGTCTCACTACCTCTAACTATCATGTTTGTAAGCTTCTGAAACAATATTTGCCAGCTGCTTAGAACTGGGTGTACTTTGACCCACAGTCTTTTTCTCTTTTAGATGGCTCAGGAGCAGAGTACTCTAATCTTGGTTTTGAAAGGGAGAGTTTTGAAATATACCTGTTCATTACCCAAACTTGAGATAGGGTCTCACTATGCTGCTTAGGTTGGTCTCAAACAACTTGGCTCAAGCACTTGCTCCAGCATCGCCTCCCGGTTAGGTGAGACTGCAGATGTGAACTGCCATACGCAGCCCTACTAGAGTGAATCAGAAATAGGAGCATGTCCACATTTATTGCCACTCTACACACAAAAGCTAGGAAATGGAGCCAGCTTTGGTGTCCACTAACTGATTTATGGATAAGGAAAAGGTGAGATAACCCAGGCTTGAAAAAACAAACAGTGTATTCTCTCTCTCTCTCTCTCTCTCTCTCTCTCTCTCTCTCTCTCACTCATGCAGAACCTAGCTTTAAATTTTTATATAAGTGCGTTTATGTGTGAATAAGTGTGGATAGAGATCAGGAAATAAGAAAGGGGTCCACAAGTTGGAGGAAAAAAGAAACTTTGACGGAGAAGGGTAGGGAGGGCAATAGAACACATGTGGGATGAGAATGGAAGGGGAATTACTGAGTGGGGATGGGGCAAGGGAGGAGGGGGAAGGGGCACTGATTCAAACTAATTATCTGAAATCACCATAAGTAAACATGTTATTTTGTATGCTGATTAATACATAAATTATCAAATACATAAACTGTCTGTGGGCAAGATTTTCAATCCATTACTCACTCGTATTTTGGGTTAAAAATTAGAGGAATAAATCAGAAAAACAGGAATAGAATGTGTTGGTACTTAACTGTAAACCCAGCAGACAGGGGGCTGAGGCAAGCTGATGTTGAGTTGGAGGTCTTATATAGCAAATCCCTGTCTATAAAAAAGTGAACAAATAAATTAGAAAACAGGTAAAATGGGGCTTTTAGTAAATTTCAAAAATTTAGAAATATTTTTGTGTTGAGCTGTTACTATTTCAAAATCTTATTAGTTTCTATGCACATTTAGCCGTGAATACTCTTGAATGGTTCTTGAACCTGGATGGGACAAGGCAAACAACCAGAGGGCCAAGGGGAGTGGACGAGGCAGACTAGAGGCCGAGGGGAGGGATTTAGCCCTTGGTGGTGTTTAAGGGTCCTGCTTGATCAATTCTGTTTTGCTTTACAAAAGAAACAACATCAACAACAGAAATCCAAACTGGAATAAAACTTTGGAGTTGTTATTTCTCAGTAAAGAAAGAAACAAACAAACAAACAAACACACACATAAAATGATATCTTTTTCTATAAAGGAAATAGCTTCAGGCAATACAAACCACAGCAACTACTGGGTAGAGCTGAAAGCAAATGCTCCTTCAAAGGTGCATGTAATATGCTAATTGATGGATCTTGAAATTTATTTCTTGAGTTGGATGTAGCTTAGCTGGTAGAGTGTTTCCCTAGACTGTGAAAAGCCGTGAGTTTGACCTCTAGCAACTCATAAAACTAGTTGGGAAGGGAAAAGTCATGCCTGTCATTCTAGTGCTTGGGAGATGGGGACAGAAGGAACAGAACTTAAGATGGTTCTCAGCTACATAGTGATGAGACTCTCAAACAAACAACAAACAAACAAGACAACAACAACATCATCATCAAACAAAACAAAACAAAACAAAACAAAACGAATTAAAATCTCCGTCCTCTCCCCTCACTGTCCTGGAACTCACGCTCAACTCAGAGATCAGCCTGCCTCTATCTCCAAAGTGCTGAGATTCAAGGCCTGTGCCACCATGCTAGGCCTTCATTTACTTTCTTATGAAGAGAACAATAGCTATTATCTTTCAGCTGTTTGGTGCATACATCCACTAGAATAGAGGTTCTCAACTTATGTGTCAAGAACCCTTTGGCAAACTCCAAAAATATTTATGTTATGATTCTTGACAGCAGCACAATTACAATTATGAAGCAGCAATGAAATAATTTTATGGTTGGGGGTCACCACAGCATGAGGAACTGTATTAAAGAGTTGCAGCATTAGGAGGGTTGAGAATTGCCCTCTATAAAACTGACCATTGCAGGGTATTTGAACCCACTGTAGTGGAAAAACCTGCTTCTAGTTGTGGTATGGCTCAGCCCTAGCATACGCCTTTAATCTAAGAACTTTCTGTTGATTGTAAACAAGTACTTGTGGTGTTGTTCAGCCCTAGCACACACCTTTAACCCAAGAGCTTTCTGTAAAAAAGAACTAAATAAAACCAACCATGAGTCAAGAGGCAGAGCAAGCAACCTGTTGACATAAGAAAACACATCAAGGAGTGACATTGAGTTGAAAGGTATTTAAGACAGTCTGGAGAAGAATAAAGAGCTTTTTCCTTCTGGGAAGTTTGGCTGAGTAGAAAGGTCGGCTGGGTGCTTTCTCTGCCTCTCTGACCTAGTAACCTTTCACTTCTCCATCTGGCTTCTGATTCTTTACCGGTAAAATGCAATGTTTGGGATTTTGTATTTAAAACAACAACTGATCTACATTGCCAAGGTGTAGCTCAGTGATAGAGCATTTGCCTAGCATGTATAGGTTTGATTCCTAACAAAAAAGGAAGTTACAGTTATTGCTTGGCAATCCAAGTAGAAGCTGTCTCAAAGGATATAATATCCAGTGTATTGCAAAAATTGACATTTTAGAATAAAACTGTTCTATCACTTAAAAAATGTTTCTGGGCCCTGCCCTGAGGACATGGGAGTGGGTGAGCTGGTCCTGCCATGATAACAGCTGACCCTGCATGATGACATGGGACCTGGAGAGCAGGCCCTGCCCTGAGGACAAGGGAGTGGGCTTGATCCAGGGCTCTGAGTGGACCTCACCCCAACATCTACCCCATGTACGACCTGCTGGAACACATAAAGGTGCCAGACCTACAGATTCAAAGACTAAGAATCTCCTTGACATACAGCAGCAAGGGGATATCCGACAACAGTCCCAGTGAGGATCTGGTAACAATAGTGTAGGCCCCAAACTAGACCCATGACTCGTAGCAATGAACATTTGAAAGTAAACATATGTGGACAAAAGGCTATACTGCGTGATACACTACAGCTTCTGTGACAAGAGTTTTTATTTGTCTATTTGTTTTATTTCACTGGGGAGAGGAAAGGGATTTTGGTGCATATTGTGTAAATCATAGACATTCAATAAAATTAAAAAAATTCTAATGGGATTGAAAAAGTATAGCAATCTAATAACAAAACATATTCACTTAAAAATTAATGAAGAAATGATTCTTTAATCCTGGCAAATTTTGCATTACTCCTTTCCATGAATTTATATAACTATATTCTTACGTCACTGAGAAAAGAAGTATAAATTTTAATGTAAAAACTATGATATTAAAACTTTGTAGGTTTCTAAGTTTTATTATAATTGACAAGGTATATATCTATCTATATTGTGTGTGGGCATGTGTGCACACATGTGTGCATTTTCGAGTGTGTGTGAGCCCATGACTTGGCTCACCTGTGGAAGTCAGTGAGTTCTAGGGATTGAACTGAGTTAATCAGACTTGGAGATAGGTATGTGCCTTTACCTACTGAGTCATCTTGCTGGTCCTTCACTTTATTTTTAGAGTCAGGGTTTCTCACTGAACCCAACACTCATAGCTTGGCTAGGATGGCTCAGTAGTGAGAACCAGAGATGCACCCATCTCCTTTCCTGCCCCTTACAGATATGTGCCACTGTGCCTGGCATTTATGTGGGTGTTGGAGCTCCTATCATGGGTCCATATGCTTCTGCAGCAGAAAGTTGACTGACTGAGACATCTCATGATAATGTATATCTTACTGAGGTAGATATGACTTTTCTTCCAATTAGCTTCTGTAACTGTGGGTGACTATAGTACCCGGCACTTGGATGAGCATGCTTGGCATCAGTCATAGTTATAATTTTTTTGTTCACACATGCATATAAGTGTGCACACACATATATCCAAGTAAGAAATAGTTTTGGAAGTAGTATTGCAATATTATCTCAGTATCCTTCAAACACTTCCTGAATTATTTGACAACTCTTATAAAGAAAAATATTTAATCTGATGTAGAGGTGACCTTCATTCATATTGTATTAAGGTATATCTCTGTATATTCAATTGTTAATTGCTGAACAAGCAGTGAACTAAATGCTAACAGATTCTTGTATTGTAATTGCTATAGTGAAACCTCCTGTCTCAATATTGTGTAAAAATTACTCCCTAATTATCTCTGATTGGTTAATAAAGAAACTAAAGAGCAGGCACTTTATGCCTGTAGCACCATGCATGTATGGTATCTGAGAAGCAGAAGATCAGAGACTGCAGACCAAGTTAGTGACCTGGCTATGGACTCCAAAATGTCAATGTCTGCATTTCTTGGAAGAGTGGACATCCTGGGAGCTAGGGATGACAGTTCCAAGACCCCAGGGATGGTTCATGTGTCCAAGGTATATACATGGTCCTAAAATCCTGGCAGCCAGAACTTTCCACCTACGTGAACTTGATTGTCACATTCCAGAGATGCACAGCCCCAGCCCCTGGACACCAGACTCCACTTTTCTCCCCAAGAACATCTACCAGATTCCAGAGAAATGTTTCACAGTCCAGACAATAGAACCATACAGTGTCCTGTTTCAAGATGGTGTCATCCAGCAGAGTCTGGGTACCAGGAGCACAGTGATTGAGGAGTAAACAAACTACCATGCTGCTGACTCTGAAACAGGAGCATTTGTTCATGTTTCCCCATTGAGTGGAGAGAATCCTGCCTGCCATACATGTATGACACCACCCTCAGATCTCCCGACTACTGCCATCATCTTGAGGATGACTCTGGATTCCAGAGACTCACAGACCCAGGAGACGTTCAAGACCTTGGTTAGACACCAAAACTCTAATTCCCTGCCTATACTTCCAACTGGGATGCAACCAGCAGAGAAGAGTTGAAGGATATTTGAGGAGACTCAGAGCCACAGCCCATGACCCAGGGCCCACCCCTCTCAGGCCTGAGAGATCCAATGAGCTCCAGGAACAACCAGCCAATGACAGGGTTAATCAGAAGGCTAAAGGCAAGCATAAGGACACAATCAACAAAAAGAAGGAAAATATGGTACCAACAGAACCCAATCATCCTAATGTAACAAGATCTGGATAGCCTAACACAGCTGAAACACAGAAAAGGACCTTAAATTTATGCTTATGAAGATGATAAAGGATTTTAAAGAGGAAACAAATAAATTTCTCTATGAAATACAGAAAAATACAATAAAACAAATAGAGGTCTTTAAAGAGGAAATGAATAAATCCCTTAAGGAAATACAGGAAAATACAATCAAACAAATATAGGCCATTAAAGAGGAACCAAATAAATCACTAAAGAAATACAGGAAAATACAGTGAAACAGGCAAAAGAAATGAATAAAAAGAGAAGGAGAAAATGAAAGAAAAACAAAATGAATAAAACGGTTCAAGGCCTGAAAATGCAAATAGAATCAATAAAGAAAACCCAAATGGAGGAAATCCTGGAGATGGAAAGTTTAAGGAAGAAACCAGAAGCCATACCATCAACAGAATACAAGAGATGAAGAAGAGAATCTCAGTGTAGAAGATACAATGGAAGACATCAATACATCTGTCAAAGAAAACATTAAATTGAAAGAATTCATGACACAAAACATTCAAGAAATCAAGGAAATCATGAAAAGACAAAACCTAAGAATAATAGGAATAGAAGAAAGAGAAGATTCCTGGCTCAAAGGACCAGAAAATATTTTCAAAAAAATCATAAAAGATTTTTCCCAATCTAAAGAAAGAGATGCCTTTAAATATACAAGAGGCTTACAGAACACTGAATAGATTAGAACAGAAAAATTCCTCCTGTCACATGATAATCAAAGCATTAAATGTACACAACAAAGAAAAAAATATTAAAAGCCACAAAGGATAAAGTAACATGTAAGGCAGACCTCCAGAACCCGACTTCTCCAAAGAGACTCTAAAATCTAGAAGGGCCTTGGCAGATGTCTTACAGACCCCAAGAGACCACAGATGTCAGCTCAGACTACTATGGCCAGAAAAGCTTTCAATCACCATAAGTGGAGAAAACAAGATATTTCACAACAAAACCAAAGTTAAACAATATATATGCACAAACTCAGTCTTACAGAAGATACTAGAAGGAAATCTCCAACCCAAGAAGATTAATTATATCCAAGAAAATTCAGGATATAAAAAACTTAACTATAGAGGGGAAGAAAAAGGAGGCAAGTACACAAACACACTACCACTACCAACTTCATAATAAAAAGGACTATCATTGGTCATTATCTCTCAACATCAATGGAGTCCATTCTGTAATAAAAAGATACAGGTTAAGAGAATGGGTGCATAAATAAGATCCCACATTCTGCTGCATACAAGAAACATACCTCAGCAACTAAGAGAGATATTACCTGAGTGTAAAGGGTTTTAAAAATGTTTTTCAAGAAAACACTACCAAGAAATAAGCTTGAGTAGCAATACTAATATCCAATAAATGGACTTTCAATCAAATCAATCAGAAGATGAAAAATACACTAAGAGGACATGTCTATCTTGACCATCTATGGCCCAAATGCAAGGGCACCCACATTTGTTTAAAAAAATTATTGAGGCTTAAATTGCACATCCATCCCCACATGTTAGTAGTGGGAGACTTCAACATCCTCCTTTCATCAGCAGAGAGATCATTGAGACAGAAACTAAATAGAAATATAAAACTAATAGATATCATGAATCAAACGAACCTAATAGATATGTACAGAACTTTTCACACAAACACAAAAGAATATACCTTCTTCTCAGCACTGCATGGGATCTTCTTAAAATCAACCATATAAAGCAAGCCTCAACTGAAACAAGAAAACTGAATTAACTCATTTTATTTTATGAGATCAACAAGGATTAAAACTGGACTTTAGCAACAACAGAAATAACAGAAAGCTTATACACTCATGAAAACTGAACAACTCAATAACCACTGGGTCATGGTTAAAATTAAAGAAAGAAATTAAGGACTTCTTAAAATTCAATGAAAATGAAGGCACAACATATCCAAACTTATAGGATACAATGAAATTAGTACTATGAGGAAAGTTCATAGCATCAAGTGCCTTTATAAAAAAATTGGAGAGATGTCATACTAGCAGCTTAACAGTTCACCTAAAAGCTCTAGAACAAAAAGAAGCAAACACACCCAAGAGGAGTAGATGGCAGGAAACAATCAAACTCAGGGCTGAAAACAGTGAGTTAGAAACAAAGAGAACAATATAAAATAAGAGCTGAGGTTTTGAAAAAAATCAACAAGACAACAAATCCTTAGCCAATCTAACTAAAAGGCAGAAAGACAATATCCAAGTCAACAAAATCAGAAATGAAAAGGGGGACATAACAACCAACACTAAAGAAATCCCAAGAATCATTAGGTCTTATTTTAAAAGTCTGTACTCCACAAAACTCAAAAATCTAAATGAAATGAACAATTTTCTTGATAGATTCCACTTACCAAAGTTAAGTCAAGATCAGGTAAACAAGTTAAATAGTTCTATAGCCCCAGGAAATAAATGGAGTCATCAAAAGTCTCCCATCCAAAAATGGCCCAGGACCAGATGGTTTTAGTGCAGAATTCTATCAGACTTTTAAAGAAGACCTAATACCAGTACTCCACAAACTATTCCACAAAATAGAAACAGAAGGAACATTGCCAAACTCACTATATGAGGCTACAGTAACCCTGCTACATAATCCACACAAAGACTCAACAAAGAAAGAGAATTTCAGACCAATTTCCCTTATGAATATTGATAAAAAAATACTCAACAAAATACTTGCAAACTAAATCTAAGAACACATAAAAAATATAATCCACCATTATCAAGTAGGTTTTATCTCAGGCAGCAGGGGGTAGTTCAATATATGTATGAAAAATTCATCAGTGTAATTCACTATATAAACACACTGAAAGAAAAAAAACCTCCACATGATCATCTCAGTAGATGCTGAAAAAGCTTTTAATAAAATTCAACACCCCTTCCTTTTAAAAGTCTTGGAGGGATCAGGGACACAAGGCTCATACCTAAACATTATGAAGGCAACATACAGCAAGCCTATAGGCAATGTCAAATTAAATGAAGAGGACCTTAAAGCAATTCCACTGAAATTGGGGACTAAACAAGGATGCCCACTCTCTGTGTATCTCTTTAATATAGTACTTGAAATCCTAACCAGAGCAATAAGAAAACTAAAGGAGACCAAGGAAATACAAACTGCAAAGGAAGAAGTCAAAGTCTTCCTATTCACAGATGATATGACAGTATATATAAGTGACCCCAAAAATTCTATCAGAAAACTTCTACATGTTCAGCAAAGTAGCTGGATGCAAACAAACAAACAAACAAAAACACCAAACCAAAACCCAAAACCAACCCACCACCCACCCAACCAACCAAACCAAACCAAACCAAACAAAACAAAAAAAAACATTAGGCCTTCTGGAGACTGAAGTACCAACAAAAGATCATGAATAAATGGACCTATGCTCCCTCCCTACACAGATATAGCTGATGGGTAGCTCTGGCTCCATGTGGAAACCCCTACTAAAGGGAATGGGGCTGTTTCACATACAGACTCTGTTGCATGCTTTTTTATCCCTTTCCCTTGGTGGGGCTACCTAGTTAGGCTAAAGAAGAAGAGAATGTGCCCAGTCCTGATGCAACTTGTTATGCTAGAGTGGGTTGGTAGGGGCTGGCTCCCATTTTCTAATGAGAAGGAAGGCAGAATAGAGGGAAAAGGGAGGGAGAATGGGACCAGGAGGAGAAGAGAGAGAGGGCTACAATTGGATGTAAAGTGAATAAATAAGTTAATTTCTAAAAAGCTGAGCAGTCCATAACTGGGCAGAGGAAACACTAGGCAGGATTTCCATTTCCAGTCTGGGAGTCCCAGAAAAAGAGAGAGAGAGAGAGAGAGAGAGAGAGAGAGAGAGAGAGAGAGAGAGAGAGAGACACTGAGAGAGACAGACAGAGACAGACAGAGACAGACACAGAGAGAGACAGAGACAGAGAGACACAAAGGGAGAAAGAGAAAGATAGAGAGAGATAGAGACGAGAGAGACAGAGAGAAAGAGAGAGAGAGAGATAGAGGCAGAGAGAGACAGAGAAAGACGCAGAGAGACAGAGAGAAAGAGAGAGAGGCAGACAGAAACACAGAGACAGATACTGAGACACAGACAGACAGACAGACAGACAGACAGAGACAGAGTTAGAGACAGAGAGACAGACTCGGGGCGGGGGGAGGGACAGAAATCTCCAGGCCACGAGGAGTTACCATGAGGACGAAGATGGGACAGGAACAGCCTAGATGAGACTAGATGGCAAGTAGCATGAGGCACATTGTTGGGAAGTAGCCGTGATCGTATAGAGGGCTTAGATCAATATCTGCCCAGGTGTAGTGCTCTAAAGCTTGTTAATAAATGTAATAGGTCTCCATCTCATTATGTGTGATCTAGAGCAGGCATGGAAAAAACCCTTTACTTCACCAATTGGGGCTGGCTTACAGTTTCGGAGGTTTAGTCCACTATCAACATGGAAACATGGTGGAAAACATGGCAATGTGTAGGCAGACATGGTTCTTGGGAAGGAGCTGAGGGTCTACATTTTGATCCTCAGGCAGCAGAGAAAGACTCTGTACATTGGGTGTAGCATGAGCATATATATAACCTCAAAGCACTCACAGTGACATGTGACCTTCAGTAAGGCCACACCTACTCCAACAAGGCCACACCTCCTAAAAGTGTCACTTTCTATGGCCAGGCATTCAAACGCATGAGTCTATGAGGGCTAGACCTCTTCAAACTGCCACAGGGTAGGAGGAACTCAATGAGCCCATGGGAAAGTTGTTATCTATGCTGGGGTAAGAATTTGGTGATGTGGTTACTTGGAAATCACTCACCTCCTGTACGTAACCTCTCACCATGCTGTTGAAAGTAATCCTCCATTTGTATGTGAGATATATTTATGTATTTTAGAGGTTTGTATGTATGTGCATTTGAAAGATAAAGCAAAATGTCAGGTGTTAAATGTTGTCTTACGTCATTCTCTGCTTTATTCATTTGAAACAGGGCTTCTCTCCAGTCCTCTCTTCTCCCCCACTGATCTGCAGTTACAATATAAACACTTGTGAGGCCCACTATACATGGGTCTTGGGATCCAGTTTAGCCTTCACAGTTGTACGTATTAAGCTGTCTAGCCCACTCCTCACATTTAAATAAAGATAACCCTTTTAAAGCAGTTTTTAAACATTACCTTCTTTATCTGTTTATTTATAGTGTATATGTGTATGTTTGTATGTATGTATGTGTGTGTGGGTGAATGTGTGTCCCAAGGTACTTGAGTGGAGGTCAGAGGAAAGCTTTTGGGTAGTGGTTCTCAACCATCTTAATGATATGGCATTCTCATGTTGTGGTGACCCCCAACCATAAAATTATTTGGTTGTTACTTCATAATTATAATTTTGCTGCTACTATGAATCATAATGTAAATATCTGATATGAAACCCTAAAAGTAGTTGAGACCCAAAGGTTACTATCCATTGATTTTGAGATTCAAGTTTCTTTGCATTATGTCTATCTTGGAGACCAAATTCCAGTGGTTAGGTTTGGTACCAAATGAACCATCTTGCCAGCACTGCAATAATACTGAAAATTTTTGATTAATGCTGTGTGTGTGTGTTTGTGTGTGTGTGCATATAGCATTATTTCTGTAAATCTCTGCAATTCTGTATAGTAAATATTTGTTGTCCTTGCATACATGTGTCTTCTCTCCTCTAATTCATATGATGAACTTAGACTTCATACACAATAGTATTAAAAGGTGGGGACTTCAGGAGGTAATTAAATGTCATGAGGTCAACATTTTTACTATGAGATTAGTGCTTTTTATAAAGGAACCCAAAGAAACTTTACATTTTAAGTGATCTTCCTTTTTGGAGGTAGGGCATGTGCCATGGTGTATGTGTGATGGTCAGAGGACAACTCTGAGCAGTCAGTTACCTCCTTCCACCTTTACTTTGTGTATGGGCTAGTTTTGTGTCAACTTGACACAAGAGACAATCATTAGGTAGGAAGGAGCCTCAGTTAAGGAAATGCCTCCATGAATTCAGCTGTATGGCATTGTCTCAATTAGTGATTAATGAAGAAGGGCCCGGCCCATTGTGGGTGGTGCCATCACTGGACTCATGGTTCCTGCCCTGTTTGAGTTCCTGTCTTGACTTCCTTCAATAATGAACAGCAATGTGGAAGTTTAAGACAAACTCTTTTCCCTCTATCTTATTTTTCGGTCATGGTGTTTCATTGAAGCAATAATAACCCTAACTAAAACACTTGTGTTCCCTCAAGTCCTTGGGATTACAAGACAAACTCCTTTACCTGTTTGTCCACACACACACACACACACACACACACACACACACACACACACACGCCCGCACGCACACACACACACTCACGTGTGCGCACACACACATACACACACACACACACGCCCGCACACACACATACACACACACACACTCACGTGTGCGCGCACACACACACACACACACGCACGCACGCACGCACACACTCACGTGTGCGCACACACACATACACACACACACACGCCCGCACGCACACACACACTCACGTGTGCGCACACACACATACACACACACACACACACACACTCACGTGTGCGCGCACACACACACACACACACACGCACGCACGCACACACTCACGTGTGCGCACACACACATACACACACACCACCACCATGATCACCACTGCCACCACACACATTGGGAACTTTATAACCCCTCCTGTCTTATGATGACATGTGGAAAGCTACCATCCATGAATAGTGGATTCCTTGATCTTGAACTTGCCAGAACTTTGAAGAATACATTTCCATTATTCACAAATCACATAATTCAAGCCTTGGTTTTGTTTCTGTCTTTTATAAGGCAGAACTACTATTCCATTTTTCAAGTGAAGTGAGCATCAGAAGGCAAGAGGGCTGAATGCTCAAAGCATCTTCTGCCTGTGCAAGCTGACTGACCATTGCAACACTCATGACTCTGTCTCAGTTTCCTTGGGAACAAGGGGGACTGGCTGTAAGTTGGGCACAGATCTGCTTTGTAAAACAGCTAAATGTGAATACATGAAAATAGCTTCTTCTACATAGTGTTAAAGTCTCAGGGACCATGACATGACCTCGTGGTTCATAAGATATACCTATCTGGATTTGCTAGTTGCATTTTAGCAAATTGTTGAAGGTTAATAGTTGCTCAAACTATTTATTTTAATTTTTAAAATCCATTTAAAGTTGCTCCTCATTTTCCAAAGTATTTAAGGAGATTTTATTTTAGTACGATTGACCTTCAACATTACATGCCTTATAGGATGAAAATAATGAATCTGACTGAGTAGGTCAGTGAAATTGTAGGCAATGAAGTACAGGAAACTCTTAAAATATTAGGAGGGGTTGAAAATGTTGGGAGGGGCTGACTGGAAGTACAGTCCTATACATAGCCTAGCACTGGAGAGCCTGTGTTCAGAGGAGAATCACAAACTGGCTTACTCTGACAGTAAAATAGAGGTGGATGCTAACGATATTCAACAAGATGTTAAGCTCAGGCCAGGTAATGTGAAAGAAAAAAGCTTCCGTGGATGTCCAAAGGGGCTTCTGGGACAGCTGCAAGTGACAGATCTCGAACCTGCAATGAATCCATGTTCTGAAACCTGGAGGGAGAACTGGCCTGAGCCAGGCCATTATGGAGCCAAGCCTATGACTTGAGTTTGTCCCCAAGACCCACATAAAAAGTGAGACTTGGCTGCATGGGTTTGTAACTGCAATATTAGGGGTAGAGATAGGTTCAGAGAACTCACTGGTGAGTAAGCCTAGTCAAAAAGAAAGTTTTTGTTTTAACAAGAGACCCAGGCAGAAATTGATAGATAAAGATGCTTGGCATTTTGCTCTGGGATCTGTATGCATCCATGTGGACTTGTACCCCCACACTCATATGCATCATACTCCATAAATGAAAATAAATAAATATATGTGCATAGGCACAGTAAGAAACACTTAGAAGTCCTTGCCGTAATTCTATAGTATGGTGGTTGTTGTTTACCTGTGGTCCTACCATGGTGTGGGGCTCTGATGCAGAAGTTGAAGTCTGGCCCTTCCAGATAGCCTCTGAGCTTGGTATATAGTGATGGCATTCCTTTTATCAGCAGGGTCCCCTTTCTGGACCCTAGAAACTCTAAAGAGTGTCACATAGCCAGAAGGAAAGATTACAGGTCCAACCTTTCCTGTTCAGCAAGCACCTGGGGATTCCTAGAAATACACCAACCTATGCTAAGGAGATCCTAGCCTGCAAATGACCTTTAATCCTACCTGGAAGTTCTTCCCCCATCCATAGTAATTATACTGTGTTTTCCTTCTTGTAATAGGACCCTGTACTACTGCATATAAGTTAGGTACTGTACCACTGCATGTATATCAAGCATTCTGGCACCTCTAGCCCCAGCAAATCAAACACATTCACCCTCAAACCCCTTCCCACTGCCCAAGGTTTATAAATCCCTGATTCAGGAGTTAAGGTTAGCTTGCTCTTTCACTCTACCACGACCACCTAGAATTCATTTATTCTGGGGAAGGAAGGACTCCTGAAGAATCATGCCAAATGAGCCAAGTGTCTGGGCCACCTAGAGCTGCTGACCTCCATGAGCTTCCACCATTGACCGGCTTGTGGAACTGCCTTGGCAGTCACTGAAGCCTGCTCCATCTCAGCAAGATCAGTGCTGACAGCCAGTGAAGCACCTGTTGGGCCTGCATCTCACTGGACCTGCCTTCCAGGATGTCTGCCTGAATCCCCTACTGTGTTTAAGCATGGTAGCTTAACCAAATAGCTGGAATACTGCAGTATCATCACAGGCCTTTGAAATGCCGTTTGATACAGACAATTTCATTCTAAAAGAGCTAAACTGTAACACTCCATGGAAACCTTTTTCCACACCCTAGCCAAGCACATGGGCCTTGTCATAAAGTGCTTTAGCCATTCCTGAGAGAAACAGGCCCTTTTAATCTTGCCGTCCATCTGTTTTTGTCCAGATGCAAGCAGCACCTGGACGGATCCCACATGTGTGGAAGCCAGGCCACCTATCAGAAGCTGAATGACACCATGGCAGGCAACTTGAATGTGTGCACCATCCGGTGGAAAGCACCAGAGTAGGCATCTTGTAAGCTAACTTGTGTGTGGGGTTGGAGAGATGGCTGAGTAGGTAAAATGCTTGCTGTGAAAGCACGAGATCCTGAGTTTTGATCCTCAGTACCCATGTAAAATAGGCAGATACAGAAATGCCTGCCTATAAACCAGCACTAGGAAATGAGTGTGCAGAAATAAGAGGATCCCTGGGGGATTGATTATCCAGTCAAGAAGAATCAAAAGACTCCAGGATCAGACAGAGACTCTTGCAAAAATAGGGTGGAAAGTAGAACACAATGGAGCAATAATGATGTCAACCTCTCCTTTCTATATGAATACACTTACAAAGGCAGACGAATGCACACACAACACCAAACAACAGGTTAATAAGAGCTCTCAGGTCCAAAAGACTTTTGAGGGCCTTAATCTATTATGAGCCTATGCTGCCCACAATGTAAGGACTAAGAACAAGCACTAATACATACCAAGGCCTTGAACTACTGTTATCAAATCAAATTTGATAACTACTGTTATCAAATGAAAGTGCATTGCTTAACACCTTGCTGGTAGAATTTTGCCCATGATGTTTGGTGAACTCTCCACACTGACAAGTAGACAGCATTCATTCACATTGAAATTCCTCGTCTTTCAGGAACTTTCAGGAAAAGCCTGTGGGAAATCACCAGGCTGTGTTTCGCCTTGCTGTTTGGAGGGACGCTGAGTGCCATTGTTTGTGGGTAGTATTTCTTTTTTTTTTTTTTCCTTCTTTTTTTTATTAATTTATTCTTGTTACATCTCAATGTTTATCCCATCCCTTGTATCCTCCCATTCCTCCCCCCCCATTTTCCCATTATTCCCCTCCCCTATGACTGTTCTTGAGGGGGATTATGTCCCCCTATATATTCTCATAGGGTATCAAGTCTCTTCTTGGCTACTTGCTGTCCTTCCTCTGAGTGACACCAGGTCTCCCCCTCCAGGGGACATGGTCAAATGTGAGGCACCAGAGTACGTGAGAAAGTCGTATCACACTCTCCACTCAACTGTGGAGAATATTCTGACCATTGGCTAGATCTGGAAAGGGGTTTAAAGTTTACCTCCTGTATTGTCCTTGGCTGGTGCCTTAGTTTGAGCGGGACCCCTGGGCCCAAATCTGCCTATCATATTGTTCTACTTGTAGATTTCTAGGACCCTCTGGATCCTTTTATTTTGCTGTTCTCCCATGCGTCTCTCATTTAGAGTCCCAATAGGATGCCTTCCCCTCTGTCCCAGTTTCCTGGTAAGTGAAGGCTTTCGTGGGACATGCCCCTTGGGCTAGTATGCAGATATAAGTGAGTATATACCATTTGATTCTTTCTGCTTCTGGGTTAACTCACTCATTATGATCATTTCTAGCTCAATCCATTTATCCACAAATTTCGGGAATTCCTTTTTTTTAATAGCTGAGTAGTATTCCATAGTGTATATGTACCACAGTTTCTTTATCCACTCTTCTACTGATGGACACTTAGGCTGTTTCCATGTTCTGGCTATTATGAATAAGGCTGCTATGAACATGGTTGAGCAGTGGGTAGTATTTCAAGCTGCTAACCAGTCTTGGTCAGTTCTGGTTCAGAATATATTTATTTTATTCCATATTTTTAAAAAATTCATTTATTTATTATTTATAGAGTATTCTGCCTGTGTGTGAACCAGAAACGGGCAACAGATCTCATCCTAGATGGCTGTAAGCCACCATGTGGTTGTTGGAGTTTGAACTCAGGACCTTTGGAAGAACAGACAGTGCTCTTAATCTCTGAGCCAGATCTCCAGTCCTGTTTATTTATTTTTTAAAAAAATTGTGTTACACCACCCTTTTCCCATGTACTTATGTGTGTGTGTACATGCCACAGTGCTTATGTGGGGATCAGAGGATATCTTCTGAGAAGTGGTTCTGTGATTCTACTGTGTAGGTTCCAGGAATTGAACTGGGGTTGTTAGCATTGGCAGCAAGTTCCTTTAACTAATGAGTTATCTTGTTTGCTTTTTTTTAGTTGGTGGTACTGGGCAGGGTCTAATTAGCCCAGGCTGATGTATGAATGGCCTTCATCTCTGATTGTCTGGCCCTCATCCGAAATTACAGATGTTCATCATCATATTGGTTTGTTCTGTGCTGGTGATGGGGTCTGGAGCTTCAAGCATGCTAGGCAAGCAATATATTACCTGAGCTACAACCCTAGCTCTTCAGAAAGTCACTTTATCTCTCTCCATGATCCCCATTCCTTCTTTCACGCTTTGGACCAGACAGCTATTTTTCACTGTCTAATTACTATACCAGCTTTCAATTGGTCCCTCTGGTCCAGTCTGCTCCACTTCACTTCAGCTCTCTCAGGTGAATGTTTGTTTTGAGAAAGGGTATCACCTTGTATGTAGCTCAAGCTGCTCTCCAACTTTCCATCCTTTTGCCTCAGCCTCCCGAGTGCTGCACTTAGAGTCATGTGTTACCAAGCTAAGATTTAATGTTAAATAAAGATGATTTGAAAATACAGATAAGACTACGTTCCTTGCTTGATTTATTGTAACATAAAAGGGGGTGAGAGTGGGTTCTTCGAATAAATGTAAAGTAATGAAATCATTAAAGGGCCATAAGAAACGAAAAAAACTTTAATTCTGACTACAGTAGTTCAGGGACTGAAGTGCTATGGTCTGAAGGCCCTCCTTAGGGAAAAGAGCAGAGTGTATATGACACAAGGTAGACAGAATAGTTTGCTTTGTTCCCTAGGGAATATCTTTCAAGACTAGCACAACGGTTTTCAACTTTCCCAATGCTGCCACCCTTTAATACTGTATCTCCTAATGTGATGACCCCCACACAAAAAATTATTTCATTGCCACTTCATAATTGTAGTGTAAATAAATATCTGAGATGCAGGATACCTGATAACCAACATATAAAGGGGGATCTCAACCCACAGGCTGAGAACTGCTACTCTTGTGGGATTCTAAAAGTGAAAGGAGTGCTGAGCTAGACTTGGATGGTGTGCTCTGCTCTATGCCCTCCTGGCAGTACTGCCTCCAGCATCAGAGTTGATATTTCTGCTTTGCTGTAGGTCCCTCCCATTAGGGACCATTATTTGGCAAAATAACAGTTACTTGAAAACAAGTACTGTGATACCTAACAATTTTATCTACAAACTGTAAAGTGAACCATAGGTAGGTAGCATACACATGGTAGACATGCTGGACAAGAGATTGATTCATATTCCATGGCTGTGGGTGTAGCAAGATCGGAGGGTGAGAGAGCATGCCATTATTATTTAGAATGGCTGTCAATTTAAAACATGAACTAGTTATTTCTAGAATTTTCTATTTAATGGTTTTAGATCACAAACAGTGGAAAGAAAAGCAAAACCATGGCTAAGGAAGGGTTATCATCTGGGTCTGGAGGAGATTAGGACAAGGGTTGGGGAATAGAAGCCTAAGACACACAGATTTGAAGTGAATCTGATTCAGGGTCAGACAAACATGAAACAAAACAGTAGAGCGTAACATAAAGAGCACCATTTGGGGCTGGAATTCAGTTAGAAGAATTTTTGCCCAGCATACATCAGGCCGTGAGCTTGATACCCATTAGTATAAAAACTGGGCATAGTGGTACATCCCTGTAATCCCAGCATGGGACACTTGAAAGTTGACAATAGGAGAATTAAATTTTGAGGTCATCCTAACTACATAGCAGGTTTGAGGTCAGCCTGGGCTACAGATGACTATGGCAAAAGCAAAGAACAAAAAAGGTACCATTTGCTTATCTTTTCTAGTCTTAGATATCCTGCAATAAATTCTTTTAACTGCATCTCTTTTCTGGCACTTACCTTAAATTTGCTAATAATACTATTCCTTTAAATAATTAATCAATTAGTCCTAGCACTCAGGAGGCAGCAGCAGGTGGTTCTATGAGTTTGAGGCCAGCCTGGTCTAGAGTGAGTGCCTGGTCAGCCAGGTCAACTATACAGAGAAAATTTGTCTTGAAAAACCAAAAGTTAACAAAATTAACCAGCCTCAAACAAAAATTAATTGAATCAAGGTAGAACTGCTTAGCATATTGCTATGGCAGAAGAGGATATTATTTCTGCTGAAAGACCAGGAGTGGACATTCCCTCTGTTTTGTGTAATTTGTAATCCTGCCCTCACTTACTGAGTGAAGAACATCTCTAGTGGGCTGATTTTGTCCTTCCATGGCGCCTACAAGAGTGCTTTCTCCAGGCCTGCTCCCCACTCACCTATTGAAATCTTTCATCCTTCAAAGACCAGATCAATTCTCTTCTGACCCATAAATCTCATGTTCTCCAGTATCTGGTATCTCTCTTCCAGACTTTTTGATTCTGCAACACACAATTTAGCACTTAATTCTAAAGCTTACTGTTTGTTCTCATGCTTCCCCCCTCTCTCCATCCCCAGAGCCAATCATGGTACCTCTTGTGAGGCTAGTTTTCAGCACATGCTTATTGAACTGATTCAGTCTTCTCTGTAATTGTCTGTGATTTGCACATCTTTCCAGTATCACTAGATTATAAACTTCATGTGCTCTTGCATTTTCTTAGAATGTTGAACACATAAGAATTCAATAATAAATAATTGCTGATTAATTATACTTTTACTCTTTAAATGTTGCCTGGCAAAATTTCTCCTACACTTGCAAGGAGATAAAAGAGTATGTGTAGAAATGTACTATTAAAATCAACTCCAGATTATGTAATTCCACTGTTTTTTTGTGAGCAGGACTCCTTCCCCCCACCTCATTCCCTATGTCATGCCAGAAGGCAGCATTTCACAACACTCCTCTCCTTTCTGTAGCTCTTAAATTCTTTCTGCTCCCTCTTCTGTCATGTTTCTGAAGCCTTGGATGGGGTGCTATACAGATGGTCCATTTATGGCTGATCACTCAACAATCACTTGTTCTCAGCACTCTAACTATACCTTCTGCAGTAACCACTTCCTACTTCAAAAGGAAACTTCTCTGACCAGAACTGACAGCAACATTAATTTATGGGCATAAACATAAATATTTAGAATGCAGTTGTATGGGCAAAACATACCCATTTGTCATAAATGAAAACCAAACCCCAAACCACATAACAACAGTAGTAGGTTCTCCACTAGGTCTGCTGACCTCCTCAGTTAAGATGATGTTAGTTCATAAATATTTAATAAAAATCAACCTGGAAAGAAGAAAGGTTTAAGTGGTCATGGTGGGCAGAACATGGCAGGAGATGAAAGTAGGGAAGAGAGCCAACCCAAACTAAGAAGGTATATGTGAAAAAGCCAGAGGAAAACTGCTCCTTTGCAGTTAACTTAGTTTTAATAGACACACCATGGATAGATAAAACTGTTTCCAGACACTACCAGTTAGTAAACAAAAATCTCAGTGCCAGAGATGTGCTCTCTCCCTATGATTCCATTGTCAAGGAAGCTCCAAATTCCCCCCCAAACAGTACAGACTATTGCCATTGTTCTTGGTCGTCTGCCAGAACTGGATGCTAAGGCCCTGTTGTTGAAGACATCACAGATTTTAGTTGTAGAACATAGAAAAAAAAATCAATCTAGGACTAATCTGGAAATTCTGGCCCAATGTCTAGGCATTCAAAATAATAGAAGGTATTATGAGGGCCACAAGGCTAGAAAAGTCACTAGTGTTTTACATAGCTTTGTAACCTTAGAACTACAATATTGAACTGCCATGCAAGATGTGCCCAGTGGTGTAATGTTGGCATGACTATTTCTTGACTGGATTTTAGCTATGATTTACATCTGGCTTCAAGATAAATCTTGTGTTCACAGCTCTGGAGTCTGACAAGATGAGGCCAGAGGATCAGCATGGTCTGATTCTTGGGAGGCTCCCCACTAAAAAAGGAGTCTTGTCCTCATATGGTCTAATGGTGTGAGACTGTCTCTCTTCAGGAAGGTATACATGTCATCTACCATTACCTTGCCAAGTTACCACCTTCTAAATGTCATTACATAGGAGTCTCAGATTCTACATGGCATTTTGACGAGACACAGATTCAGGCCTCATCACTCCCTTTAGAAACAGTGTAGATAGTTCCAAGAAATGAAGCCTGGAGACAGAAACTTAGGCCTGGGGAGTCTTCAGAAAGTCCGCAGCATCTAAAGAACACTTTCCACAGTTGCTACACAATGAGACTCCACTATAGGTGCTCATCAGAGTCTGTTATTATTTGTCTTAATTTTGCTCATCAGACATCTTATCTGGGTGTCATTATATACCCTGCAGTGTGGTACTGGGGTGAGCTAAGGAAAGGCCTTATGCAGCAACACAACTTCACTGACTTATTGATTACACTTCTGAGATTTGTCAATTTTTCTTCTGTTTCTTTCTCTTCTCCTCCTCCCTTTCCCTTTTTCTCTCCAAGCCTCGAGATATAGGAATATTAAGATGTTAAATCCAATGTATTTTCATATAAATCTAATATCATTTTTTGATTTGAAAAGAAGCATACATTGTTCTTGTATATTTTATTTATTTTTCTTTTTTTCTTAATAAAAAACAAAACAAAACAAAAAAACCATGGCATTTGTCATCACTTCCAGGCTTCACTTTAAAAATAAAACAAAAGGCCAGGCATAGTGGTACATGCTTTTAATTCCAGCACTCAGAAACAGAGGCAGATGAACCTCTGTGAGTTTCAGGCCAGCCTTGGCTATGAAGCAAGTCCAGGACATTCAGGACTTGTTACACAAAATAACCTTGTGTCAAAAAACCGATAAAACAAAACAAGACAACAACAAAAATTTATTTATTGTTATGTATGGTGCATGCCAGGACACAGAAGGCATCTGGTAAGAGTTAGTTCTCTCCTTCCGTTATATGGCTCTGGGGAATCAAACACAGCTTATCAGGTTTAGCAGCAAGCTCCTTTACCCACTGAGCAATCTTGCCTCCCCTTCCCCAGGCCATGCATTTCTTATCTTGGGACTCTCCCACCTAATTTTTACACATATTTAAATATCCAGCTGAGTTATCAGTGTGTCTCTTAGCTGCAACTGTCACTGTGGTCACAACACAGCCTAGGGGCAAGGTGAGTGGGTAAAGGGTTGTGAACTAAAACCCAGAAGCAGGCAGGCACTCTGTACAAACCGTGGCTCCTACCCTGCTTGATTCTCCAGTGTTATGAAAGAGAACAGAGCACTGACCATCATTATCAGCAAATGGCTCCAGGTAGGCCTTTGACAATGGCCAGTATGGACATGGCTGTACTTGAAAGCTTGGCTACAGGTCGGGGTAAATTCCATAATATGGAGTTTATGTCTGTCTGCCTTGCTTAGAAGAGTTACTTCAGTGCCCAGTACAATGCACTGTAGGTCATTCATAAGTATAAAGTAAAATAACATAAATGGATGAATAGATGGGCTTTTCTAGGTAGGTCCTAATCTGTGCCTTTGAGGGACATGTGTAGAAACTGAAGTCATAGCTGCTGTTATGTGTGGAGCAAGATATCCATAAACCCTAAAATTTATCAGGAGAAGAGAAGCTGACTCACTTAACAAAGACTTGAGATGACTTTAATAAATACTCCACAATGAGGACAACGAAGTCCTGGAAACTTGCCTTGAGTGGAGAGATAGTTTCTGGTGTTCTTGATGTGATGAGTATGATGTGGGAATGTTGGTCACTGGTGTTTCCTTATGGTATAGATAGCCAACAGCAGTGAGGACAGGCAGGCACATTGTATTGTCTTTCCTCAAAATCAATGAAATAAGTTTTGTGTTTCATTTTTATGCCCCATATTTTCTTAGATGCCACAGCAAGTACTGTTGATACCAGACTGGCTGAGGAGTTTGGTGGTCTCCAATACTCTGGCAGATTTCTGTCTTTTTTAAATTTATTTTTATTTATTTTTATTTTTTGAGACATAGTTTCTCTGTGTAGCCATGGCTACCCTGGAACTTGCCCTGTAGACCAGGCTGTCCTCAAATTCACAGAGGTCCACTGGCTCTGGTTCCTACATGCTGGGATTAAAAGCATGATACACCACCGCCTGGTTAGGTTTTTTGGCTTAATTATGGCATCTCCCATGATGTAGTAATGGGAAAGGACAATTGACCAACTAAAAGGAAATTGTGAAATGAAGCTCCTTTTAATCCATGGGTAAAGATGTTTGCTCTGTGAGGACACTGGAATTGCATGAGGACACCCAACTAAGGAAGGCAGGTTAGAAACATCTTTTAAGAGGAAAGGATTTTAGGAGCTATTTAATGACGACATCTGAGATCTTAATCAGGAAGACGACACTGTAGGGTTGGGCCTGAGAAGGCTGAAGGAGGATTGAAATGAAAGGAAAGTTGTTTTGGAAGGTACAGATGGGGTTTCTGAATGCAAAGTGACATACTTTGGCTAAGAGGCATTAGATATTAATGTTGAGGACATTTGTAAAACTTGGGTTGTAAATCATAAAAGAGCAAATTGATAAGCTTTTTTTGAGATAGGGTCTTTAGGTCTTAGGAACCTGGGCTAGCCCAGAACTTAATATATAGCTGAGGATAACCTTACACTTCTGATCTGATCCTGCTGGCTTTGTCTCTCCAGTGCTGGGATTATAGGAATGAGTCACCACACACGGTTTATTAGAGCTAAGATGAAACCCAGTGCTTGGAAAAAGCTAGGCACACTCTCTACCAACTGAGCTATATCCGTAGCCCAACTGTTCTTAAGTTCCCACTGTTTGTAGGACACTGCAATACCTTCTGCATTTCTATTTATTATGGTGTTTTGAAGTGCCAGGTAGAACCCAGGCTTTTGCTGGAGCCGGCCAGAGTTCCAGCAGCCTTCGGTGTTTTTCTGATCACACTCTTGGCTCTTCTAGATGGGCATGGATGAGGAAAGTCTAGGCGAATCATCTGCAAGGCCGTTTTCACAAGGGCACAGACTGTTACAAGGCAGATGTAGCCTTGGATGTGCCACGAATTTGTGCACTCATCACCAAGATTGTTTTTGTTCTAATACTCAACGTGAAGTCCTAGGCGGCAGGAACAGTCACACTTCCCGTAGCTTTCCACAGCACAGAGATTTCCTGAAGTGGGTTCTTTACCATTATGCGGCCCAAAAGCAGTGACATCATGAAGTGGACAGCAAGAGAAAACAGTATTGAATTGGTTCTAGAAGGATGTAGTGGGAATAAAATATCTCCCCTCAAACTGAGCTTTAAACACAAGGACACAATCAAAGCATGAAGGGGTGATGCTGCACCCCAAACAAGCCTACACTTCACTGGTTAATTAAGTCATTTTAATCTAATGAACATAAGAGTCAAAATAAATGGGCTTAGCGATGAGTCAGGAGCTATCCGATCTTAGTCGCTGCAGAGCAAGTTCCTCCAAGCCAGGACAAGCAGAACCTTTCTGCTGATCTTCAAGCGACGCCTTTTGCGCACCTTGGCCTCTGTTGAGGTTTGAGTAGGCGGCTTTCCTTGGCAGTCTCCCAAAGGAGTTCGACCTCCTACGCACCTTCACCTTTTGCCTGATAAAAAGCAGGTCCCAGAAACATGAGAAAGGCCAGGGAACAGAGCCAAGGTTCGCTATGTTCTCCAGGGCATTCCCCTGCTGACCCAGCGAATGGTAGTAGCAGATTACTGATGAAGGTGGGTCCCAGATTCTTTGATCTTGGTAGCCATAGAAGGGAAAACTTTACAGCGCTATTCTGTGTTGTTCTTACACGAGATCAAAGGTGAGTTATGGGTTGGGGAGATGGTTCAGTCCTTAAAGTGCTTGTGGCCCAAGCATGAGGACCTGAGTGCATCTCCCAGCATCCACCTAAAAAGAGCCCCACATGTTGGGAGACATGTGTGATTCCACCATTCAAGACATGGAGACCTGAGTGTTAGGAGTTGGTCTGGTGGTATGTATTCTAATGCTAATTCCTAGTTCCCAAGATCTAGTTGCTGCCCAGATGAGCAGATTCTCCCATACACTTCTCCTTGTTGTGTAAACCTCGCCTAAAAAAATCATTCCCGCTTGACCAATAAAAGCTGATAAGTAGGCAAGACTGTAGGAAGGAAGGTGTGGCGAAGGCTCTTGAGCCTTGTGAAGTGAAGGGTCTTGGGAAGGAGAAGCAGAGAGGGACAGGAGAAGGAGAAAAAATGGGATTGCTATGGGATAGGAAAGAGCCATGCAGGCCAGGAGGAGGAACTCTGAAGTTCCTCATGGAAAGAAGTGCGGTTATGGATGGGAAATAGGCCAGATAGAAGTGACTAAAACAAATAACATGGATGGAGGCTGAGAGATAAGGTAAAGATAGCGTAGGAGGTAATGCCCCAAATGAAATAAAGCTATTCTAAAATCTATCAGGTATCTGTCTTTATTGATTATGATAGCAGGTTAGATGATATTGCAGTTATAATTATAAGACTAAAAGTAAACGCTATTAGGCCATAATTTAAAAATACCAGCAACAGAGGAAGATCCCTGGAGCTGGATGTCCAGCCAGGCTAGCTGAATTGTCAAGCCTCAGTTGCCAATGAAAGATACTATCTCAACAAATCCAGTGATGAGGCTGAAGAGTCTTACAAACACTTGGTGGAAGCCTGACCACTTGACTTTGAACCTTGCAACCTGTGTATATCTGGAAAGAGAGCCTATTCTGCCTTTGTATTCTGATTTACTACAGGCACTATGACTCACATGTGCCCCCCTTCCATACACATGCAATATAATACTTATAAATTTAGAATGCACAAGGTAAGTGGCTCCCAAGGAATGGCACATCTCTGACCAATACATAGACAACCAGTTCCTGTACATCTCCCCTCAAAGAATGAGTATCTCCTATGAGAGGTTAGAAGTGTGGGAGGCAAGAT
Source organism: Acomys russatus (assembly GCF_903995435.1). Classification (NCBI taxonomy): domain Eukaryota; kingdom Metazoa; phylum Chordata; class Mammalia; order Rodentia; family Muridae; genus Acomys; species Acomys russatus. The sequence goes on along the minus strand of NC_067151.1, from coordinate 1,864,418 downwards.
CAGTTTCCTCTGTATGGAATGACATGCTTGATTTTCTAGATGCCTCTGTGACAGGGGATTCCCATCTGTCACTGAACAGGAAAGTCCCTCCTTACCATGCGGGTTTCAGGGTGTGGGAAGATTTCTCTTCTCGTTCTTGTGGTGGTGGGGAGTCCCTTTAGACCCCTTTAGTACAAATGGACTAGGAAGGAAAATAGAGCAATGTTGCTAAGAGCAGATTTATACTTGGTGGATTCTGTCCTTGTTATGGATATTGAGTCTCTGGTTCACTTCAAAGCATGTTTCACTGTAGGTCAACACCAACACCCTTCTACCTCCTGTACTGTTCCACTCATAAATCTTTCTTTCCTTTCATGATGTGCAGGTATACGGGTGTATATGTGTGTGCCTGTATTTGGAGGCCAAAGGACAAGCAGCGGTACCATTCCTCAGGCAACAACTACCTTTTGAGTGTCTATACACCAGTGTAAATCTGTGAAGAAATTTGTATGTGCACACATGGAGGCCAGTGGCTGATAAAGTTATTTTCCTCAATCATTTGCCATGCTATCTTTGATGTAGTGTATTTCACTTGGCCTGGAGTCTACAGATTGATTAGGTAAACTGTTCAGCAAGCCCATCTCTATCTTCCCAGAACTTCGGTTAAAGGCATGTGCCATGCCAAGCCTTCTCCCCCCAGCTCCCCAACATCCCCTGCTGGCACCGTTTTTTTTTTTTTTTTCATCTTTTTTTTTGAGGCAAGGTTTCTCTTTGTAGCCTTAGCTATCCTAGACTCCCTTTGTAGACCAGGCTGGCCTCCAACTCACAAGGATCTACCTGCCTCTGCCTCCCGAGTGCTGGAATTAAAGGCATGCACCCCATCACTTTTTAAGATAGGATTTCTCATAGACATGGAACTCTCCAAGTAGGATATCTGGATGACAAATGAGTTCCAAGAATTTGCCAGTCTCTACTTCCCTGAAGGTGGAACAAGCCCCCGCCCCCTGCCTTTCTCTTTAAAATGATATTTAACATGGTGCTGACTTCTTGCTCCTGTTCCTCTGCTGTGTTTACTTAGATCCAACTCTTGGTCTTTCCTGAAGGATATTGTCACTCATGTTAAACAAATATGTTGCTAGCTAAGGCAGATATAAGAAACTGCTTCAATTTTCATATGCAAGTCAGAGGACAGTCAGAGCTCCAACTCTCGTAAAGCCTGTTGCTGGGGGAGAAGAAATGGGGGAACAGGCCTGAGGCCTTGAGATGGTGCCCTGGGCCTTTGGTTAATCATGAGGCTGCCAAGAGAAGATGAAACCTCAACAGGTGAGTAGAAAGCTTTTGCAATTAGCCAGTAACTTGAGGCAAGGCATACAGATATTGAAGCCATTGGTATTAGATAATTAAATCCAAAGGCACTCATGATATATTCTATCAGCTGAAGATAAGGAACTTTGGGGAAGCTATTGCAACTTGCGATGCCCAGGACTTCTACCTCCATAGAGTTTGATTTAGAAAGATACCAATGAAAGTCAGTAATGGTTTTACCCAACCGTGAATCCAGTGAATTACATACAGTATAAAACTGACAGGCAAGATGCACAATCAGGGCATGGTGGTGAGGGATAACTGGCTGATTTCTGACTGTACTATAGAACCACTGTACCAGAGGCACTGCAAGAGAGGAACTCACCTGGCACTGTAATGGAGACCTAGTCAAAGCCCATGGCTGAGGGGTAATGGGGTTTGGAGAGAACTTACTACTGTTTACTAAGTAGATGTGATGTCAACTTGCCCTCTAAATATTTGTTTATACCCATAGATCGCTGCTGCCAGTTTTGATGAGGCAAGTCTCTTTGCAATGGGTGACAGTTAATTTTAGTGACTAGCCAATATACTATGAACAAGTGACTGTTGAGTGCTCAGCCCTAAATGGGACATAGCTGTCACCCTCATTAGACTCAGGGAGCATTATAGAAGAGAAACCAGGAACAATGTAAGAGCTGGAGGACAGGAAGCAGTGCTGTGAAATGCTGCTATCTGGACATGACATGTCTGTTGCACCTAAGAATTCACTGTAGCAACAGCAATCTACATGAGACCTTCATATAAAGGTACTATCATGGATGATGGAGAGGGTCATGATGACTCACTCTTTCCAGAAAAGCCATAGACCACATGAGTTGTGTGAGGGGTCACTGGAACACTCATAAAAATACCTCCAGTATCATGTAGATAACCCTATTTAAACACACAGACACATGCACATGCACACTCTCACATGCATGCACACCATGAACGTAGGAAGAGGACTTGGAAAGAAGGAATTTGGAGGAGGAGGGAAGATAAAAAGAGGATAATTAGGGGGTCTTTGATGAAAGAACATTGTACTTATATATGCAATTGGCAAAGAATAATAGGACTCTTCCTCTCCACTCCATTTTTTTTCATTTTCTTTTTTCTCTTTTGATATGAGATCTCATGTAGGCCAGGCTGGTCTTAAATTAGCTATGTAGGTGAGGACAGTTTGAACTTCTGATCCTCCTGTTTCTGCCTGTCAAAGGCCGGGATTATAGGGTTGTGCCACCACACCTGGAATAGTTTTTGTTATGAATTTGTATTATGTTGACATTTATCACATCTTTTTTGGGTGCATTTATGAAACTGGTTATAGGATTTTCATTTTTGCATCTGTTATTGTTGTTATTTATGATACATTTTCTTACTTTTGCACTATCTCAGCATTCCTCTGATGGCCACATTTTGATCACAGAATATTTGATTTTACTAGAACTTATTTATTTATTATTAATTTATATGTATTTGAAGCAGAACCTGGTATAACTCAAACTGGCATGGAATTCACAGTTCTCCTGGCAGTCTCTTCTGTGCTGGAATTAGGAGCATTTGGCACCACATGAGTTCATTTCTGATTTTAATATCGTTATTCATCACCAAAGATAGCCTGCAAATTCTCCTTCTTGTGTCTATGCTGAGCTGTTTATGTAAACTTATATAAGTTATCTAGTTCCTCTTTTCATCTTCCTCTTCCTCTCCCACCTCTTCCCTTTCTTCTTCCTCTTTTCTTTGGATTTTTTTCTTATCAAATTGGGAGGATTTAAAAAAATTAGATTCTTCTCTCATACAATACATCCTGTCACTGTTTTCACCCTCCAACTCTCCTTCCATTCCTCCCTTTTAGCTCTACCCCTCCCCTCTGCCCCAGATACACACCTCTCCATTTCCCTTCAGAAAAAGGCCTTCAAAATACCACAACCAAACAGGACACAAGATACAATACGACAAGGTGAAAACCCTTATATTGAGGCTGGGCAAGGCAACCCAATAGGAGGAAAGAAGTCCCAAGAATCGACTAAAAGAGTCAGAGATATGTTCCTACCATTAGGACTATGACAAATACATCAAGAAAATATCCATAACAGATACGCAGGGGACCTGATGCAGACTCATGGAGGTCCTGTACTTTCCATATCAGTCTCTTTGAGCCTGTGAGCCCTGCTTAGTTGATTCAGGAAGCCATGTTCTACTGCTGTCCTTCATCCCCTTTGACTCTTACAATCTGTTCTCTTCCTCTTCTATAGAATTCCCCAAGCTCCAAGTGGAGGGATGTCAGAGACTTGTCCTTATGGACAAGTCGTAGAAGTTAAGAGACCTCCAACTGTCCAGCATGATCTCTAGACATCCAGAACAGCTATTGAGGCTTTGCTTGACAAAATTCCCAAGATTTCTGGCTGATCACTTCTGCCCTTAAATATTATGTATGGTCCAGGTGTGATTTTGTCTTAAAACTACTGTGAAATCTGCCTTTTCTCTTAAAACTGTCTTTTTCTCTTTATTTCTCAGCCCCAATAAAATTCACACTGGGAAACTTTTTGCCCACAGAGAATGTTGAGAGAAGGCATCTGGCCAAAGGCTTGAGACAATGATAGAGTGTTTGGCTGTGACTGTGAGCACGCAAGAAGAAACTGCTTAAAAGAAAGTTAGAACCTTGACCTAACAGTTCCTGTTAGCTGTAGAAAAGTTTATTTACAATCTGCTTTGAGAGCAATAGAAGGTGGGCTTGGAACATCATGCTTTACAGATACTTTACAATAGAGGACCCTTTGGTAGTTAGGTTTGGTTTAGATAGCACATCTGTTGGTTTGAGACTGGGAGTAAGTCAAGTTTTTTTTGTTTTTTGTTTTGTTTTTTTTATTAGAGAACATTTAGCTCAAGCTATGTTGCTATGACAATCATGTAAACACAATAGCTTTAGCCTGGTGAAATTTGTTATTAAAATTTCTCAAGTATTGTTTAAGAAATACTAATCAGGTCATGCTAACCATTTCTTGGAAATTGATTTTTTTTTTTCTGTATGCTTTATTGTAAGTTATACAGAACTGTCTGTATTTCTTTGTTAGACTGTTCTCTTGTTTTCTTGATTTTAAATGTCCTATTGATAAAAGATGAGAAAAATCATAATGTAATCTGTAATGAAAAAATTGAGGCTCACCTTAAATAAAGTACATGTGCTGGCTCAAGGAGTAACCGAGAACAAGTAACAGAGAGATTAAAAAAAAAAAAAAAAAAGTAAAGTTCTCCTGGGCTACAAAATCTTTTAGTTTGTACCGCATATGCCTGGGTCTAATATTTCCCTCACATACCAATCTCTCCTCAACAACTAGTTCCTAGCTAGTTGTTCACCAACAATTGGTTTCCCTTAGCCATCTGTTCACTGCCTACTCAATTCTCCCTACTACTGATCCCAGCCCTCACCCTATCCTGCTTCCCAGTTGGGTAATTATTTTTTTATTTAAATAATTTATTCAGACTACATCTCAATTGTTATTCTCTCACTTGTATCTTCCCATTCCTCCTCTCTCCCTATTTCATCCCATTCCCCCCACTCCAGGTTTGTGACAAAGGGGAACTCTTCCACCACTATAAAAGATCACAGCCTATCAGGTCTCTTCCTGGTTGTCTGCTTACTCTTTCTCTGAGTGTCACCAGGTTTCTCCACGAGGGGAAAGTCATCAAATAGGGGACACCAGACTTCATGTCTGAGTCAGTGCCTGCTCTCTACACAATTGTGGAGAATGTGGTGTCCATTGGCTAGATCTGGATAGGTGTTCTAGGTTTACCGTATGCCTGGTCCTTGGTTGGTACAGTAGTTTGAACTGACCCTCCTGGATCCAGATCCGCTAGCCTTAATGGTCTTCTTGTAGGTTTCTAGGAACCTCTGCATCCTTCTATTTCCCCATTCTTCCTCACCTCTCTCACCTAGAGTCCCAATAAGAAGTCCCAGTATCTATTCCAATCTCCGGCTAAGTGAAAACTTTCAGGGGACATCTCTGTTGGGCTAGTGTGCAATTATAAGTGAATATATGGCATGTGTACCCTTCTGGGTCTGGGTTAACTCACTCAGGATGATTATTTCTACTTCCATCCACTTGCCTGCAAATTTCAGGATTTCTTTGTTTTTAATCGCTGAGTAGTATTCCATAGTGTAAATGTACCACAGTTTCTTTATCTATTCTTTGACTGAGAGACATCTTGGTTGTTTCCAAGTTCTGGCTATTATGAATAAGGCTGCTATGAACATGGTTGAGCATATGTCCTTGTGTTATGGATCATCTTTTGGGTATATTCCAAGGAGTGGAATATCTAGGTCTGGAGGTAGCCCTATTCCAAGTTTTCCAAGAAAGCACTCGATTGATTTCCAGAGTGCACTGCCATCAGCAATGAAAGAATGTTCCACATCCTTGCCAACATATGCTGTCACTTGAGTTTTTGATCTTAGCCATTTTGATGGGTGTAAGATGGAATCTCAGAGTTGCTTTGACTTGCATTTCTCTGATGACTAAGGATGTTGAGCATTTAAAAAAAGTGTTTCTTAGCCATTTAATATTCTTCTGTTGAGAATTCTCTGTTTACTTCTGAGTCCCATTTCCTAATTGGGTTATTTAGTATGGTGGTGTTTAATTTCTTTTTGTATATTAGTCCTTTGTCAGATGTAGGATTGGTGAAGATCTTTTCCAAATCTGTAGGCTGTTGCTTTGTTCTGTTGACAGTGTCTCCTGCCTTACAGAAGTTTCTCAGCCTCATGAAGTCCCATTTATTAATTTTTAACCTTAGAGCCTGGGCTGTTGGTATTCTGTTCAGGAAGTTGTCTCCTGTGTCAATGTGTTCCAGGATCTTCCCAATTTTTCTTCTAATAGATTTAGTGTGCCTGGTTTTATGTTGAGGTCTCTAATCCACTTGGACTTGAGTTTTGTACATGGTGATAAATATGGATCTACTTGCATCTTTCTTCATGTAGACATCCAATTAGACCAGCACTATTTGTTGAAGATGCTATCTTTTTTTCTGTTGAATAGATTTGGCTTCTTTGTGAAAAATCAAGTGTCTATATGTGTGTGGATTTACTTCTGGTTCTTCAATTCGATTCCATTGGTCAACCAGCTTATTTCTATGCCAGTACCATGAAGTTTTAATTACTGTTGCTCTATAGTACAGCTTGAGGTAGGGTATGGAGAGTCCTCCAGAGGATCTTTTATTATTTAGGATTGCTTCAGCTATTCTGGGTTTTTTTGTTTTTCCATATGAAATTAAACATTGATCTTACAATATCTTTAAAAAATTGTGTAAGTATTTTGGTAGGGATTGCATGGAATCTGTAAATTGCTTTTAGTAAGATGATCATTTTTACTATGTTAATTCTGCCTATCTATGAAAAAGGGAGATCTTTCCATCTTCTGATATCATCTTCAATCTCCTTCTTCAGAGATTTGAAGGTTTTTTTCAAATAAATCTTTCATTTGATTTGTTAGAGTTATTCCAAAATACTTTATATTGCTTGTGGCTATTGTGAAGGGTGTACTTTCCCTAATTTCTTTCTCAGCATGATTGTCATTTGTATGCAGGAGGGCTATGGACTTTTTTGAGTTAATTTTGTATCCAGCCACATCTCTCAAGGAGGTGATCAGCTATAGGAGTTCTCTGGTGGAATTTATGGGGTCACTTATGTACACTGTCATATCATCTGCAAATAGGGATAATTTGACTTCTTCCTTTCCCATTTGGATCCTCTTGATATCCTTTTGTTGTCTTATTGCTCTGGCTAGAACTTCAAGAAGTATATCGATTTTAGAGAACTTTCCTTGAGTTTCTCTTCATTTAATTTGATGTTAGCTATTGGCTTGCTGTATATAGCCTCTATTATATTTATGTATGTGCCCTGTACCCCTGATCTCTCCAAAACTTTTAACATGAATGGGTGTTGGATTTTCGGCATCTAAGGAGATGATCATTGTTTTTTCCTTTTCAGTTTGTTTATATGGTGCATTACATTGATGGATTTCCTTATATTGAACCATCCCTGTATGCCTGGGATGAAGCCTACTTGGTTATGCTGAGTGATGTCTTTGATGTGTTCTTAGATTTGGTTTGTGAGTATTTTATTGAGTATTTTTGCATCAATGTTCATAAGAGAAATTGGTCTGAAATTCTGTTTCTTTGTTGGGTCTTTGTGAGGTTTAGGTACCAAGGTGACTGTGGCCTCATAAAATGAGTTTGGTAATGTTCCATCCACTTGTATTTTGTGGTGTGGCTTGAAGAGTACTGGTATTAGCTCTTCTTTGAAGGTTTGGTAGAATTCTGCTCTGAAACCAACTGGCCCTGGGATTTTTTTTTTTTTTTGGGTTGGGAGATTTTTAATGACTACTTGTATTTCTGTAGGAGAGTTAGGACTGTTTAATTTGTTTGTCTGATCTTGATTTAACTTTGGCAAGTGGAAACAGTCGAGAAATATGTCCATTTCCCTTAGATTTTCAAATTCTGTGGCATAGAAGCTTCTGAAGTAGGACCTTATGATTCTTCATATTTCTTCAGTATCTGTTGTTATGTCTCTGTTTTCATTTCTGATTTTGTTGATTTCGATAGTACCTCTCTGCCTTTTAGTTAGCTTGGCTAACAGTTTGTCTATCTTGTTTATTTTCTCAAAGAACCAGCTCCTGGTGTTGTTGATTCTTTGAATTGTTCTCTTTGTTTCTAATTTATTGACTTCAGCCCTGAGTTTGACTATTTCCACCTTCTACTACTCTTGGGTGTTTCTGCATTTTTTCCCCTAAGGCTTCCAGATGTGTCATTATGTTGCCTATATGAGATGTTTCCAATTCTTTTATGAAGGCACTTAATACTATAAATTTTCCTCTTAGCACTGCTTTCAATGTGTTTCATAAATTTGGGTGTGTTGTTTCATCATTTTCATAGAATTTTAGGAAGTTCTTAATTTTTTCTTTATTTGTTCTCTGACCCAATTGTCATTAAGTAGAGAGTTGTTAAGTTTCCATGTATGTGTAGGCCTTTTGTTATTTCTGTTGTTGAAGTACAGTTTTAGTCCATGGTGATTTGATAGGATATAAGGTATTATTCCAATCTTCCTGTATCTGTTGAGGTTTTCTTTGTTACCTACTGTATGATCACTTTTGGGAGAAGGTTCAATAACATTCTGAGAAGATGGTATGATCTTTTGTGTTTGTGTGAAAAGTCCAAAGATATCTGTTAGATCCATTTTATTCATGACATCGGTTAGTGTCATTATTTCTCAATTTAGTTTCTGTTTCATTGACTATCCTTTGGTGAAGGTGGGGTGTTGAAGTCTCCCATTATCAATGTGTGGAGATCGATGTATGGTTTAAGGTTTGTTAATATTTCTTTACAAATGTGGGTGGCGTTTTATTGGGAGCATAGATGTTCAGACTGTGATGTCATCTTGGTTGACTTTACCTTTGATGAGTATGAAGTGTCCTTGCTCATTTCTTTTGATTAAGTTTGTTTGAAAGTCTATTAATAAAATATGTAATAAAGATATTAAAATGGCTATACCAGCTTGCTTCCTGTGTCCATTTGCTTGGAATACTTTTTCCAGCCTTTTATCCTAAGGCAATGTCTATCCTTGTGGCTGAGATGTGTTTCTTGAATGCAGAAGAATGTTGGGTCTTGTTTATGCATTCATTCAGTTAGTCTGTGGCTTTTTATTAGAGAATTGAAACCATTGATGTTGAGAGATACTAATGAACAGTAACTGTTGTGTCCCCTGATTTTGATGTTGGTTCCAGTAGAGTGTTTGTGTGGTTATGTTTTTGTAACAGTGTAGTTATCTATTTCCTGTGTAATTTTGGTTGTAGTTTGTCACTTGGGGTTGGAGTTTTCCTTCTTGTAACTTCTGTAGGTCCAGATTTGTATATAGGTACTGTTTGAATTTGTTTTTGTCATGGAATGTCTTGTTTTCTCCACAATGGTTATTGTGGCATCTGTGGTCTCTTGAGGTTTGCAGGACCTTTGTCCAGGCCCTTCTGGCTTTTATGGTCTCTGCTCAGAAGCCGGGTGTAATTCTGATAAGTTTGCCATTATATGTTACTTGGCCCTTTTCCCTTGCTGCTTTTAAATATTTTCTTTGTCCTGTAAATTTTGTGTTTTGATTATTATGTGGTGGGAGCATTTTCTTTTCTGGTCTATTCTATTTGGTGTTCTGTAGGCCTCTTGTATAGATATATTTTTAATAGTTGGGTTTGTTGTTTTTATTTCCTTTTTTTATGAAAAGTACTTATTTATTATTATGAATATAGCATTCTGTCTGCACGTACACCCACAGGTCAGAAGAGGGCATCAGACCACATTATAGATGGTTCTGAGATACCATGTGGTTGCTGGGAATTGAACTCAGGACTTCTGGAAAAGCAGTCAGTATTCTTAACCTCTGAACCATCTTGACAGCCCTCTCTTGTATGCTTATATGCATTTCCTTCTTCAAATTGGGGAAATTTTATTCTATGATTTTGTTGAAATTATTTTCTGGGCCTTGGAGCTGGGTGTCTTCTCTTTCCTCTATGCCTATTATCCTCAAATTTTGCCTTTTCATGGTGCCCTTGATTTCTTGGATATTTTGTGTCAGGAATTTTTCAGATTTAGCATTTTCTTTGATGATTGTTTCAGATTCTATCATTGTAATCTTCTACTCCCAAAATTCGTCCCTCTATCTCTTGAATTCTGTTAGAGAAGCTTACCTCTGCATTACTTGCTTTCTTCTCTAAGTTCTCTCATTCCCAGCTTTCCTCTCTCTGTGCTTTTATCATTGTTTCCTTTTTCATCTTTAGATCTTGAACTGTTTTATTGATTTCCTTCATCTGATTTTTTGAATTTTCCTGAAAAAATTTTCAGTGCCTCTCTATAGGCCTCTTTAAATTCTTCAGCTTGTTTGGCTGCATCTTCCTGCACTTGTTTATGGATTTTATTTGTTTCCTCCACTATCATGTACATTACTAAGGATTTGAGGTCATTTTGTTGTGTTTCAATTGTGTTTGAGTTCTCAAGGCTGATTTCTTTGGGATAGCTGGGATCTGAAGATGCCATATTGTTTTGGTTTCTGTTGTTTGTGTTTTTACACTGGCCTTTAGTAATCTTGCTGTCTTTGATGTTGGTAGGTAGTTTCTGGTGTCCTTTCCTGGATCAGGCAGGTGACCTGGTTTTGAAAGGCCAAGAAAAACTCCATTTAGAAAAACCACAAAGTAGTCTAAACAGAAAAATATTCCCTAACAACACAATTAGATCACTTTGCGAAAGTCCAAATATACTCTCTGCTGGTCAAGCTGACCAGGAGTTGGTCTGGCACATAGCAACAACCAATTGTTAGAAGACTGGTGAAAGTTCATAATATCCCCATGACTATTTCAACCAATCTTTTTAATAGGCTAACTTGCCCATACACCTATTACCCAACCGTGAAACACCACGGCCTGTAACTCCCTGCTTGCAGCTTTTCTGCCCAAATGTCATCCAATCATATACTGTAAGACCCATTTCTTTGTCTAAAACCTATAAAAACCCTTCTCAATTGAGTCTCAAAGCCACTTCCCTGCATTTGCTGTGCCAGTGCATGGGAGGGATGGCCAAGGTTTGCATCTGCAATAAAGACTTCCTTGCCATTGCATTTGGACTATGCTCTTGGGTTGTCTGTCTGGGCATAACAGTTTTAGCTCCAGGGGACTTTACTCCACACTCTGGGCTCCCCACTGGTTCAGTGGAGGCTGGTGCTGGTGCTCTGCAGACCAAGGATCAGTTCAAGGTAGGGTAGCTAAAGCTGGGTATCCTGCCTCTGGCTGGGCTTTGAAAACCCTGTCTTTGGGCACTGGGGCTTTGAGGGCCTAGGCTCAGTCCACTCTGGAGTGCCAGAAGCCTTGTTGGCTTGTGTGGGTTTTTGAGGGTTCTGCCTGATCTGTCTAGGCTATGGGGCCTAGGTTCAGTCCCACCTGAGAGATCAGATACTGCCCTCTTTCTTGTGGTAGTTGGCTGAGCTTCTGACTGATCTCTTCAGGCAGGTTCAGTCTGTTCTGGGTGCCAGCACTCCCCCTGGGTTGCAGCAGTTGGTCTGACTCTGCTAGAGCTTGTGAGAATGACTCCTTGGGTCGGGGCGGGTGGCTAGGTGTCTGCTCGATACTCTCAGGCTGCTTCAGACCCTCCCCAGAGCACGGAAGCCCCTGCTGAGCAGTGGTGGCTAGCTGGGCATCTTGCCTGATATGTTTAGGCCAGATCAGTTCTGCCCAAGTGTGTGGGAACAGTCCACTGGGATTGATGTTTCCTCCCGATCCATTCAGAATGGCCACCTTAGATCAGTCAACCTGAGTGTGCGGCTTTGGAGCTGTAGCTGGAAGGCATGTCCACAGCTGCCTGGGTCCCTGTGTGGGCCCTGGGTCCCTCTGAACTGGCCGACCCAGATCCACACTCTTGGGTCCCCCTGGGCTGGGCCAGACCACTTTGGTGCTGTTACTGTGTGGTCCACAGATCAGTCAGAGAGGGAGACAGAGAATGCCGATGAGGCATGCTCGGCTGCGTTCGGCTTTGGATTTTGTGCCCGTGTGTCTGCCGGTACCTGGGGCTTTCGACTCACGGGTCAGTCTGAGGTCAGAACCACCCGTTTTCCTGTGTTTTGCCCAGGCCAGCAGCTCCAGGCTGGTGTTTCACCACCTACAGTTGAGTCTCAGATACTGATTCCCTGATATAGTGCATAGTAGCATCTCTCGAGAGGGAATGGGTCCAGACTCTGGGGACTGGGTACCCATCCTCCATGGGCCAGTTGGGTGGCCTGAGGCCAGACCCACCTGTGCTTTACACTTTGTGGACCCCTCTCACCTAGGATTCTTCAGGTCTTCAGTCTGTGGCTCCCAGCCTGGTCCCTAGTCTCCATCCTGCAGATCAGATACAATGTGTATTTGGTGCCTCCATGTTGGATCCAACAAATCATATTTTTTTAGCTTCGAACCTACTGTTTTTATATTCATTTTTTATCTCCTCCAGCTAAATTCCTCCAACCCCACCTCCATCTCTGTCTGTTTCTTAGAAAGGTTTTTATGTAGTCCAGGCTGGCCTCAAACTTTTGATGTAGGCAATTGTAACCTTGAATTCTGGATCTTGGTGCCTATACCTCCCAAGTGCTGGGATTATAGGTATATGCCACAGCAACTAGCAGTTCCATTTCTTCCAGATTAGGGTAACTATGATTGCCATTTTAAAACCTTGAGTTTTGGAGTAATTTGTTACACATCATTCAATAGGTAGAATGCACAGATACCCATATTACCCTTTTTCCTGATGCTAATCTAATTCATGATTATACCAGTAGCAGTGTTACCCACACACTAGGTAAGAAATTCCAATTTTCCTCCATTCATTTTCTTCGTTTTTCAAGACAGGGTTTCAAGTAGCTAGCGTCAAACCTACTATGTAATCAAAGATGACTTTGAACTTTTGATCTTCCTGTCTCTACTCACCAAGAACTGGAGTTATAGGTGTGTCACCATATTTGACTTTCTTATTCTCTTCCATTCAATAAATCAACATGTTACATAGTTTCAGATTTACCTCTGTGCTTTAATCTGCTTCCTTTTCTTCATCTCTCTGTGATAGTGACCCTCTGTGCTGGACCCTCTTAATGTGCTTTCCGTATTTATTCTCGTTTTACTCAGGAAGGCTCCCTGCACTGCGATGACAGTGCTCACAAGTCCCAGACTTGTTCTTTCTCTGTGTAATTTCCTTTGATCAAGAGTTATACACTAGTTCTTTAGTTAAGTAGTTAAGGGTATCACACAATTAATGTGTTTTTTCTGCTGAAGAAACTTGAGTTTGCAGTTTTAAAAATGGAAACAGAGCTAAGGATTCAGATCAGTTGTCAGAGTGCATGGCTTATCTTTCATCAAGCTGTGATTTCTCTTCCTGCACTGTATAAACCAGACATGATAGCGTATACCTATAATCCTAGCACCTGAGAGGTAACGGTGGGAAGATGAGAGGTCAGAGTCGTTCTTAATGATACAGGGAATGTGAACCCGGCTTGGGTTACATGAGACCCTGCCAAATAACAAACAAACTAATAAAATTTTCATCAGGAAGAATGAGCATGAGGTTATAGTCTTTAGTGTTTTCCTGCAGGTATCCTAACTTCCATGCCACCCTATTTCACTTTATTAAACAACCACACCAGAAATTTTCTCTAGCAGTGGTTTAAAAACCACTTTCAGACAAGCCAGTGATTAAGCAATGAAAAATGCAACAATCAAAAGACAAAACAGCCAAGGGATCAATATCTTTGAGATTAGAGGGGATACAGTTAGCAAAAAAAATTGTACCTAGCTAAGTTGTCATTGTGAATTAAATAGAAATACAAAACCCAAGGGAAGGAGATAAGTTACATACACGTGACTCTGAGAAGTAAAGTGTTCTGATCTTTCTGAAAAGTAATGAAACTTTCCATGCCCATTTGTTCATTCTTTTTATTTTTAATTTATGTATATGTGTGTGTCTTTGTGAATATATGCCACCTGTACATGGGTGCCTGTAGAGACATAAAGAGGACAGACATTGAATCTCCTGAAGCTGCAATTGTGGGCTGCTTGGTATGGGTGCAGAAAACTGAGTTCAGGTCCTCTGGAACAGTAGTAAGGACTCTTTAGGGCTGAGCCATCTCTCCAGCACATTTATGTCAATTTCTGTCATAAGACTGGATAACAATGTAGCAGCATAGATGATACTTTTCAAATTTCTAACTGTTTAATAACATCATAAGATAAACTAACTTCTGAAGGCCAGTTGGAGGGAACTGCCACTTTAGAATTTGATTTCAATGACAGAATTAATTTTCAACTTTCATGCATCTAATTTAACAAACAATTTTATAGCACAATGTGAACATAGCTACAGTAATCTCTCTTTCTGTCATACAAATGCAGCTTGAATGTGAATATTTCACACCCAAGTTTTTGATTCTTGGTTTTTGAAAACCACTACCTGACAATAATGCACAAGATTTTTTATAAAAAATATTGCCATTATCCTTTACTGCTTCTTCCAGACAGATAAACATTTTTTAAATGATTAATTTAGATACCATTTCAAAGATGTAACATCCAAAAATTGGCTGCAGTTTGACTTTGTTTTTGCCTGAGGTGCCTTATCTCTGTTTTATGAGTAAAAGCACTGATGACCTGAGCTCAATACCCGAGACCCACATGGTGGAAGGAGATAATTGACTCCTACAAGTTGTTCTTTGTCCTCCACAAGCCTCTGCATAAATAGAGTGCATAAGTAAATGTAATTAAAAATAGAAAATCACGTGTTTAATATGTCAACATTTAATAACCAATGTAATCTGAAGTGGAGGATAATGAGCAACAGTAACTTCTGCAATCCCAATTTAATTGCAGAAATATCTGGGAATTGCATAGTTAATGTTGCCATTACAACATTGAAGCAAAGCACATTGCCTGCTCACTTTTCACACAAGCTCTTTCCACAGTGGTGGTCACCTTGAAGATAAAACACGTGCTTGTGGGCAACAAGACTGCAACCCAAATCCACACCTAAAGGGGCCATTTTAATTCTCAAAAAGGTTTATCAGGTAACATGACAAACACTGAAGAGGCAACAACATCAGAAGGCAAGTTGCTTTCACCACAGAAGTGGCTGTTTGTGCTTTACAACTTTCTTCTTCATGCATGTGGGAGGATGAGGAGAAAGAGAGGGCTGTTTCTGATTATATTCCCTTGAGAGCCCTGTGGGGGTCATGGGAGAGATTATAAGATTTTTCAAAGAAATTATGTTATGAGATTTGGAAGCGTCTGGTCTCCTTCAAGCAGATGAAAAGGAAAGAAGGCTTAGGAGACTTTTGCTCCTGTGAAAGAATCCTATTGTGGTCTATGGATGTAGTGTATTTGGTGGGTTACTCACTTAGCACATATAAAACCTGGGGCTCAATCCCCTGGCCTTTTAAAACTGGATGAGGTGATGCACAGCTGGAATCCTAGCACTCCAAAGGTGAAGGCAGGAGAATCTAGAGTTTAAAGTCATGCCTGGTTATATGAGGAGTTTAAGGCTAGCTGGAAATATATGAGACCCTGTCTCAAGCAAAACAAACAAACAAGCCAAGCTAAACAAACATAAAAGGCTCCCCACTAAAGGCTCTTACTGTTGGGGGTTGGATTGGAAGTGGGAAGGGTCAGGTGTTTTAGTAGATAAGCCCTTATTCAGAACCAATCCGATCCTACTTCCCTCATTCTCCTAAATGCAGGCAGGGAGGTAGGAGGCAGAGCAGGTCATGTGACCTTAGTTGGCTTTCACCATGTCTGTGAAACCACGAAAGATGGCTGCATCTTGGGATTTCTCATGCCACTAGCTCCTTGGTCCCCATGACATGGAGGGAACTGCAAAGGTTTAGACATGACATGACAAAGAGAAATTAAAATGCAAAAGTATTTCCTGGGCCTGTCGGCTCTGGCCTACTTGTCATCATTCCTTGTCTATGTTTAGACCTTCTACCTTCTAATTACACAGAATGACTTACAGTTGGGTTACAGGAAGAACTCCCTCAATTTCACCCGGCGGTTTCAACAGGTTACCTCACTGTTTGTTAATGTAGTGGACAGCTGCTACTGTTTTGCCAAATTTTAAAGTCGATCGAATATCATCTTGGGCTTTTGGCCAAAATTACAGCCTCAAGAGCATTTATTTCCGCAAACAATGGGCTTCTTGGATCCAAAGAGTCTGAGTAACTTATTAGGCGGTCCCCTTGTGATTATGATGTGTTCTTCCAAAAACATTCAGTGGTGATGGCTCACTTGATAAAAGCGCTTGCCTTGCAAGCACTAAGAGCTGAGTTTGAGTCCCAGAACCCACATGGAAAAGACTGGGCATGCTGGCACCAGGTCTGTAAACCAGTGCTGGGCAGATGGAGACAAGCAGATCCCTAGTCAGGCAGCCTAGCTTGTTTGGTGATTTCAGGCTGGAGAATGTTCTTGTTTAAAAAACACATGGATCATGCCTTAGGGAAGACATTTGGGGGGGGGGTCTCTGGTCTCCAGATACATGTATACCATGGCATCCATGTATACCCCAACATATATGTGAACCCAATAAATGATAACATGCACACATCCACAGATGTACACACAAAGTATTCAACAAATCAGGTACAACTGCTTACATAAAGCTTCTGCTGTTGATATTTGATGAGGAGAGTTCCCTAAGGCATACAGAGGAATGGCTCTACAGAGGTGTAGTGTGGGTGCTCTGTATACTTCACCTGTCCAGTTCTCAGGGCCTGGGGAGACTTGTGTTTGTGCCTTTTTACAACTTCCCACAATGTATTTTTCTTTGCATTGAAAAATTGACATTCTTTTTCTTTGGACTAGAGGATTCCAGGGATGTCCTTGACCCAGACATGACTGAGGTAATAAAATCTATTAACCCTGATGGAAGGCAACCCCGGATCTGGCATTACAAGATTTATAAAGGCCTTTTCCTAAAATGTCCACTCATGTGGCTAACATTAGCTCCACTTGATAATCAGGAAGGGGATTCCTGGGAAGAGATGGGGAAGAACCTGAATCCTGCCTGTGAAAAGCCAGCTTCTAAAATGGAAAAAAAGTTATGGAATTAATTGGGACCATGAGGTAGACATGAGTCGATCAAATTTCCTGCCTCAACAAATATGAGGCTTTACACAAGCAAACACAGGCTTAGGGGATTAAAAATGCTTTTGTTTTTGCCTATTAGTTATTGTTTTTTTTTGTTTTCTAATGAAAGAGAAAAAGGAAGGGCGTGGATTTGGGTAGATGAGGACATGGGCAGGATCGAGGACTATATAGGGGAGAGGAAACTATAATCAGAATATATTGTATGAAAAAAAAATCTGTTTTCAATAAAAATTTTTTGAAAAAAGTGTCAGCACATATTTTTGTTTTTGTCATTATCTAATACAGCCAGGGAACTTATTTAATACTAGTCATCGGTTATCTGTCATAAGAATAGCATTTTGCTGAAATGGGGGCATTGTTACCCATTCACAATCAAGCATATAAAGTTCTTTTGGTGTATTTTTGGGGAGTCTCCCTTACACAGGCTTGAAGAAATAGCTTGTGAATTGGTGCCTCTTGGAAGTCCTTCCTGAAAGTACCATTAATCGGCTCGTTCTGGAAATTTCTATCTCTAAAGCATCCATTACCGACATGTCACTGACTGTGTTGACTTGCTAATATGCCGGTTGCCTTCTGTGAGACTGAGTCTGTGAACCTCAGGCCACAAGACCTGGCTTCCCTCCCATATAATTCCCCAGTGGTCATGTCAGCCTGGCTCTTAGTAGCAGTTCAATGCAATTTTCTCAGTGTGTGAATTACTCTATATACCAGTGATTCCAGGTAAAGCAGACTTTTTCTTCTAAGTCATTTATACTTTCAACAGGCATAATTAGCTGATCTTTGTGCAAACCTGTGAGAGTCATTTTATGTTCATTCATTGATAAAACTGCTCAGAGACATTAGACTGGAAGATGAGTACCCCTGAGCTAGTGACTAACTTGCAGCAGGGAGTGGAACACAGTCAGCCTCACTCTGCAGTTCGGAGTCCTGTGTATAAAGGAGGATCTGTATCTTACATGCATATTGTCTGTTAGCATCTTTACATATTTTTTTCCTTAGCAACATATACTAGGACCTTGTAGCATCCCGCTCCAGTTGCCGCACTGATTACACAAACAGCAGTGTTTACAGATCTGGGTGCACATCACCTCTTAATATTTATTTAGTTGGAGAGAAAATTTGTATGTGTTGTGATTTGAATGCAAAACATCCCAGACAAGCTTATGTGTTTGAACAGTAGTTCCCTGTATGTGTTTTGGAACATTTAGGAGGCAGAGGTTTGCTGGAGGAAATGTGGCAGAGGTGGGAGAGGGGTCTTGAATATTATACCTTGGACCCACTTCCTGTCATCTCTGCTTCCTAACTGGATTCTCTGATGGGCCACCTCATGCTCATACTGTACCTTCCTTGTCATGATATCCCTTCTCAAACTCTAAGTCTAAGTAAACATTTGTTTCTTTGAGCTGTTTTTGTCAGCTTAAGCAATAGGAATGGGACATATTAACCCCCAAAATGTTTTTAAGCACCCTACGGAAGACTCACACACAGGCTATGAAATGATTTTAGACCTTGAGACTTTAAACTTCAGACTATCTAGGAAAAACCCTTATGCCTCATGTGTGTGACAAGCTGGTAGATTCAGGTATGTTTATTCTGACATGTCAAATGCTGAGCTATCTGATAAATTCTTTATCTCTCAGTACAGAAAGACCCATAATGCACAGGATGGCACATGTGGACAAGAGTGCCCACAAGAGTGCTTCCTCATGGAGAGGAACAGTATCCTAGGGAGACCACCAGGTCCCCTCAAGTCACATGTTCCTCAGGCAAGGGAGGCCAAGGTTCTTTGTTACAGTTGGCTACTCTATGTAGTAATCATAAGATCATAAGTTTTTGTTGAAGAAGAGCATTCATTGTCATACAAATCAGCAGAAACACTATCCTAATAAGACAGATATTTCCATAGAAGCACAGATCACTCCAGATATAAACTTAAAGTAGATTATGCCTAGCAAGCTTGATGGAAAGGCCAGCTCTTGGAATACAAAATCTGCCTCAGAGTATAGACATCCCAGGCTAGAGCAGTAGCTCATTCAGTCAGTGATTTCTGTACACGTATGAGAACCTGAATTTGATGCCAAGAACCCACATAACAAAGCCAGGCTGGATGGAATGGCTCACACTTGGAATTTTAATATCGGGGAGGTGGACCCAGGCATATCTCTGGGGGTTGCTGGCTAGTATAGCCTACTTGGCAAGTTCTCGGCCAATGAGAGATCCTGACTCAAAACCACCACCACCACCAAGCTGGATGGTGACTGAGGAACGACACTGGAGGACGACCTTTGGTCTCCCAGCTGCACGCAAGTTTAATCCTCTTTTACAGAGCCTCTAGCAGTGTGGTGCTCTTAACAGCTGGTGAGAAGGCAAAGAACACACCCTGTAGAAGAGTTCCATGTGATGTTTTATGTTGCCACATCTCCTCCAACAGGTAAGCTGATAACCTCACTGGGAGAAGCTGCCAACAGCACTCAGCAAAGTGACAGAAACCCTACGCCCACCCCCACTCCCCCCCCCCTTCCCCCACCCCCTAAACAGAACTGCTTGATTGCATTTTTCTCTTCCCAGAGCAGGGAAGTCCCACCTGTCAAATCACACACAATTCAAACAATCACACATACTTATAACAATGTTCGAAATGAGTCTGGTGTCTCAAAAAATGACCACACCACAGTCCTAAAGATTTTAGAAAGGCAAAAAGTTTTACTTGTGTAGAGGGTGCTTAGCCAGGCCAAATTAAGCAACAAAGCATACTTGGTGGCCTACTGCAGAATTTTTATTCCTTACACAAAAGGACAATTTTGAATGGTCAGAACTTGCCATCACATTCTTACACAACTGACTGATTTAAAGCAACACATTTGATAAGCAGAATGCAACTTTGAGCACCAAGTGCAAGCTTGAGCACATATTTTGATTTCAAGAATTGCTGACCCTGGAGGAAATTGAATTTCTGCCAAGTGGCTTCTTTAGTTTCTTTCTTTCTTTCTTTCTTTCTTTCTTTCTTTCTTTCTTTCTTTTTAAAATGAAATCTTGTCTTATTTAACCCTTTGGTAGAAAAGACAATATGCTTCCTTTATATTTCCCACACTGTATGTGAGGCTCAGCTTTCAGGCTAAAATTGCACAGTGAAGTCAAAGGGACCCAGAACATACGCCTGAAAGTAGGAAAGGAAATAGGAGAGCATTGATTTTTCCTAAACCATACATAAAGGTCATTTTCCTTATCAAACCCATTAATCCACTTATATCCACCAATGCTAGGTACTTTGGCAGCTGGAGGAAAGAGCCAGTGTGCTTTTCTAGGAATAGAGGTCATGGTTGCTGTGTGGCATTCCTAGTAAGATGCTATTTGGGTTTCAAATGGATAATTATAGAAATATTATGGAAATAAAAGCAAGAAGTTTTTCAGAATTATTGATGGTTTCATGTCCTAAGGAAGAGTGAACCTTGCCAGGTAGCTGGTACGTGCAGGTAGCCCTAGCACTCAGGAGCTTAAGGCAGAAAGTCAGGAGTCCTAGTTCATCCTGAGCTATGATGTGAGTTTGAGGCTAGCATGGGCTACACAAGGCTATCGCATAAGAAAGAAAGAAGAAAAGAAAGAAAAAGAAATAAAGAAAAAGGAAAACACTTCAAACATTTTACTTTTATTATTATGTCTTTGTGTCTGAATGTGGGTATGTGTATGAGAGTACCAGTTATTTCCTGGAGCAGAGTTATAGGAAGTGGTGAGCCACCTGCGAAGTGGGTGTTGGGAATTAAACTTGAGTCCTCCAAAAAAGCAGCACACCTCTTAACCGCTGAGCAATTTCTCCAGGACCCCAAAAGAATTCTGAATGTGGGGTAACTGCATTTTTTGAATCCATAAAAATAGGCTCATGCTATCAATATTGTTTAAAAGCATGTGCTCGTTTATAAATATATCAGACACAATTCTTTCTAATATGGAAAATTTTAGGTATGTGCATATGTATTTATGTATGTATGCATGCATGCATGTGTCTGTGCTCATGAGTATGCTACACTGTGTATGTGGAGATCAGAGAGTCTCTTCTGCGAGTCAGTTCTGACCTTCTGCTGTGTGAGTTCTGGGGGTAGAACTCAGCATCAAGGTTGGTGACAAGTATCTTTACCTACTAAGCCATCACACCAGCCTTGATATGTTAGATATATTTCATGAGCATAATGGCATAATCACGAAGGCATACATTGTACGAAAGCACAATTTAAGATCATTTAAAATGTCTATGGTGTTTCATTCTTTGGGAAGATCATGCAATTTAATCAGTGCTCAGTCTTTAGAACTATAAGATTTCCTTCCTTTAAATATCAGTGGGCAATTGCTTCATGTATCCATAACTTACATTCTTAAGATTAATAACTAAAATTGTAATCACTGGTTATATAAGATTAACTTTAAAAAATATCTCATGATGCCTGAATTGGCATACCACTTCACTGGTTTCTATTGCAATGGTTGCATTTTTAATTTACAAAATTTTCTTATGTAATGATTAATACATCTTTTACTTATCTCATGTAATAAACTTTTTTTGACTTTTGTCTTTGCCTTGAAATATGTGAGCATGCCTATTCACATAGTTGATTTCATTCACAGATTCTGCATCTACACATTTGTCTACTCATCAAAATTTATTTGTTGCTCCAAAATCAGGCTTTTTTTTTTTTTTTTTTTTTAAAGAATCTTTTACAGATCAGGCTGTTCTTGAATGTAATATGTAGCTGAGGGTAACCTTGAACTCCTCACCCTCTTGCCTCCATCTCCAGAGTGCTGGGATTATGAGCACTTTGTTGCCATGTCTGAAGGATGTAATATTGGGGTTGGCTGTCAGGTCTTCTTGCATCACTTTATCATCTGAGCTACATCTTAGAGTTTCTTGCCAATACTTTTGCATAGTAGTGAGCATGTCCAGAGGGGTGAAAGATTTAAGTCATTTGATATTTCTAGGGGAGGTAGACCACACAGACTTTCCCTTCTCCTTTGACCCCTCAGAAGGTATGTGACTGTATGCTACTGTGTCTCTGTAACTTTGTTCTTGGCTCTCATTGGCCTGGATCAGCCCTTCCTGACCTCTGTGTAATCCTGATTAAAGGCTTATACACTGAACAATAAAGCAAGATCTGCACCTCGAGTCTGGTCACAGAATTCTGATTCCAGGGATTCTGCCTGGGCTCTGCCACCACTCATCCCCAACCCCGGCAACCACCCCCCCCCCCCCCCCCCCCCGTTCCTGATGCCCATAACCCTGTACACTTGGCAGTGAGGCTTACATGGAACCTCACATGCACTGTGAGGTCTGCACTTGTTATTATCAGTTTTCGCTTCTGTGCTCCAAAACATCAGAGAAAACATTTGGCACTTAGCAGATGTTTAATAATGGCTACTGAAGGTATAAGTGACACGTTAATGAATAGTAAAAGACAGAGTGGTCATGAGAGAGGCCATTGTCATAGGAACCAGCCCACACATTGTCCTTGGCATGGTATAAGGCACACTCAGGCTGTGAATACCTGCCTCCTAGTATGTCAGTACTCACTTTTCTGAGTGTCATTGAAAATTGCCTAGAATATTTGATAAAGAACCAAAGTGTTTCAGCCAGAGCATCAGGTAGTTTCCTGTGTTTATAAACATTTGTGTAATGTAAACCTGGCAGGGCTGGCAGGCAGATGTGACCTCATGTGTACACTTTTCACGTGACATATTTTCCACAGGTATAAAATATTATTATAAAGGCCATAGAAATAGCTGGACATGGTGGTGCATGCCTTTAATCCCAGCACTTGGGAGGCAGAGGCAGGCAGATCGCTGTAAATTCGAGGCCAGCCTGGTCTACACAGCAAGTCCAGGATAGCCAAGGGTAAACAGAGAAACCCTGTCTCGAAAAACAAAAACAAAAACAAACAAACAAAACAGGCCTTAGAAACAACAATATTGATTTGAGCATTAAGACTTTTTGTGTGTCAGGGTCATAAAAAAACAACTGTCCCTGACAGACCTGGGGAGTAAATCCCAAAGCCATGTCACATAGTTTGGAACCTGGGACAGAAAGAGGACAGGATGCTAAGTGAAAACTGGGCAGAGCTCAAACTCAGGAGTTGGATTACTAGCAAACCAAAGATGGCACTTTCTTTTTTCTTTCTTTTGTAAAGATGTCAATTTCTTAATGCTGGCAGTTGTAGCATACTATATTCAGTTGCAAAGGGGGGAGGGAGATGAGGAATGTATGAATAATTTCTGATTTACCATTTTGGCTTTCCTATAAATCTAAAATAAAGAGTGCTTAAAAAATAGTAGAAGTATATAACTTATGCTTTATTTCTTTTTTAAATAATATTTTTTGTTTGATAATGCCATACATTTATAGAATGTATTTTGATCAAGTCCATCTATTACTACCTCTTTCCAACTAGCTCCTGGTACTCCTGCTCCCTATGTTCCTCCGAACTTCATGTCCTTTTTCTTTATTCTATTAATACCCCCTGAGTCTGATTAATGCTGCCCATTCATGCATAGGTGTGGGGCTGTCCATGGGGCATGGGCAATCTATTATTGGTCAAGTTCTATTGTTTTCCTCATAACCCCATAGTTAAGTGATGGAGAATGTTTCTGAGGTAGGCAGGAGAAAAGGAGCCTTTGTGGTTTACTTTGTACTGGGAACTCGGATGTCTTACGAATCAAGTTGAACCATTACAAAAGCTATCTAAGAGGAAAGCACATAATTAGGAGCAAACCAAACAAAAACAGAAAGAAAAGATAAAGATGGGTTATTTGTAATCCTAGCGTTTTGGAAGTTGAAGCAGGGGCATCAGGAATTCAGCATCACCCTCGGCTCTATGTGAGTTCTAGGCCAGCCTATGCTACATAAAATCCTGCTTTACAAAGAAGTATTTACTTTGCTGGCTATATAATGTATGCTGGCAGTTTCTTTTCTTTTCTTTCTATCTTTCTTTTTTTTTTTTTTTTTTTTAAGATATAGACAATTTAGGCAATTGTCGTTATTATTTTTCCTTTCTTTTTTTTTTAAATAGTAAAATCCAGTAACTCAAAGATTGGTAGAGACCCTTTCTCAAAAGAAAGGAGGAGGAGGAGATTGGTAATGCTTTCCTACTTGTTCCCCCAACCCCCCACCCCCACCCCAGGAGGCAGGGTTTCTCTGTGTAGCCTTGGTGGTCGTGCACTCACTTTGTAGGGCAAGCTGGCCTCAAATTCGCAGAAATCCACCTTCCTCTGCCTTCTGAGTGCTGGGATTAAAGACATGTGCCACCATTGCCCGGCTTGCCCTCCTACCTTTAAAGTAAAGTTCTTCTACAGTTTTCTAGCTTTGGGTATTTCTATGTGGAATTCAACAATAAGGCTTTGGTGATCAGAAAGAAAATGGCTTTTTCTTTCTTTTTTTCTTTCTTTCTTTCTTTCTTTCTTTCTTTCTTTCTTTTTTTTCTTTCTTTCTTTCCCTCTGTGTATGTGCAGCTGTGAATACATCATGTTTGTGTGTACATGAAGTGTATATGTTTGTGTGCATACATGATAAGGTCTGAGATCAATCTCAGATTTTATTCTTTGGGAGCTATATACCATGATTTTCTTTCATTTTTAAAAAATTATTTATTTATTTAATTAATTTATTCAGATTACAACTCAATTGTTATCCCATCACTTGTATCCTACCATTCCTCTCTCCCTCTCACTTTCACCCTATTCCCTTCCCCTAGGTCTATGACCAAAGGGACTCTCTTCCCCTACTATATGGTCATAGGCTATCAAGTCTCATCTTGGTAGTCTGCTTATTCTTTCTTTGAGTGCCACCAGGCCTTCCCACCAATGTTTTTCTTAAAGACAGTCTAACTGGGACCTGGGGCTTGCCAATTAGGCTAGGCCAGCTGGCCAGTGAACCCCATGCACACCGTCACAACAGGCTTTTTACATGGGTACTGGGGATTGAACTCATTTTGAAATGTTTGCACAGGATGCACTTTACTGACTGGGCAGTATCTATAGCCCCACCCTGGGAAAATTCCTTATTTAACTCCTTTATTCATTATCAAATGTAATATATTTATCTGAAAACATTAACTTCATGTAATCAACATGTATTGCAGGAGAAGGCATAGTAGAGAATTCTGCAGCAATCTATCAAGGCTTGAGGCGATATGTTAATTTTCCTGTGTACCGACTAAGAGTGCTATGAGCCCACATCACCATTTTTAAAGTGTGATTAGGCAGAGAATGAAATTTTATACTGTTTACCTCTTCTGACTTTTTCATTTGCATTCTGGCCTTAGCTCATTGGGTACAGATCGGTTTACATCCTTGAATGTGCATGAAACCAACCCGGAGTACTTTGGAGC
Source organism: Acomys russatus (assembly GCF_903995435.1). NCBI lineage: Eukaryota > Metazoa > Chordata > Mammalia > Rodentia > Muridae > Acomys > Acomys russatus. The sequence continues at coordinate 1,839,052 of NC_067151.1, read as the reverse complement.
TTCTAATTGCTGTGTGATTTGATATCACAGTGCAGTGAAGCTAGGCGAGCTAATTGTTTTTCTGACTGAATTTTCATCCCTGCCCCCATTCTGCCTGGAGGAGGCTATAAAGCAAAAAACAAAGCACGGACTGAGATGCACATCTTTCCTTTCCAGAAACATCATTTGTGATGGGTAGCAGCCTCGTCATCACACAGGCGATCATGATGAGGGATAATTATAATCCTTAAGTACTTTCAGCTTTGGGTTGTTAGTAGAGGGAGCAAAATGAGGATGGGTGGGTGTGTGAAAGAAAACGTGGTTTACTCAGCTTTAATGCTCTCTTGCAGCATTTCAGAAATAGAAGAAGAAAGACATTTCTCTGTGTCTCTTGGTGGAAAGCTGAATTATAGTTTATGCCCATATTGTGTGATGTGAAACGCGGTTACTGGACTCAAATTTATGGAAAGAAATTAAATATTTGATTAATCACTTTAAATATTGATCCATTTGTATGGCTTCCTGTACGCTGCCTTTTTCATAGCAATCAATAGCTTGGGTGATGTATAAACAACAGTCTTCTGCAATAAATAATTGCATTATGTAATGCTGGTTAAATTTAGAAATTGCTGTTTTATTGCATTCTTCCCCCATAAAACACAGTGCCAAATAGTAATTGAGATTGAGTTAGAGTTTTATAATGTTTTACTTCAAATTTAATCCAGGAATTGTTTCTCTCAGAGGACCTATAGGAAGTGATCCCTGGAGCAAGGATGGGTGACAGGGAATGCCCGGAGTAGGGAGGCTGGGAAGGGGAAGAAAAAGGTCAAAATTGGTGGAGAGAAAGGGAGGGTCAGGGAAGTTGAGAAGCCTGATGTGGCAGATTGTCTCTTTTAGAACCCAGTAAGCCATTGTGATGGAAATATGCAGCAAGCAAGGCAGAGCTCAATTACAAAAGGCTGAGATGCAAGCCCAGGGCCCCAGGAGGGCGAACTGCCTCTCATTATAAGACGGGAGATTTATTATGAAGAAACAAAATGCTCTTTCCCTCTCCCTTGTGTTTCTAAAGCTCTTAGCCTGACAGGAGAACTGTGGCTCCAGTTAGCACTAATCATTTCCGGAGCGTCCTCAGTCACTTTAAGACTAAATGTCTGCTGGCCACGAATCAATTATGTCCCCACCCACACCCTAAGGATAAGCTGTATTCATCTTTGCTTAGATAATTCAATCATCTCCAAGAAAAATGGAGGCTCCAAAGCTACTGGGGAGAATGGGGGAGCGGGAGCTCTTATTTACTTGGGAAGGACACCCTTATCCCAAAGGAGACTGTGATCATGGGACTCCTTGCAGTACCATTATCTGAAGGGGCCTTCCATTAAAAAACGCACTAGCTGTATTTAGAACATTCTTTATAAATCCCAATAGATATGCTTTCAAAATTATAGCACAAATTTGGGAGGAAGAGGCCAATAAGAAAGGGGAGCAAAAGGATAATGGGGGTGGTATGACCTAAGTACATAATATGCACTGTGAAAAGGCAAAATAAAACCCAACATTTTGTAGGTTAAGAGACTGGTAAATAAAAGCTCTAAAACAGAGCTGGCAAAACGGCTCAGCAGGTAAAGGAGCAAGCCTGGCAATGTGTGTTCAATTCCCTGAACCCACGTAAAGGTACAAGAGAGAACTGAGTCTACAAAGTTTTTCTCTGCAAATGTGTCCTGAGACATGTACAGAACCCCCCATCATGTGCACATGTGTATATTTTACACACATACACACACACACGCTCATGCACACACACACACACCATGTGTGTATGTTTGCTTGCACAATACTAATACTAATAAATAAATGCAATAAAATTTAAAAGTTATCCTGGGATACACTTGTTTTTTTAAAAAAAATCTAACAAATTAGTTTGAAAAAAACCCTCTCAGTATTTTAGCAGAAAATGTAACTTGAGAATTAAGAGCAATTTGGAAAGGGGCAAAAATCAAATGAAGACAGATTCTAAGCATGAATTACTTCTGTAAAACTGTATGCACCCGATTGTTTAGGGAGAACCATTTTTTCCTGCAGTGCCTGACATCTCTTCAACCAGCTTGAGTAACATGAGAACTCCAGCATCAGCTCCAGTTAGTTGTGTCTATAATTTACCTTTTCTTGTCTGCAGGCTGTAATGGTTTTTAATTTTTTGGCTCATCATTCAATTTGATGTCTTCTGCCAGCTTAGCTCAGAATCTTCCCACCTTAATGAAGCCCATTCTTGGATGTTTTGTTCCTTCTTTGATATTTCCTTGCAAGTGCTTTGATTATAAAGATGCCTTATTTTATTTTTCTGAAGTTGCTTGTCTTGTTTTGTTATTTGTTTTTTAAGAGACACATTTGTTTATCTTTTTGGTAAACCAATCGTTTGGTTGGCATCTTCGGTTTCCCTCCCTCTCCCCAACATGATCCCATAAATCCCACTCCCCTTCTCCAACTTTGCGCCCTCCTCTCCAACATTTCTCTTACAACGTCACACTTTAGAGTCCTGGACCTAAAGGATGCATTTTTCTCTGTTGCCCTACACTTCTCACTCATATTTTCTCTTTGCCTTTACTTGGGAGGACCCTGATACAAGTACTGCAAAATAGCTTACGTGGACTGTTCTTCAGGGCTTCCGGGATAGCCCACATATTTTTGGATAGGCTCTGGCCTGGGATCTGACCTCCTTAGATCTTAGTCCTAGCACACTTCCTTATGCAGATGGCATCTTTCTCTGCAGCCCTTCCCTATCTCTGTCTCAGAAAAATTCTGCTTTACTCCTAACCTACCTTGGTTCCCTGGCTTACTATGCCTCCCCTAAAGCTCAGCTGTGTTCTCCCACTGTCGTTTATTGAGACATCCAACTCAGCCCAGGGTCTAAGAACCTCATCTCCCACCAGATGCAGGTTCTTATGGATCTACAACTGCCAACTACAGCTGTAAAAAGTGGGCAGTGGAGGTTAGAGGTGAACGGCGGAGCTGTACAGAGGGATGGAAACACACCACGCAACAGATCCACTTAAGAAGTTTAATAGGAAGATACAGGAACGATCTCTGGAGACACATGTGGAGAGAGGGAGAGAAATGGGAGGAGTTCCTTTTATAAGCTATCTAGCGCATGCGCAGAAGGTGCACAGGTGGCTTAGGTGGCTTGAGTCCTGCCGGCGGGGGTGGGGTGTTGGGTAGTGGTGGTGACGTGTTGCCTGTTTTCTGGCCGTCATTAGGACCTTCAGGGGTGACTGTATTGTTGCCTGATTACTAACATTCCTCACTTTTGGTTATTGTAAAAAGAAGTGAAGAACCAGGGGGCAGTGATGGTGGGAGAAGGGAATATGGGTGGAGCTTTGTTCATCACGCTACTTCCTGCTGACAAGGGGCGTTGTCTTTCTCAGGATGTGTCAGTTCCTACCATCAGGGCATGTTTGATTGTCGATGGCACCTGGTTCCCTGTTTAACGGCAGATAACTCTGTAAAAACAACTCATTAAGAGTTTGGCTAGAGATTTTTTTAAATCTGGTGTTGGAGGAATGTAGAGAAGTTAATAAAGCAGGGAGCGAACAGTAAGACCAGAAAAACAAGCAGAAGGGGGGTCAGGAAGGGTAGAATCCACTTCCATATGGGATTTTGAAAGTCCCAGAGGCTGGAAGTCTCTAAGTGTTCCCTTTGTTTTCAGAGATCTGTCTGAAGTTGTTGGATCTTATCTTTTACTATACCTGACTGGTTGACGTAAAGAACGCCCTCTTTATCTGTGAGAAGATCCAGCCCTCGTCGGTTTTGAAGCACCATCGTTGCCAGAGAGTCGATTTGTCCCTGAAGAGTCAGTATCGTCTGGGTTACTTGCTGGAGGTCCTGGATAAGCTGGGAAGAGCGCTGATGATACAAAGTTAGTGAAGTGGCTAGTCCCACTGTTACTGTTCCGATGCTGGCAGTGGTTCCTCCGAGAGCCAGAAGGGGAAGAATCTGGACTTACCCGCTTACTGTGGTGGGCAGCCTTGGAGTCCACAACAGGTAGTGGTACCGTTTCTTCTCCATGTATCACTCCCAACTCAGGGAAGAGAAGTACCAGTGTGTAAACTCCAGACCAGCCAGCAGGAGTTTTACCCAATCAAGGTGAAGTTCTTGTGACAGTTTGGTAAGAGCAATTTTTAAAAAAAAAAAAATATTTATTTATTATGTATACAGTATTCTGCCTGCATGTACACTTGCATGCCAGAAGAGGGCGCCAGATCTCATTGTGGATGGTCGTGAGCTACCATGTGGTTGCTGGGAATTGAACTCATGACCTCTGGAAGAGCAGTCAGTGCTCTTAACCGCTGAGCCATCTCTCCAGCCTCGGTAAGAGCAATTTTTAAGGATTGGTTTGTTCATTCTATCTTTCCTGAGGACTGGAGGTGGTATGGGATATGAAAATACCAAGGGATGTTTAAGGCTTTAGATAGAGAGAAACCTGAGAGGTGAACTCAGGACGGTTGTCTGACTGAAGGGAGGCGGAGACTCCAAAGCGAGGAATGATCTTGTGAAGGAGATGGTCAGAAACAGCCTGAGCCCTTTTATTAGTAGTGGGAAAGGCTTCTACACATTCTGAGAAAGTGTCTAGCAGGACCAGGAAGTACCAGGCACACCTGACTGTGGGCATGTGGATAAAATCAAGTTGCCAGTCAGTCCCCAGGAGGGAGCTCCTAGCCTGGTGAGTAGGGAAAGGAGGGGTATGGTACCTGAAGTTGGGGTTTGAGGTCTGATGGGTTTTACAGGAGGCAGTAATAGTTTTTAAGAAGTTTAAGTCCTCAGAGGTAGGATGTACATGAGTCTTAACAAAGTCAGAGAGAACTTGGACGTTAGGATGAAAGAGTTGGTATAGATAGGACAGAATTTGATGAGTATTAGGGGGAGAGGGTGTGTATGTGGGTTGTAGTGTGAAGACTTCTTTTGGTGGGTGGGACAAGGTTAGGCTTCCAAGAGTCCAGGTCTGGCTGCCTCATCAGCCGGATTGTTTCCTTTAGAGACAATGGAAGTGTCAGATAATTCCCATGGCTGTGGGGAGATTGGAGGCTTCTAGCATGACCATAACTTGGTCTGCATTAGTTATAGATCCTTAGTTGTTAGCAATCCATGTTCTTTCCAGATGGCAGCATGGGACAAGAGGACGTGAAAGGCATATTTAGAGTCTGTATAAACATTTAAGGACTGTCCCTGTGCCAACTGAAAGGCACGAATAAGGGCTATTAGTTCAGCTTGTTGATTAGTGATGTGGGCAGGGAGGGTTTGTGCCTCAACCACCTCAGTATCTGACACTATGGCATAGCCAGCTTTCTGGGCTTCTTCATGTACAAAAGAGCTGCCATTGGTATACCAAGTATGGATGGCCTGGGGCAATGTGCCTTCCTGTATGTGTGAGGGGTGGGGCAGAGGTTCCTCTAAGGTTTCAATGCAGGAATGAGAGGGGAGAGAGTTGGCATTAGGTTGGGGAAGGAGATTAGAGATATTAAGAGGGGGCAGGGTTGGAAGGAAAATGTAGGATCTTCTTTTAGCATCAGCTGGAGGGAAAGAACCCTGGAGGGAGGTAGAGTTTGTAAACCTTTATACGTTAAAAGGTGAGACAGGTTATGAGAAGAAAAAACTATAATGGGTGATCCAAATATTAATTTTTTACACTCATGAATAAGGAGCTCAGCAGCATCTAAGGCATGTATGCAAGGTGCCCATTCTTTGGTGGTGAGGTGCTGTTTCTTTGACAGATTTGCTATCGGTGCAAAAGAAGGACCCAGCTGGTGACCTAGCACTCCAATGGCATATCCCTCCTTTTCTGTTACATAAAGAGAAAACGGGCAGGGTTAGTCCCGGAGGCATAAAGCTGGTACCTTAAGGAGGGCCCTTTGGAGGCTATGAAAGGGCTTGGTGACAGGTATGAGAAGGGGTTCCTGTAAGTAGCCTTGGGCTGCCTCATAGAGAGACTGGGTGAGAAGGGAAAAGGAAGGGATCCAGGAGGGTAAGAAGCCAGCCATTCCTAAGAAAGACAAAATTTCTTCTTTAGTAGTGGGGACTGTTAGAGACTGGATCAGGTGTTTTCTATTTAAAGTAATGGCTTTGTGGGTTGGGGTGAGCGTTAATCCCAAGTAAGTGACTTGACGGGTAGATAATTGGACCTTAGAAGGTGAAACTCTGTAGCCTCGGCTAGATAAGAAATTTAGGAGAGCAGAGGTGTTAATTTTGCTAACCTGTAAGGAGGGGCTGTAGAGGAGAAGGTCATCTTGGATAAGTTTAGAGTCCCGGAGAGGTAAGGAAAGGAAATCAGAGGCTAAAGCTTGGCCAAACAGGTGTGGGCTGTCCCGGAATCCTTGAGGCAAGACAGTCCAGGTGAGCTGGGTAGAGAAGTGAGTATCAGGATCAGTTCAGGTGAAAGCAAAGAGGTTTTGTGACTGGACATCAAGGGGGATAGAAAAGGATGCATCCTTGAGGTCCAGGACTGAGAAATGGGAGGTCCCTAAGGGGATAGTAGAAAGGAGGGTATAGGGATTGGGTACCACAGGGTGAAGTGAGACCACAGCAGAGTTGAGAAGTCGGATGTCTTGAACCAGGCAGTAGGTTCCGTTAGGCTTTCAAACTGCCAGTATAAGGGTGTTAAAAGGAGAGAAGGTGGGACAGAGAAGGTTTTTTCTTAGGAATTCAGATATAATAGGCTTAAGTCCCCTGAGGCTCTCAAGGCTAAGTGGGTATTGGGGTTGGGTAACGTACCGGGTAGGATTCTGTAACTGGATGATGATAGGGTAGTGATGTCTAGCAAAAGAGGGGTTATGGACATCCCAGAGTCGAGGGTCCACCTGAGAAGATGACAAAGGAAATGGCTCCTTAAGGCAGGTAGGCTGTGTAGCTAGGAGAAGAGAAACAGAAGCTGTAGGCAATGCTGGGGTTAGGCGGATTGGGGGAGCAAAGGAGATAAATGCCCCCAGGTTAACTAAAAGGTCCCGTCCCAGCAAGGGGACAGGACAAGTTTGGTGCCACTAAAAAGGAATGAGTTAAGGGAACGCCCCTGAAAATGCAGTTAAGTGGAGGAGTTTGATGGGGCCGGCAAGGCTGTCCCACTACCCTGACAATAGGGGAATTAGAAAGAGAGGTGAGTCCCCAATATTCCTTCAGAACTGAGGATGTGGCACCGGTGTCCAGAAGGAAGTAGATGGGCTGTCCAGATACCACCATAATTACCCGTTGCTCCCTATTAGAAATGGGAGTGGTCGGGTCAAGGGATCGGGGCACCTTCAATTGTTCGTGGTCAGGCCTAGGATGTCAGCTGGAGGCCCATCTGGGAGAGATGTCCTCATACCTTGAGAGAGATGGGAGCAACTATCAGTCTAATGTCTCTCTTGGTGGCACCTCAGACAAGGCTCTCTTGGCCTGCGGGGTTTTGGGCAAGCCCCGGCCCAATGACCTTGTTGACCACATTTATAGCAAGAACCAGATGGTCATATTCCTTGATCTTGACCTTTGGGAGATAAGGAAGCCTGGGTATTTGCCTGGGCCGGTTGAACTGCCTGGGCCAGCATTTGTTATTTTTGTTTACAGGCCTTTTTATTTTCTTCATGGTATACTTTAAACGCCAGCGCTAAGACTTTCCATCTGTGGAGTTAGGGGTCCCCTCTCTAAACCTTTATGTTTAGCCCTGATGTCGGGATAGCTCTGGGAAAAGAAATAAATCATTAAGAGCTGTTTGCCCTCTGGATTTTCAGGATCTAAATTAGAATATTGTAAAAGGGCCTTTGTAAGGCGCTCTAGAAATTGAGACAGATTTTCATCTTTTTCCTGAAAGGTCTCTTGGAGTTTTTGAAAATGTATTGGTTTAAGGGCAGCCTTGTGGAGACCAGCCAGTAGGCAGATCGTAAATTGGTCCCTTGCTAAAATGCCTGGTGTAGTATTAAAATTCCAGTTTGGATCTTGATCAGGAACTGCTTGGGCCCCGGCCGGGTGAGTCGAATTAGTTTGATGTGCCTCATCTGCATATACCCTTGCCTGTTCCCAAACTCACCGTCATTCCTCAGATAGTAAATTGTTGGCAAGGATTTCATATATATATATATATATATATATATATATATATATATATATATATATATCTATCTATCTATCATGGAAGGTAAGATTATAGGATTGAAGGATGTATTGAAATTGTTTAATGGAACAGGTAGGGTTGGAGGTATAAGAACCCAATTTATTTTCTATTTGAGAGAGTTCAGATAGCGAGAAAGGAACATGCACTCTAACTAAGCCATCCACACTGGTAACTTCACGTAAAGGAAGAACTGAAGCAGGTTTGGTGGGGGAAGGAGGTTTTGCTGTAGAGCGGGAGCGGGTGGTGGGAGGAGTAAAAGCTGGCGTTAAGGCAGGACGGTTGGGGCGGATTGAAGTAGGGGTGTAAAATGAGGAAGCTGAGGAGGCTGAAGGAGAAGGGCTAGCTTGAGGAGGGGGTCTTACAGGAGGAAAGGATGCGTCAGGTAAGCCTGTACGCTGACAGCGAATTGGTGGAGGTATATCAGACAGATCGAACATGGTAGAAGGTATTTGAGGCTCAGAATCAAAGCTAGAAGGGAGGTGAGGTTAGTAAGCCGTAAGGGCGTCCTCCAAAACGGATTGAGACCCAAGGGACTCGTGTAAACCAGTTAGTAGCTCGTCAGCACTAACTAGCGATCAACAGCCTAACTCAACAGATGAGCTAGTACAGCCTAACTCAACAGATGAGTTAGCCACAGGGATGTAGCTGTGAGTGCACTCGAATTTTTAAGTGGCTGTCACAGAACAGCAGAGAAAGCTACATCAGTAAATTCACCCAATGGGGACGAGCCTAGTTGAGGGTGTCCCCTGCTCCCAGCCAATGAGAGAGGGCTAGCAAACTCTCTGAGTGAAGTGTTTATGCCGAGTAAACGGAAAGGGAAAAAACAAACAAACAAACAAAAAACAAACAAACAAACAAACAACAACAACAAAAACAAAACAAAACAAAAAAACCCCAAAACCCTCACCAATCAGACGGTGTGTGTATGAGGAATCAGAATCTGGATTCAGGAGTGGATCAGTAAGGGGGCGGGCGGGTAGGTCCGTGATGGAAAGAGGATTCTTGTGGTTTTTATTGGGCAATCTGGTAAAGATCACCCCTTATTGCCACCAGAAGGCCTCCTTGACACTGGGCGCCAAATGTAAAAAGTGGGCAGTGGAGGTTAGAGGTGAACGGCGGAGCTGTACAGAGGGATGGAAACACACCACGCAACAGATCCACTTAAGAGGTTTAATAGGGAGATACAGGAACTGTCTCTGGAGACACATGTGGAGACAGGGCGAGAAATGGGAGGAGTTTCTTTTATAAGCTATCTAGAGCATGAGCAGAAGGTGTGCAGGTGGCTTAGGGGGCTTGAGTCCTGCTGGTGGGGGATGGTGACATGTAGCCTGTTTTCTGGCCGTTATCAGACCTTCAGGGGTGACTGTATTGTTGCCTGATTACTAACAACAGCAGACCAGATTCTCTCATTTTTGGGCCTGATAGAGTTCTTCAGACATTGGATCCCCAATTTTGCCATTACAATTATACCAGGCAGCCAGAGAGACCTCCATGGTCCACCATAATTTCTTTTTACTCCGGGATGCCCTCTTCATGGCCCCTGCCCTGGCACTTTGGGATTCCACCCACCCCTACCACCTCTTTACAGATGAGAGGGTGGGAGTGGCCACAGGAGTTTTAGCTCAATTGGTCTGGCCCTCCCATCTGGCTGTAATCTTCTTGTCCAAAAAGCTAGAGCCCACAATATATAGATGGCAGCCATGTTTAAGAGCCCTAGCATCATCATCATCATCATCATCATCAGCAGCAGCAGCAGCAGCAGCAGCAGAATTCACCTGGGGAAGCTCTCAAGATCACCCTGTTCCAGCCTATCATGGTATACTCTACCCATTACCTCTCAGAGCTTTATGAGTCATTCCTTTCTCTCCCTCCTTGGTGCCTCACAGGTTTAAATATTTCATCTTCTGTTTCTAGAACCCCCCCTCCCCCAGATTACTCTAACTCCCAGTCCTGCTGTAAACCCTGCAACATTCCTCACCTCCCTCTCCATACCCCTTCTCACTTCTGACCAGAGAGTGTGGAGGCTCTATGCTTACCCCAGCCTTGTCATTTTGACCAACCCCTCATAGACCCCCCAACTTTGTGGATGAGAGCTCTCTCATAGACAGATCAGGAAACCACCAAGTGGCTTATGCTGTGGTCACCTCCACTAAAACAGTTGAGGCAAACTGCTTCCCAATGGGGACATCTTCACAATAGGCTGAGCTAATTGTTTTAATTAGGGCTCTTGAAATAGCCAAAGACCAGCAGGATAACATCTATACTGATACTAAATATTATTTCTTTTTCTTTTTTTAAATAATTTTTTATTATTAATTTATTCATGTTACATCTCAATGGTTATCCCATCCCTTGTGTCCTCCCATTCTTCCCTCCCTCCCCTTTTCCCCTTATTCCCCTCCCCTATGACTGTTCCTGAGGGGGATTACCTCCCCCTGTATATGCTCATAAAGTATCAAGTCTCTTCTCGGTAACCTGCTGTCCTTCTTCTGAGTGCCACCAGGTCTCCCCCTCCAGGGGATATGGTCAAATGTGAGGCACCAGAGTACGTGAGAAAGTCATATCCCACTCTCCACTCAGCTGTGGAGACTGTTCTGACCATTGGCTTGATCTGGGTAGGGGTTTAAAGTTTACCACCTGTATTGTCCTTGGCTGGTGCCTTAGTTTGAGCGGGACCCCTGTGCCCAAATCTGCCTATCATAATGTTCTACTTGTAGATTTCTAGGACCCTCTGGATCCTTCTACTTTGCCATTCTCCCATGCTTCTTTCATCTAGAGTCCCAATAGGATGTCCTCCCCTCTGTCCCAGTTTCCTGGTAAGTGAAGGCTTTCCTGGGACATGCCCCTTGGGCTACTATGCAGATATAAGTGAGTATATACCATTTGATTCTTTTTGCTTCTGGGTTAACTCACTCATTATGATAATTTCTAGCTCAATCCATTTATCCACAAATTTCAGGAATTCTTTGTTTTTAATAGCTGAGTAGTATTCCATAGTGTATATGTACCACAGTTTCTTTATCCATTCTTCTACTGAGGAACACTTAGGCTGTTTCCATGATCTGGCTATTATAAATAAGGCTGCTATGAACATGGTTGAGCAAATTCTCTTGTTGTGTGCTGGAGCATCTTCTGGGTATATTCCAAGGAGTGGAATAGCTGGGTCTTGAGGAAGCCCTATTCCCATTTTTCTGAGATAGCACCAGATAGATTTCCAAAGTGGCTGTACTAGTTTGCATTCCCACCAGCAATGAAGGAGTGTTCCTCTCTCCCCACATCCTCACCAGCATGTGGTGTCACTTGAATTTTTGATCTTAGCCATTCTGATGGGTGTAAGATGGAATCTCAGAGTTGTTTTGATTTGCATTTCCCTGATGACTAAGGAGGTTGAGCATTTCTTTAAGTGTTTCTCAGCCATTTGATATTCCTCTGTTGAGAATTCTCTGTTTAGATCCAAGCCCCGTTTCTCAATTGGGTTATTCGGTTTGGTGGTGTTTAATTTCTTAAGTTCTTTATATATTTTGGATATTAGACCTTTGTCAGATGTAGGGTTGGTGAAGATTTTTTCCCAGTCTGTAGGCTGTCGCTTTGTTCTCTTGACAGTGTCTCCTGCCTTACAGAAGCTTCTCAGCCTCATGAGGTCCCATTTATTAATGGTTGACATTAAGGCCTGGGCCGTTGGTGTTCTGTTCAGGAAGTTGTCTCCTGTGCCAATATGTTCCAGGCTCTTTCCCACTTTTTCCTCTAAGTGGCTTAGTGTCTCTGGTTTTATGTTGAGGTCTTTAATCCACTTGGATTTGAGTTTTGTGCAAGGTGACAAATATGGGTCCAGTTTCATTTTTTTACACATAGACCTCCAGTTAGACCAGCACCATTTGTTGAAGATGCTATCCTTTTTCCATTGAATGGATTTGGCTTCTTTGTCAAAAATCAAGTGACCATATGTGTGTGGATTCATATCTGGGTCTTCTATTCGATTCGACTGATCAACCAGCCTGTTGCTGTGCCAGTACCATGCTGTTTTAATTACTATTGCTTTATAGTACAGTTTGAGATCAGGTATGGAGATTCCTCCGGAGCACCCTTTATTGTACAAGATTGTTTTAGCTATTCTGGGTTTTTTGTTTTTCCATATGAAGTTCAGAATTGAACTTTCAATGTCTTTAAAAAATTGTGTAGGTATTTTGATAGGGATTGCATTGAATCTGTAGATTGCTTTTGGTAGGATGGCCATTTTTACTATGTTAATTCTCCCGATCCATGAGCAAGGAAGAACATGCCATCTTCTCAGGTCATCTTCAATCTCTTTCTTCAGAGTTTTGAAATTTTTTTCATACAAGTCCTTCACTTGCTTAATTAGGGTAACGCCTAGACATTTTATATTGCTTGTGGCTAATGTGAAGGGTGTGGTTTTCCTAATTTCTTCCTCTGCAAGCTTGTCGTTTGTGTATAGGAAGGCTACAGACTTTTTTGAGTTAATTTTGTATCCAGCCAATTTGCTGAAGGTGTTTATCAGCTATAGGAGTTCTCTGGTGGAATTTTGAGGGTCACTTATGTACACTATCATATCATCTGCAAATAGGGATAATTTGACTTCCTCCTTTCCCATTTGGATACCCTTGATCTCCTTTTGTTTTCTTATTGCTCTGGCTAGAACTTTGAGTACTATATTGAAGAGATATGGAGAGAGTGGGCAGCCTTGCCTTGTTCCTGATTTTAGAGGAATTTCCTTGAGTATCTCACTATTTACTTTGATTTTGGCTACTGGCTTGCTGTATATAGCCTTTATTATGTTGAGGAAAGTGCCTTGTATCCCTGATCTCTCTAAAACTTTAAACATGAATGGGTGCTGGATTTCATCAACTGCTTTCTCTGCATCTAAAGAGATGATCATGTGGTTTTTAATTTTCAGTTTGTTTATATGGTGGATTGCATTGATGGATTTCTGTATATTAAACCATCCCTGCATGCCTGGAATGAAGCCTACTTGGTCATGATGAATGATATCTTTGATGTGTTCTTGTATTCGTTTTGCAAGTATTTTATTTAGTATTTTTTTTCATCAATGTTCATAAGAGAAATTGGTCTGAAATTCTCTTTCTTTGTTGAGTCTTTGTGAGGTTTAGGTATCAATGTGACTATGGCCTCATAGAATGAATTTGGTAATATTCCATCCATTTCTATCTTTTGGAGTAGCTTGAAGAGTATCGGTATAGCTCACCCTTGAAGGTATGGTAGAATTCTGCACTGAAACCATCTGGCCCTGGGCATTTTTTGGTTGGGAGACTATCAATGATTGCTTCTATTTCTGTAGGGGAAGTGGGACTATTTAGCTTGTTTATCTGTTCTTTACTCAACTTTGGCAAATGAAATTGATCAAGAAAATTGTCCATTTCCCTTAGATTTTCAAATTTTGTGGCATATATGCCTTCAAAGTAGGATCTTATGATTCTTTGTATTTCTTCAGTGTCTCTGTTATGTCTCCCTTTTCGTTTCTGATTTTGTTGATTTCAATGCTCTCTCTCTGCCTTTTAGTTAGTTTGGCTAATGATCTGTCTATCTTGTTGATTTTCTCAAAGAACCAGTTCTTGGTTTTGTTGATTTTTTGGACTGTTTTCTTAATTTCTAATTTGTTAATTTCATCCCTGAATTTGATTATTTCCAGACGTCTACTCCTTTTGCGTGTTTCTGCTCCTTTTTTTTTCTAGGGCTTCCAGTTGTGTCGTTAAGGTGCTTATGTGCGATGTTTCTAATTTCTTTTTAAAGGCACTTAGTGCTATGAATTTTCCTCTTAGCACCGCCTACAATGTATCCCACAAATTTGGGTTCATTGTTCCTTCATTTTCATTGAATTTCAGAAATTCCTTGATTTCTTTCTTTATTTCTTTCCTGACCCAGGTGTCATTTAGCAGAGAGTTGTTTAGTTTCCATGTACGTGAAGGCTTTCTGTTAGTTCTGTTGTTGAATTGCAGCCTAAGACCATGGTGATCTGATAGGATACAAGGTATTATTTCAATCCTCTTGTATCTATTGAGGCTTGCTTTGTGACCTACGATGTGATCAATTTTGGAGAAGGTTCCATGGGGTGCAGAGAAGAAGGTGTATTCTTTCTTGTTTGGGTGAAAGGTTCTATAGATATCTGTTAGATCCATTTGACCCATGGCAATGGTTAATGATGTTATTTCTCGGTTTAGTTTCTGTTTCAATGACTTATCCTTCAGTGAGAGTGGGCTGTTGAAGTCCCCCACTATTATTGTGTGGGGATCGATGTGTGGTTTAAGCTTTTTTAAAAGATCTTTTACAAATGTGGGTGCCCTTGTATTGGGAGCATAGATGTTCAGAATTGTGATGTCATCTTGGTTGACTTTACCTTTGATGAATATGAAGTATCCTTCCTCATCCCTTTTGATTAATTTTGGTTGAAAGTCTATTTTGTTTGATACTAAAATGGCTACGGCTGCTTGCTTCTTGTGACCATTTGCTTGGAATATTTTTTTCCAACCTTTTAGCCTGAGGTAATGCCTTTCATTATGGGTGAGATGTGTTTCTTGGATGCAGAAGAATGTTGGATCTTGTTTATGCACCCATTCAGTTAGTCTGTGTCTTTTTATTAGAGAATTGAGACCATTGACGTTGAGAGATATTAATGACCAGTGACTGACTGTTAAGAGTCTTAATTTTGATGTTGGTTCCAGTCGAGCGTGTGTGTAGTTGTGTTTTTGCCATGGGATAATTATCTATTTCCTGAGTAGTTTTGGTTGTAGCTTGACCCTTTGGGATGGAGTTTTCCTTCTAGAACCTTCTGTAAAGCTGGATTTGTGGATAGGTACTGTTTGAATTTGTTTTTGTCATGGAATATTTTGTTTTCTCCATCAATGGTTATTGGTAATATTGCTGGGTAAAGTAGTCTGGTCTGGCATCTGTGGTCTCTTAGGTTTTGCAGAATCTCTGTCCAGGCCCTTCTGGCTTTTATGGTCTCTGCTGAGAAGTCGGGTGTAATTCTGATAGGTTTGCCATTAAATGTTATTTGGCCCTTTTCCCTTGCAGCTTTTAATATTTTTTCTTTGTTCTGTATGTTTTGTGTTTTGAGTATTATGTGACAGGCAGTTTTTCTTTTCTGGTCAATTCTATTTGGTGTTCTGTAGGCCTCTTGTATGTTTATAGGCATCTCTTTGTTTAGATTGGGGAAATTTTCTTCTATGATTTTATTGAGAATAGTTTCTGGGCCTTGGAGACTGATATCTTCTCTTTCTTCAATGCCTATTATCCTCAGATTTTAAATATTATTTCTTAATAACCCATACCTACTCTGCCCTTTGGAAGGAAAGGGTATTTTTTCCCCACCAAGGGCACCTTTTAGCCAAACATTTGAAAGCTCTCCAACTCCCAGCAGAAGTGGCCATAGTTCACTGCCCGGCACCAGAAGACCTCCACTAACGCCGGAGCTGACTCAGTAGACAGGATTTGACGTCCAACTGTTCCAGATGCACAGGGCATATCTTCTTCCTGACCTCCTCCTACAAACCTCAATACCAGCTGGAGGAAAGAAACAAGCTCCTTGGCAAAGGGACCACACAGTAAGAAGGTGGGTACCTATACCTAAATAACTTCCTTATTCTTCCCCAGAAGCAGATGCCTTCTCTCATCTCTGATGTACACCAGAGCTTGCAAGTCGGACCCAAGGCCCTCTTCCAATTTCTAGAGCCTTTTTTCGACCCCACTGACTTTCTAGCTCACATTTCACAGATTCTTGCTTCCTGCCACATATATGCCAAGACCAACCAAAGGAAACTCTCCACATACATCAGTCCCTACACCAGCTCCTAGGACACCAACTGGGCGAGGACTGACTGATTGACTTCATCCACATGCCCAGTCATAAAGAGCTTTGATATCTCCTAAGCCTTGTTGATGCTTTTACAGGTTGGACTGAGGCTTTCCGCACCTCCAGAGAAACAGCAGATGTGGTGGCTCAGGTGTTCCACATCCCCTGCCATGCACAGTCCTTGGGGAAGGTTGAAAGAGTCAATGGATTCATAAAATAATATGTCAAGTTCTCTCCGGAACTCAGGTTATCTTGGCCTTCTCTCCTTTTTATTGCCTTGACCCACCTTCAAGCTTCCCCATGTTTCCCTATGGACTTAAGTCCTCTTGAACTCCTATTCTGAAGGCCATTTCTCCTCAGTCATCCCAGCACAGACTCCTCCTCTGGCTGTGTATCTACCCTATCTAGCCCTCCTATGGTCCCTTTTTTCCTTTGCATGCTGACAGTTACCTGTCTGCCCCCACGCCAGAGAACCTGACTGTTCCTAAGTCTACCCCACTCTCCCCAGAGGACCAAGTACTCCTCAAGCAGCTATCTTCCAGGTCTCTAGAACCTTGGTGAAAAGGACCATACACTGTGATTCTCACTACTCCTTCAGCCACCAAACTCCTAGGTGTTGGTACTACCTCTCCAGACTCAAGAGGACACCCACCTAAGATGAGTGGTCTGTACAACAACTGGGAGACTCCACTCTTCACTTCTCCAGAAAGGCCCAGTGAAGGGCCAGGATTTCCAAATGAGGGCTCCCCTCCCCAGTTGGTGTCAGTCTCCCCTTTTCCATTGGCTTGTCTCAATAATAGGACCATTCATTCTCGCTTGCTTATTTATTTATTTTTATTCCCTGCTTCTTCCACCTTCTTCAGAAATGGAGCTGCAAACTCTCCAGGATAATGGCCAATTATATGCTTCTTCACCAAAACTTCTCACTGGGCATGGACGCACCAACTCCCAACTCCCCCACTACATTCCCTTGCTTTCCAGCTAGAAGCAGCCAGATACGAACTTGGTGTCTATATACCTGAAGAGGTCGGGATGTTTATTTGGCATCTCCGGTTGCCCTCCCCCTGCCCCACAGGATCCAGTAAGTTCCACTCTTTCTCTCCAACTTTGCTCCCTTGGAGGGAAGCCTTCACATTTCTGGCATTCCTCATTTTCCTTTCCCTGCAATCCTTAAAACCCTGCCTGCCATAGTCTGTGTATGGCTTCCTCTGGCCTTGTCCCCTGAGGCTACTGAGTTTGGAGCCTCAATTACCAAATAAACCTGCCCTTTTTATACTTTTAATCTGGTTCAGATTGACTTATTTCATCACTAGAGATGACTTATCACCAATGAGTTTAATTAGGGTTTCTTATAGGAGCATGAGTGGCAAGTCATTTATAGGCACATGGGTTGTATCAGTGGTACACAGTGTCAGTGGATATACCAATAAGCAAAATGATGTTAACATTTTCAACAAACATTATCTGTTTATAAATCCTCAGAGACAGGTAAGGCCAGGTGAGCCCCTCTCTACTACAGGAGGAGATTTTGATAGGCCCAGTTTGTATAGGTCTTGTGCAGGTAGTCCCAGTTGCTGAGAACTCAAGCATATAATGGCCATACCATGCCAGGAGAAGAAAGGGCTTTTCTTGTTTTCCTTCTGGGACATGAGATGAATAGAAAGGCATTTTCCTTTTGTGCTGTGGGCTGAGTGGGAAGATCAGCTGGGTGCTTTCTCTGCCTCACTGAGCTTGTAGGTTTTCAACCCAGTACCTGGCTCCTGAGTCTTTTTTGGTAAAATTGAATGTTTGGGATTTTCTATTTTTATAATAACAATTGCTTTCAGCATGCCGAACATTTCTGAGGCTCTGCAATAATTTTGCATACTGCAAAAAGTATATTATTTTTTTAACTGAAAGTCAGCTTTCTTAGTGAGGCAGTCATATCCTGTGGTTTCTATCACAGGCTGATGTTGGGGGAGGGGCTTGTGCACTGTGCATTCAGGTGCTGATTTCTGTGCCTGGAGATCTGGTTACCAACCATACATAGGCATTGCCATTTATATGAAGACTCTTCTGTATCAATGTTGTATAAACAATGCTCCCCAATTATTTCTGAGTGATTAATAAAAAACTGAACAGCCAATGAATGGGCAGAGGAGATAGGAAGCCTGAACTTCCATTCCCAGTCAGAATGGAGGAACTTGAAAGGGTCTCAGCTAAGAGCAAGAAGAGAGGAAGGTGAGAGAGAAGAGAGGAGAGAAGGCATTATGAGGAGGCATGAGGACAAAAAGATACAGCAGGCCAAGGTGAGACTGAGATGACAAGTAATGGCCACATGCTGGCAGGTATTCAGAGTAGCATAACTGGCAGAATGACAAGTTACGGTGCCCAGTTACGGTGTTTAAAGCTTGTTGAATAAATCTAATAGGTCTTTGTGCCAATTATTTGGGAGCTAGAGTGAGTACTAGTAAAGGCCCCTAATAATACCATATTTCTTTTCTTTTCTTTTCTTCTTTTTCATTTTTGGTTTTTCAAGACAGGGTTTCTCTGTGTAGCCTTGGCTGGCCTGGACTAGATTTGTAGACTAGGCTGGCCTCTAACTCACAGAGATCCAACTGCCTCTGCCTCCCAAGTGCTGGAATTAAGGCATGTACCACCACACCTGGCTATAATACTGTATTTCAACAGGTTGATCACTGATAAACATACAGACAATGGCTATTGAATACTTGGATGGGTAAGTGATTCAGAGATATGAAGATCTCTCCCTCTTTCCAGATCTTCCCAATGCAGAGGACATTTTCTGAGGGCAGATGTGACTACTGTATAGGAGTAACATGGTAATGATCAGTTAAGAGAGAGATTTCTGTCTGGGCTTGTGATAAAATGCTCTTTAGTCTGCTGGTAAGGATGCATCGAGGTGACTTGCTTGCTGGTCAGTAACAGTTTTCCTCATTTCATTTCTTTTCAGCCAATTTTCTCTTCTTGAGTATCCTTTTCTTTGTTAATTCCTTAGAATGGATGTTAGTGAGGAGTTCTAAGTCTTGCTAGTGCTAAGATACTGACTCAACAGCCAAGGAAGTGAGCAACTTGAATGGAGAAGCTTTGAGAGGTCTGGTAAGGCAAAATCACTTAATATGTATAGGCATGAAGTAGACTGGGTACCCAAAAACTTAATGGATCATTTGGAACTAATCATAAAACAGTGAGGAAAACAGAACTAGTTAAGCACTGCATGCAAAGGGCCCTGACTTATAGATATAGGGAATATTCATATGAGTTTGGGTCTGTGACTCACAGGACATAGGTAGGCTCATTCATGTTTGGGCCCATGACTGATAAGATACAGGGTTGCTTCATACACATCTGTGTCTATGATTGGCTGGACACAGATTCATGTATCTGTATATATGATGTTAGGACACAGGATGAGCTCATGCATATTTGGGTCTACTACTGACAGGACATAGGTGGGCTCATTTTTGCTTGGGTCTTGCTAAAAGAAGGGCCTTGTGTCAATGTGGTGGATTCTGCCTTTGTCTTTCAGTGTTAGAGTTCAGTGTTTTTCAACATTGGGTCTGCAGTTCAACAGTACTGTTGCTTGATCTAAGGCTGGAGTATAAGTTGTCCGAGGAACTGAAAAACTGTATATTCTACAGATATGTCTCCATCAGTATTTATTTTGGAGATTCTCTTTTTAATTCCTGAGAAGTAGTGTGACAAGTGATTAAATACAAATGCTTTCAACTTAGACTGCATAGGTTCATATCTCAGCTTCAGTATTAGGACCTTCAATTTCTCTTTTTCTTTCATTCTTTTTTTTTTTAAATTTATTTTTATGAGGCTGGAGAGATGGCTGAGAGGTTAAGAGCACTGGCTATTCTTTCAAAGGTCCTGAGTTCAATTTCCAGCAACCACATGGTGGCTAACAGTCATCCATAATGAGATCTGGTGCCCTTTTCTGGTGTGCAGTGCTCATGTAGACAGAATACCATCTACATAATAAATAAATGAATTAAAATATTTTTATTTTTACTTAACATTTACTTATTTGGTGTATATGTGTGCATGCTATGGCACATGTGTTGTGAATGTCAGAGAAGGATTTGCAACAGGTGGTTTTTCCTTCTACCTGAATTCCATCCCTGGGACCCCCATTATGGAAGGTGAAAACAGACTCCTAGCAGTTGTCCTCTAACAGGAACCCATACACACTTGTGTGTACATACTTACACAGTGTGCACACGCACAGTAAAATAAACAAAAAGTACAATTATTATTATTATTATTATTATTATTATTATTATTATTATAATTCAACAAAATAATTTACCACCCCAGGTAATTCTGTACACAGAGTATTTTGAATGTGAAATTGTCTCCTGTAGTTTCCTGTGTTTCAGTACTTTGTCTCCAGGTGGCAGCTTTGATTTGGAAGGTTGTGGAAACTTTAGAAGGTAATGTTTCACCAGAGGATGTGAGTTACTGGGGGCAGGTCTGGGAGCCAAGGTCTGTGGATAATTAACAGAACCCTTGCTACCTTGAGAAACAGGATGCTGAGATAAGATGAGATAGGTTACAGGAAATTACTTAGGACATCTGGTGCCTTAGAACAGCCTGCGGGTAAACTGCCATGACAACCTGTTCGTGAAGATCTCATCATTTCCTCATTGCTTACCCTTTATAAACTACTATGTGAAAAATAAAGTGTGAGAGCTTGATCAGATCCATGACTTACTCTCCTTCTTTGCGTCTCTTGTCCCCCGCACTCATTTGTCCCTTCCACAGGTACCCGTTGAAAACCCCACTGGCCGGGGCAATTGGCACTCAACGTGGTCTTGTGGAACTGGGGAGCCCTGACGAGAGCTGCTTTCCAGCTGCAGATGCCCTTTCGCAGAGGTCACTGCGTCCTTGGAGGTTGCGAGTGAACACCTACATTGTGATTGTCGCAGAGCCACCCGTCTGTGAGATTGATCCGTTGAAGTAAGATAAAGTGGCGCATTCATGGGACAGGCATAAAGTAAGCATGAGCTTTTCTTACAGGGCCTCAAACAGTCCCTCAAGACACGAGGAACTCAGGTAAAAGAGAAAGACTTGGTTAGGGCTTTTTGACTTCATTGATGACATGTGTCCATGCTTTCCCCAAGAGGGCACAATTGATGAGAGGCAGCGGGAAAGAATAGGAGACTGTTTGAAAGATTTTTATAATTCTTTCGGTTCACAGAAAGTACCTGTTCAAGCCTTTTCCTATTGGAATTTAATTAATGATATTCTCAAAGTCAGGCATTTCCAGTCCGATATAGCCAAGGTGGTCTCTGAGGGAGAAAAACTCCTCAAGGAAGATCTTCACAGTAGTCTAAAATCTCTTGAAGTAGGTCAGGAGACTGAGTCCATTCCCCAGCCCTCCCAGGCCCCTTCTATTTATGATTCAGTTACTATTCCCATGCCGCCTTCGGAGGCTCCTGCCTCTGATCGCCCCGTTCTGTCCCTTTATCCATCCATTACAGTCCTTAAGTCCTCTGTCCGGGATGGTCCTAATGACCACCTTTTCCTGGAAGAGGCTGCTGACCTTGAGGAAGTGGCTGCGAAATAGCATGATCCTGATTGGCTACCGCTCCCCCCCCCCCCCCCCCGCCCCAGTCCTCCTCTGTTTCACGGATGCCACCTTATAATTCTGTCCCCCCTCTTTTGTGCGCCTGCCTTGCACTTTGCCCCTTGAAAACCCCGTGGCTGGGGCAGCAGGCCTTGAGGATTTTTTTTTTTTTTTTAGTATCTTGACCCTACTCTTGTAACTTATACAGAAAAGAGTTTGTTCGCAGCTTATAGTATCAAAGGGCTAAAATCTGTTATCATCATGGTGGTGAACATGGCAACAGGCAGGTGGGCATGGTGCTTGTGCAATGCCTGAGAACTCACATCTTGATCCACAAGCACGAGGCAGAGAGAGATTAAATGGGAAGCCCTCCCCCCCACCACACACACACTTCCTTTGACAAGGCCATACTTCCTTATTCTGACCAAACAGTTCTACCAACCAGAGACCAAATATTCAAATATATGAGTCTATGGAGCAATTCTTAGTCAAACCATGACACCTTTAATTCATTTTGACGTTCAGATTGGCCAAGAACTTTCAATCTTCTTGCTTTAGTCTTCCAGGTACTCAGATGACAGAAAAACCTGTCATCAGGCTCAACTGTCTAACTGGCTTTTATTTTTGATCATGTGAGACTTTAAATGAACCAAACTACAAGCTTTCAGACATGTGTTTAAAAAGAAATATATGATAAAATGTATTTATTGAATTTATAAAGTAAAGAAAGATGTGGATATATTGAATGTGAGCCATTTCTGGGAGCCTAAAGCAACAGGCCCCTTTTTATACACTGGAAGTAGTATCAGCATTACATGGCAGGCAGTACACAATAAGTACTCACCAATGGCAGGGAAGCCTGGGAAATCAAGAAGACAGCTCAACTGTTGAGTGCATACCAAACATTTATGAAACCATGACTTTAATCACCCTTACCTGTGGGAAGAATTGTAAGCTTTGTCCCAGGTGAAAGCAGTCTTGGTGGGCTTTGCCCTTGGACACACCACGGATACTCCCTGAGATTAACCTTGAGATAGACTGGGTGGAGCCATCCTGGGCCTGGAATTCAGGAAACATACCTGGGGACTCCACCTGGACTACTGTATTTCTAATCGACCCTCAGCGGGAGAAGAAGACCACCCCTTGCACGTGACAGGCAAGCAGAGGGGACAGAGAGAGGAGCAGCAGGGCCAGACCAGACTTGAGCGCACGTGGATCGGAAAGAAGATCAGCGAACAGGCCGGACCAGCTTGCAGGCCAGAGACATCTAGGGACCTGTCCCGTGAAACAGACACCGGAAGGTTTATCCTTTTTTCCTTTTAACCTTTTTTCTCTTTTGTGTAAACTAGTTGGCTTGTATAATAAAGCTTAATTTTTAAGAAAGTGAGCCAAAAGTGGTGCAGAAGTGCTGTTTCAGAGTATCAACAAACTTGCAACTACCATTGCAAAATTCTTTCCTGCCTTATACTTAGAGGGAATTCTCTGTTTTTTCATTGTTCTTTTATTGTATTTCATTCTTAAAATGATTAGAAAAAAGGCTAATAACATACAATAGCCAGAAGTGTCAGTAAATATCATCCTTTTAGAAAAGATTACAAATTTGACTGGACAGATGAAAAGACTGAGGAAAGAAAATGAAGAGATGGGAAAGTGAATAAAATTTTTGGTAATTGGGAGTGATGAAGAGCAAAAAATAGAGAAACTGTAAAGCCAACACCCCCCCCCCCCAAAGCAAATAAGCTCTATCCTTTTGGAAAGAATTTCTGACTTGACTGAACTAATGGACAAAATGCAGAAAAAACTGGAAGGGCTGGTTAAAAAGGGTGGAGAAGGTCAGAAACCAGAGGAAAAGGAAGACAGACAGACCAAAAGGTCTTTGGAAGAAAATATCCCAGTGGAGGACACCTCCAGAGTTGCTCAGACACCTTCAGTTTTTCCAGCCACTGTAAGACATGTGCCCACACAAAATGGTGCTGAGGGTTATGACGAAATGGCCTGCATCCTGTAGACATGATGGATTTAAAACATTTTAAGGAATCTATCATCAAATATGGTATGCATTCTGCCTTCGTTAAACAAATGTTAAACAGCTGGGTCACACAGAATAGACTTGTTCTCCAAGATTGGAAAAATTTAGTTTCAGTGGTATTGGAAACAGCACAACAGTTACAGTGGTTATCATGGTGGCGAACAGAGGCTGTAAAAATAGAACAAGAAAATATGACACAGGGAATAAATATTAATAGAGATCAATTACTTGGCAAAGGACAATATACTAACTTAAGAAAACAAATTCAAACTGAAGATTGAGTGATTGAACAATGTTGTAATACAGCCTTGAGAGCTTGGGAACTGGTAGAGGAACCTGGGAAAACAACTATTCCTTTTACTAAAGTATTCCAAGGACCTCTGGAACCCTTTACAGAATTTTTGCAGAGATTAGGATCTGCTATGGATAGGGTGTTGCCAGATTCTGACACCAAACAGGCATTAAAACTTATCACGGCTGATGAAAATGCAAATACTAAATGTAAGAGGGTACTTAGACCATTAAAGGAAAGAGGCACTTCATTAGATGACTGGGTAAAGGAGACAGTTAATACTAACTCTCAGGAATATAAAAATAATATTGTGGGACAAGCTTTAGCCAGAGAGCCCAGATTTCATAATACTCGGTGCTTTAATTGTGGTAAGATTGGTCATGTGCAAAGAAACTCTAGACATAGAAAGTGCAATAACCCGGAAGAAAACATAACTTGTAGGAGAGAACAAGGGTGTCATGATGATGATAAGATGTTAAGACTTCCAGGGTACTGTAGTCACTGTGGGAAAGGGAAACATTGGTCTCGGGATTGTCACTCTAAGAGAGATGTGCAAGACAATATCTTGCCAACGGGAAATGGCAAGAGGGAGCCATTGGCTCGGGCCCCCATAAACAATGCCAGCCAAATTCCTTTGGCCAGTCCAAAAGTGACAAACCCATAGGAAAATGGGAACTGAGTATTAGTGATCTAATGCATGCTACTGAAGGCACTGCAGCCTTGGATCTGGCTTCAAATATGTCTCTTACCCTATCTCCCCAGGTTGAATGTTACAAATTAAATACTCGTGTTTTCGGTCCTTTGCCTTCAGGCACAGTAGAAATGGTTCTGGGAAGAAGTGGGCTGATGTCTCATGGTTTTATTGTGCATCCCGGTATTATAGATGGAGATCCTAAGGAGGAAATAAAAATCCTGGCATATGTAAAAAAGGAGATGAAAATCAGTGCCGGGGATAGAATTGCTCAGCTCCTACTGTTTCCTTACATTAAGGACAAAGCTGCTCCAGTAGAAAGGACTGGTGCATTCGGAAGCACAGGGACACATGTGTTCTAACAAACAGTAATTAATGATCAGAGACCTAAGTTAATTATACAACTGAATGCTGTTAAAATAAAACGATTGGTCGACAGTGGAGCTGATGTCTCAATCATGTGTCAGAAGTCTTGGAACCAAAATTGGCCACTGAAGAAAGTTTATACAAAAATTGTAGAAATTAGTAAGTTATCTCAAATAAAACAAAGTGTGCAGTGGCTTGAGTGTGTGGGACCAAAAGGACAGACAGGGAGGCTGAAACCCTATGTGGCTGACATTCCCATAAATCTATGGGGAAGAGATATCTTACAACAATGGGGTACTCAGATTACTATTCCTACAAATACAGAGATAAACAATGTTGAAACTAGGGATGAATTGGAGTGCACTTCAGGGGAAGAGATTACGGCTGACCACAAGCTATGCCCACTGTCCAACCTCAGAACTTTTCAGGTTTAGAGTGTCAAAGTTTATAAGAGGGGCCACTACTGAGATACCAACAGCCCTGCCCCCTAAAATGGATTTCAAACAGACCTGTATGGCAGAAGCAGTGGCCCTTAAAAAAAAGTTACAGGCACTTCACTGTTTAATGAAAAAGCAGCTGGAGGCTCAACACATCGAAGAATCTTCCAGTTCCTGGAATTCCCCTGTGTTTGTGGTAAGAAAGAAATCAGGTAGATGGAGAATGATAACGGCTTTGAGGGCCGTAAACAAGGTGATTCAATCCATGAGTTCACTTCAACCTGGAATTCCTTTGCCTTCCTTGTTACCTAGGTGTTGGAATATAATTACAATTGATTTAAAAGATTTTTTTTTCACCATATCTCTACATGAGAAGGACAGGGAAAGGTTTGCTTTTTCAGTACCTACTCTAAACAGTAATTCTCCAATAAAGAGATATCATTCGAAGGTACTTCTACAGGGAATGTTGAATAGCCCAACTTTATGCTAGTATTTTGTACAACAACCTTTAGAAATAATTCATAGGCAGTTTCCTCAATCTATCATATACCATTACATAGATGATATTCTGCTAGCTTATTCTGATCCTAGTGTTTAAAAAAAAATTGTTTCAGGAAGCACAAAAAATTCTGCCATGCTGAGGATTACAGATTGCTATGGAAAGAATACAAAGAGGAGATTCAATTACCTATTTAGGCTATAAAATAACTAAACAAAAAATTCGATCACAAAAGGTACAGATCCGTAGAGATCAATTGCAAACTTTTAATGACTTTCAAAAATTATTGGGAGATATTAACTGGTTAAGGCCTACAATCACATTAGCTACCTATGGGTTAAGTAACTTGTTTCAAACATTACAAGGGGATTCAGATTTAGACAGTCCAAGGTGTCTAACCGCTGAGGTAAAAAAGGAGTTGATTCTGGTGGAACAAAAACTTCAATGTGAATAAATTTGATCCTAAACTTGGATACATTCTGGTTATTCTGCCTTCAAAACATTCTCCTACTGGGCTTCTTATACAAAGGAAAGACAAAATCATAAAATGGATATTCCTGACAAATAAACAAAACAAAAAATTAAAAATATGCATAGAGAAAATTTCTAAAGGAAGAATAAGGTTGCACCAACTGTCAGAAATGGATCTGGCAGAAATTGTAGTGCCTCTTATTGATTCTGAGATTATGTCATTATGGGTAATTAATGAAGATTGACAAAAAGCTTGTAGTAACTATTTGGGAGACATTAAAAATAGATACCCAAAAAAACATTTTTCCCCTAAACAACATAAAGTAATTTTGAAAACACAACACTCCCATTCCCAGTAGGTGGGGTAGGTGTTTTTGATGGGTTACCAATACTAATTTTTGCCTAAGGGGGTTAGTTACAATTAATAAAAGTTTCATTTGGGGATTTTTTTCTTCTATCTTTCTTTTTTTCTTTCTTTCTTATTTTTCTTTCTTTCTTATCTTTCTATCCCATGTTATATTAAGGAAAAGGAAGGAAGGAAGGGAGGATATAGGCTTATAGAATGAAAGGTAGATTATTGACTCTACTAGCTTCAAAAATCTTATATTGGTATTGTAGATTGATGAAAATTTAAGACTTTTGATTGATGGAAATTTAAGACTTCAACTTTTGCTTCACATTGATAAAAACTTAAATTACATACTGCTATTCATTTTTTGCCTTACGTTATATGTTGACAAAATATATATTGTATGTTAAAAACTTAAGATCATTTTGTTTAATGTTTATTTAATGTATTATGCATGTGGCACTTATTTGAAAAGGTAATGTCTTATGAAAAACTATTAATAATCTGTTCAGGAAGATCGGGGATAAAAGTTGGTATTTAGTTATCTAGAAAATCTTACTAGATACTAACTTGCTTTGTCATAGACCAGGTTTGTTTTATTTCTTGTATATGTCTTCAAAGGAGTAGATTGATAACTGAAAAATAGAGTTGGTCTTCAAACTCTTCAGAGATTCACAGAATATGGCATTTAATGATGAGGGCTTTCCTGACAGAGAGAGACAGCTGCTCCTGGCTGCATCTCTGTATGCATCATTGAAGATGGGGGTATCATGAAACAAGGGTGACAGGATGGTCACTAGACTGAGAAACTGCTCTTATCTCTACTGCTGATGACAGGCTGACTGTCTGCAATGATCAAGCGTAACGCTGCACAGTTGATTGTCCAGCTTTGAAGAGACTAGATAGACCAGACCATCAAAATTCCTGCTTCAAAAAGCAGTTTGTTGGATGTTTTGGGCCGATAAGCCTAAAGACTTATTGCCCCAATGAAGAAAAAAATCTGGTGACTGTCCAAGTGGTCTGCTCTCTCTGTCCTATCCACACTTGGAAGTTGCCTGCCAGCACTTCCTTTGTTAGATAGATTTCTTTCTTGGGTCACTGATGGGATTGAAGACTAGATAGCCACAGTGTTACTAAAAGCTTTAGTTTAAGAATTAAAAACACATTTATATATTGATAATTGCAATTTCTCATAAAGGGAAAGGACTGTCTTTGGCAAGATGGTGGAATACTTTCTCTCAGGTTAACAAGTATAAATGGACTTGGTTATGTACTCAATACCTGATGATTCTGTATATATGTATATTTGTGTATATAATTCTTTATTTTTTTTTTTTTAAGAGAAGGGGATATATGGGAAGGACTGAAAGCTTTGTCCCAGGTGAAAGCAATCTTGGTGCCCTTAGACACACCATGAATACTCTCTGAAATTAACCTTGAGATAGACTGGGTGGAGCCATCCTGGGCCTGGAATTCAGGAAGCAGACCTGGGGACTCCACCTGGACTATTGTGCTTCTAATTGACCCTCAGTGGGAGACGGAGACCACCCCTTGCACATGACAGACAGGCAAGCGGAGGGGACAGAGAGAGGAGCAGCAGGGTCAGACTGGGCTGGAGCGCATGTGGATCGAGAAGAAGATCAGTGAACAGGCCGGACCAGCTTGCAGGCCAGAGACACCTAGGGACCTGTCTTGTGAAACGGACACTGGAAGGTTCACTCCTTTTTCCTTTTAACCTTTTTTCCCTTTTGTGTAAGCTAGTTGGGTTGTATAATAAAGCTTAATTGTTAAAAAAAAAAAAAAAGAGAGCCAACGCTTACCACATAAACCAAGAATGTATACACCAGTTATCCTAGCAACTCAGGAAGTAGAGGCAGGAGGATTGAAAGTTCAGGGTCATTTTTTTTTTTTCTTAACACAGTGAGTTCAAGCCAGCCAGAGCTATGGGAAACCTTGTTCTCAAAGCAAATTAGACAAACCTAACGTTGATACTTGAATGAAGGTTCAGATGGTTGTACTAATACTGAAAAGTAGAGATTTTGCACTTGGACCCTCAGGCCATCTTTTCCTCATCTACATGGACCTGATTAGATTTTCTTAAACTCCAAATATCATCATCTATTGTGATTTTTGTGACAGCTGGAAGGCAACTTAGGAAGGCATGCTGGGTCTGAAATACACAACATAATGTTCTGAAATGTTTACTGTGCAACTTTGTATCTTGATAAGTTCTTAGGAACTATAAGAATATCATTGACTTTTAACCAGCTATGTCTAACTTTAATGCTTATAAGATACTGTTTTTATACCTACATCCCAGTGTTTATGGTTTTCAGCTGACACAAGAGTAGCAGACCTTTGTGAAATGCTGTTCCTTTAGTGGGCTACTGCAGCAGTACTCATTTTCCATCCTTCCATGTGCAGGACTTCTTTTCTGCCTAATGAGATTCCATTCATCATTAATTTGCTTTATGTATTCCCCATTTTGGGGGGGCTGCACTTTCCACAGAGTGCTTGGATTTTTTTTTCTTCTCTGCTTAGCCATGATAAACTTTTTGTGCCTGTGGCCCCCTCACTTTCATATGACCAACACTGTCTTTATTAAATAGGGGTCATCAAGTTGTGCTGAACAACCCAGCTCTCAGGCTCTGTAAATGTTCTATTGAACAATCTCAAAAAGTTCCAAGGGTTGTAAACAGTAAAACAACAAAGCAATGACAACAACAAGCCTTACAAGAAAGGCCATTAATGGTGTAGCCAGTTCTTTAATTCCACCAAAAAGCAAGCCTAAGCTTTGACCAGGGATTGCTCTGCACCTCTGAGAACAACAATGAAGCTCATTGAGCTGACACCTTAGAAAGAATTGTCAGCACTAACTTTATGCTAAACTAGTCCACATTTTGTATCTCAAGTAAGATATTTTAAGAATTAATTTCTTCTAGTTAGTCTTTATATCAGTGATAAGAAGGGGGTGGAACACAGTCTTATTTTTGAGAGACAACTGGTTGTCAATTAAACAGAGCTACTACAAAATCACATGTAGGTATTCTTCATATACAACAGCAACAAAATGAGGCAGAGAAAGGCTCCAGGAAAGACAGTATTAAGGTCAACGTGATGACTAATCTTGGTTGTCAACTTACCATACCTGGGAGGAAGGAACCACTGTATAGGAATTGTCTTCATCATACTGGGCTGTGGGCATAACTGTAGGGCATTTTCTTGATTGTTATTTGATGTAGAAGGCCCCAACATACTCATGGTTATGCTATCTGTACGTGGACCTGTCTTATACAAGAAAGGTAGCTGAGCAAGCCAGTGAAGCAAGGCACTAAGCAGTATTTCTCCATGGTTATTGTTTCTGTTCCTGTCTTGACTTCTTTCTCTGACTTCTCTCAGTGATGGACTGTGACCTGAAAGCTGTAAGATAAAATAAACTCTTTCTTCTCCAACCTGCTTTTTGTTGTGATGATCATCACAGCAACAAGAGGCAGACTAGAGCCATCAATAAAGTGAGTTGCAACTTGGGGTGTGTATTCCTGCATTAACTTTGTCCCTTGTAGGGCCGACCTATTCTCTTTCGGGTCCTCATGTGAATAAAGTAGAACTGCCTACATCTTCATGTTTGTATGCACTTTGTGTGCTTGGTTGTTGCTTATGAATTGGGACATCTCGCTTATTTACAGGAACATTTTCAGCCTTACTAGGTAACTTTCCCCTTCTGCTGTGTACTCCCCAGCCTGTGTTCGGTTCAGTCACTACATTGATCTTAGTTGGTGGTGATCCTCTGCTTACATGTCTGTCTCTCTGACTATAAGTTATTAAAGGCATAGTCCAGTAAATGGAGGGTCTTCAATACATATTTGTTACATGAATGGCTCTGCACAGGAATGAATGAGTGAATAAATGATGGCAGAGAAGTTGTCTTTTTGAATTATTTGTCCATCAGCATTGGTGATAATGTGATCACTCCAACTCAGAACAGGCAGAAGACTCCCTGACTGACTCTTTCACAGTAAGGCTTTAATTTAAAGGCATAAATGAATTATCTTCATTATTCCACTTTTGCTGTCTATTTAGAGCATTAAGTTTGAAAGAAGTTCAGGAATTTCTCATACCCTGCCCCTCCCCCCAATTTGGTGTATGTTATGAAGTTTTCCCACAAGAATAAAGCATTTGTTACAATTTATGAGCCTATATTGACATATAATGATCCCTCTGAGAACAAGACTTATATTACAGTTCATTCTTGTACAACCTGTGGCTTTACACAAAATTACAACTATGTAGGCCCAGGGGTATAAAACCACATGAACTCAACTTGAAAACCACCTGAAAACTCCTCTGTGTGCATAAATTCCTTTCTTATACCTGCCAAAGCCCAAACATGCACTGATCTTTTAACCTCTCAAAAGGTCACAAAGTTTGAGTTGGACAGTATTTGCCCTTTCAGTTCAGACTAATTCTCTTAGTATCATACTCTAAAGTTTCTAATGTGCATTTAGTGCTGAATAATTTTCATTTCCCAGCTGTACCATAGTTCATTCATATATCTACCCAAGCACAATTGGTTGCTTTAAAGTTGGGAAAATTATGGATAAAGTTTACATAAACCTCAGTGTGCAGACTTTTGCATAAATGTAAGCACTGCACACTTTTGGATAAATACCAAGTAGTTGATGCTGGATTAAGTTACTAAGACTACCTTAGACCTGGTATGTTGGTAGACACCTGTAATTCCAATGTACAGGAGGATGCATCAGGGTATTTTGAGCTACACAGTAATTTCCTTGTCAAACTGGACTAGACAGCAAGACTGAATCAAAAGCAAATAATAAGAGTTATAGAGATATCTCAGTAGATGCAGTGCTTGCTGAAAAAACACAAAGAATTGAGTTAGGCCCCCAGAATCCATGTGCAAAAGCCATGTGTGATGGTATACACTTGTAATCCCAGTGCAGAAGATGTAGAGATAGGTGGATCCCTGGAGCTTACTGGGCCAGGGATAACCTACCTAGCCCATTCAGGGAGCCAAGATCCCAGTGAAAGATCCGATCTTAAAAAACACAAGGAATTCTTAAAGAATGACACCTGAGATTGTCTTCTGATATCCACACATATGCACACATGCACATGTATATGCATAGCCCCATCCCCCCCCCCATCATCATCATCATCATCATCATCATCAACAACAACAACAAAAACAACAAAAGCAGTGACTCTCTTAAATTTTGTGAGAAACTGCCAAGCTATTCTTTAATGTGGCCATATTTTGTATTACCACCAATGATGAGTAGATGAGTGAGAACACCTGTAACTCTACCTCATGCAAGCATGGCAACCCCAGCACTCTGACCCAGCCAATGATCTACACTCACCTTGATATCCTTTTCTCACCCCCCAAATGTTTAAATAGCCTTTGCTCCCCCAGTTAAAGGAACTGTCTTCCTGAAACTCTCTAGTGAGAAGTCTCTATCTCATATGCTCCCTGTAACCTGAGGTCTCCATTTCCCTGCCACTTCTGCCTTACTCCCCCTTCCAGGATCCACTGGTTGTGATTGTGAATGTCATTGTGTTATAAGTGGGGAAGCATGGCAGCTGCCACCTCCAGGAGGAAGATGAGTGCTTCTCTCCTTCCACCAGGGAACATTGATCAGCTGGTCTGATCTCTGTTAGGAGAGCTATTCATCTGTGTTTTCCTTCTCTCTACTACTTTCATGCCATTGCAGAACCAAGTACAGTGAGGAGGCAACTGAAACCTTCTGACTAAGCCTAGTCCTTGGTGTTGGTAAAAAGCCTCTAACCCCCAACTCTAGGCAGAGGTTTAGACACTGACAGCCTGCTTGGATGTCTAATATATATACACACATTTTCCCCCTTAAAAAAGAGAAAAACCGAGCTATACATTGACAAGTTAAAAGCCACTAGGGCTCTTGCTGGTTTCTCTGAAATTTGTGGGCAAGCTTGTATCTGGGATTTTGGGGAATCCTCTTGGAAGAGTCACACTGATCAAAGTACCCCTCTGAACTTACAATTTCAAAACTTTTTCTATCATGAGAAATACCTTATCACATAAAAAGTCACACATTAGCGGGCTATGAGCATCATTCAAGACCCATATCATGAAACTTGCCCAAAAGTAAGCCACCTTCTTTTGGGAAGAAGTCCTTAAGATAGCTCCATGTGTGGACTTGGGTTGCTTATCTCACCCACTACTGAAATTCTATGTCCCTCCTGTTCCTCCAAGGCCTCATCAGTGGCACAGAAACCATCTACAAAATACAGCTTATTCCACCAGTCACATTTTTTGGGAACAGGAATTTTCCTCATCTCAATACACCCTCTTAAACCCACCCTTTCCTTCCCTCAAATCTTAACTTTTTTCTCCCTCCAATGCTTTTTGGGAAACATGAATTGGTTTCAATCATGGCTTTCCCTCCTGATCAGGACCTTACAGCCTCTTTGATTTTCTAAAAGGGGATAAAACCCCCTTCTCCATATGATCTTTCTTATCTGAGGCAGTTGAGGCTTTAAATGTGATTAATGCAACCCTAAAAGACATTGTTTCTCTAGGTATGATCCAACAATGCCTGTACAGTTTCTTATTTTTAGATGCCCCCTTACTCTCCTAGAATTACTATATCAGACCCAGAGAGTGCTGGAATGACTCCACACACTGGTGAGCATTGTACATAGAATTCTAACTAAGCCTGATGTACTCACTATTATGATTAGAAGCAGAAGCAATAGAACCCTACAAACAATAGGAAAAGAATACAACATTCTTGTTGCCCCACTCATTCAGTGGTCATTCAGAAATCACTCCCACTTTTCTATTAGCCTAATAGGATTTCCCAGACAGATTGACAATCATTACCCTAATGAAAGATGTGTATCTGCCCTACCTCTGCTGGGGTAGATATACCCCTCCCCTGGATCTTTGCAAAGAAGCCCATCACCAGAACCCCTTCAAAATTTACCGATGGAGAAAAAAGCAAACATAGCAAAAATATATTTCTTAATCCTCTAGGGGTGAACTCCCACATTATTCAAATCAGAGAACTGCCCCATCACCCCCTCCAATATAAGGAGCTATATGCTATTTATTTAGTCCTCATAGAAGTCAATGGGCTTTTAATCTTTTCTCAGACAATGTATATGCTGTTAATTTGCTTCCCTGGTTATTAAGATCCTTTGTCAAATTAGATTCCAACCTTCTCTCTCCCTTCTTGCTCTTACAGGGAAGAGCTACTCCCCTGTAAATCTGGCATGTGAGACCTCACAGTCCACTGCCAGGTCCAGTATCTGAGGGAAACACTCTGGCTGATTGAACCACCTCTACAGGAATGTTCACAGCCTCTACCAAGCAGGCAGATCAGTCTCATTCATGCACACACCCATATACAAAAAGGCATTATTGGCACTGTTTTTTAACTTATTTTATTTGGGTTATCTTAACCCTCTACTTCCCTCACCCCAATCTCTTCTAACACCACAACACAAGGTAGGAGAGAAAGAAGCTTAGTGGACTGAGGGAGCATAGTTCTTTTTAGCTTTTTTTCTGATGGCTAGGGTCATCAGGTTCCTTGGGACCAGTCCAATCTTCATTTCAGGATATCTCCAGATTCTTGTCAGTAAACTGAATCAACAACAACCAGGAGTAGAAGGGGAGAGCATCAGTATTCTTTCTTTGAGTCCTAAACATATTCTCTCTCTCTCTCTCTCTCTCTCTCTCTCTCTCTCTCTCTCTCTCTCTTTTTCTCTCTCTCTCCCTCTCTCTCTGGGCTGTGGCATTTATCCCCTCTCCAGAGTCCTCAGAATTAAACTACCTGCAGCTGGCAAAGAGCCCCTCTCAGAGCCCACACAAGGTAAATAATTTGTTGCTGTAGACAATCTGAATTAGGCCCATATTCCACACCTGGGATTAAAACAAAAACATGTTATCATAACATAATTGAGTTTTTAAAGACGCCAAAAATATCTACTACATTTCCCCCTTTTAGTCTAAAAAATGGCCTTTTCCTCTAATATGAATGAGAATCATTGTTGCTTTGTCAAAACAAGATTATCAACAAACCAAACACTTTTTGGAGCAATAGTTTCTTCTATAACCTGATAACTCTCAGCTGCTCTTGTCCTAATGGCTTTTAGTTTTTGCTGCTGAGCCTTTAGCTAGGACTCAAAAGCTGCTGCCTAAGGACAGAGCTTTTATGTCTCTCTTGGACCTGCATTCACTACTCAAATGACCTCTTACCAGAGGATCCACAAACCCTGATTTAGGCATTCTTGCTGAGAACCAAGTACTTCCAGAAATGACTTGTTTCTCCAACTGAAAGTATTGTAATTCTCACAATTAACACACTGGCAATTTTGAGCTCTGAGGCTTTCAGTTTCTTGGTTACACTTTGTTTTGAAATGACCGAGTTTACCACAACTAAAGCACTGAGCATTTTGATATCTAAGGATTTTGGTAGCTACTGGAAAAGCTAATGGTAGGAATTTCATAACCTGAGGCTGCTCCTCTCGCAGCTCAGTTTGCTCAAGAGTAATTTTTTCTCTTAAAATGGCCTATTTCTCTTTAGCCTTTTCTCCCTGTATAGCCTTCTGCTCCTCCTGGATCCACAGTCTGCCCAGGGGCTGTAGAAATTTCAGGAAACTCTGGCTCTCAGTTACTAGGTCTCAATCCTCTTGTTCTTCCTTTTTCAGCAGCACTATTTGCTTCCCAAGTGCTTCTGTCTCTACCCGCAAACTCTAGTTGCACACCCAAACTCTGCAATCCTTTCAAAAATGAGAGAGTGACTGACACTTCTAGTTTTCCTATTTCATCTATTTTTGTTTTGCAGACCTCTTTATATCTACTCACAATATTTCTAATTGTTTACAGGCTTTTTTGAAATGAAACGCAGGAAGATGATGAAGCAAACCCAGAAAATCCTCTTTGGGAGCAAGGCGAGAGAGAATCCAGCAGCAGCAGCAGTCACAGCCACATTTAGCTTTTTGCTCACATTCCTGAAATGGTACCCAGCTGTCTCCTCTATGCCATTACAACCCAGACTTTCCATTATGCCTATACACATGTGGGTGCCACTTGTAGGCACTATTGTTTAACTCTAGTTTGTTTGTTTATTTATTTATTTTTGGCTTTTTGAGACAGAATTTCTCTGTTTAGCTCTGGCTGCTCTGGACTCACTTTATAGACTAGGCTCACATTGAATTTACAGAGATCCCCCTGCCTCTGCCTGCTGAGTGCTGGGGTTAAAGACATGCCTTGTGGTTTATTTTGTAGGGGTTTTTATACCTTAACCTCCCCTCACCCCAATCCCTTCCAGGAAAGAGAGAAAGATAGTTCCCTTTAGCTACTTCCTGCTGGTTAGGGTCAATGGTTTCCTTGGGACCAGTTGAATCTTCATTTCAGGATATATCCAACTTCTTTTTCTTTTCATCAAACTGTATCAGCAGCAACAAAGAGCATCATGGAGGAGCACAAACATTCTTCTTTCTAGGAGCTCAAAGTCTCTCTCTGTGCCCTGGTATTTATTCCCTCTCCAGAGTCTGCAGAATTAAATCAGAGCCCATGTGAGGCAAATAGGTTGATGCTGTACATAATCTGAATTGTCCTTCATATCCTACATCTGAGACTAAAACAAAAACACGTTTACCTAACAACTGAGTTTTAAAGACACCAAAACTTTCCACTACAGGGCTTCATATCCATTTCGCCCATGTTCTTCATGCTCAGCTTCAGGGGATAAAAAATGATGCTCCTCTTGTGCATCTTTTATTACTACCCCAGCTCTACAAACTATGGACACATATCCCTACCCATGGTCTCAAATCTAATACCTTCTGGCAAATTGATGTCACCCATATTCCCCAATTTGGCTGACCAAAATATGTCTTTGTTACTGTTGACATACATTTGCATTTAATATGGGGTACAGCTGAAACAGAAGAAAGCTCAAAAAGATTAAACGACCACATGTGCACCACCTTTGCTGTCATGGGCATTTCCTCAACAGATAAAAGTTAACAATGGTCCTGCTTTTACTAGCTCTCAATTCAGGACCTTCTGTTCATAATGGGAAATATCCCATCACACAGGGATTTGTTACAATCCTCAGATCTAAGGCACTTTAGGTGATCAAGGCTAGGGGACTCTGGATATATAGGGATTCTCAATGGCTCCTGACACCTTTTTGAAAGGGAATCTCCTGTTCCTATAACTTGGCCTTGATAACCTCACCCCTTTTCCACTCCCTATATCAACAAGAAAACAGGGATACTTCCTGTCTCCAAGACATTGATACCTATGGGGCTGTCATCACTGGGATTACAGAGTAAAATATAAAGCATCAATATACTTGAGGCAAAAACCACACCCTCAGAGATATACTCCAGACCCCTAGCATGAGTGTTGGAGGAAAAGAATAGTTGGCAAATTTTATTCTCTCCTACTTTTCTGATATCCTGTCTATGACTTACGTATTTCTTGATGACTTGATCTGACGCCACAACCAGTCCTAGTCAAAGCGATGAACCATGGATCAACAAATGAAAGTCACCACAGAGGCTGAGCCACCCTTTCCTGGTTATAATACATCTAGTACATGGTTGACCTCCTCCGCTTAACAACTCACTCCAACTCCTCCCAGTGATTTCTTTCTTTCTTTCTTTCTTTTGCTCTTTCTTTCTTTCTTTCTTTTGTACCCTCACTGAAAGACTGATACCTGGAAGTGTAAGGATGGAATATACCCTTTCCTCCCTGCATTGTTTTTGTTCATGGTGTCTATCACAGTAGTAGAAACATTAAGGCACACCATTGGGGTGGCTGTGCCTTCCTGGTACACTGATCTTTTCAACAGTCAAATGACTTTTTGTGCCTCTGGTATGTTCTTTGCTATGCAATCCACTTTATTTGCTACTAATAGAACTTCTTGTTTTACTTTCTTGCTGTTTACATGCAACATATTTTTTCTTTCCAATAATTTTCAATCAATAGGAAACTATTTTTGAAGAGCATTTTCTAGAGATTGCATATGGCTTGGGTCTGGGTTGTGTTTTCCATCCATTCTACCAGTTCTGATATCTTAATTTGTGTATTTAGACCTGTCCATGTAATTATTGGCATATCAAGGAGAAAGACCTCCCTTGTAGGGGTTGACTTACTAAAGAGGAGAGCTGGCAGTTGAACAGGGAGGGACGTATTTTGTACTGGGGGAGGAAAGCTGTTTTTATGCAAATGAATCTGGGCTATTAGAGAAAAACATGAAGGTGCTTAAGGATCTTGGGTAAGATCTTTGTGCTTGAGGGGACTCCAAGATGGCAGTGAGCAGTGTGGACTGTGTTTACAAGTTCCAGTAAATGATTCAGGGAATTGCATGGAATTCTTAACCAGGAACACCAAGCTCCCCACCCCACTACAGCAGGAGTACTCCACAGTTCAAAAGGAACAGAATACAGAGAATCTGCATATCCCTGAACACTGGAGGAGCATGGATGTTCTCAGACTATAGTGGCAGCTGCGGCAGCTGAGGTTGGCAGCTGAGAAACCTCCATCAGAGGCAATTGGCATGGTGACTCGTGGGAATTGCTGTGGGAGAGGGGACTCAGTGCAAAATTTGGGCCCCAAGACCCTAGCTGAGCTTTGTGTACAGTTTGGGTCCAGAGACCCTAGCTGAATTCAGTGCTTGGTTTGGGCACGTGACCCAAGCTCAACTCAGCCTGCGGTTCAGGCCCTGAGACCTAAATTGGACTTGGTGCGTGGTTCAGGCCCTGCGACTCTAGTTGAGCTTGGTGTGCAGTTCGGTCCCTGAGATCCTAGGTGAATTTGGTGCATGCTTGTGCCCAGAGATCCTAGCTGAACTTGGTGGGTGGTTTTGGCCCAGAGACCCTAGCTCAACTCGGTGTAGGGTTTGAACACCGGGACCCTGAATGAGCTGGGTGCCCAGTTTAGTTCCTGAGACCTATTTGGGCCCAGAGATGCAAACTGGACTCAACGCTTAGGTTGGGTCCATAGACAATAACTGTACTCAGTATGTGTAGGGTTTGGGCCCTGGGACACTAGCCTGGACTCTGCAAGTGGTCTGGGTCCCGAAACACTACCAGGAACCACAGACCACTGGAGCATCAGACCTTTGGGACTAAGGATATCTCAGGGAGACAGGGCATAGAGTGGCCATCAGAATTCCTCCGCCCAACTTGTGTCAGTCCCCAGAGAGCTCCAGTACCACAAGGAGACCCAGAAAGCTATGGACACTTTGACCTGACCCAGCACATGTTCTGAGACCCAGAACTATTCCAGAACCCACAGTACAGGGGAGCTGGGGATCACTTGCTGTGAGAGACTCAAACTACAGGAATGGCCTCCTGCCATCCAGACCAGCGAAGCATCAGAGATTCTGGCCTATGGAAACTGTGAGAAAAACCGGTGAATCTATACCCAGACAACCTCCACCCAGCTCTGGAAGCTACCTCAAAAAAAAAAAAAAAAAAAAAAAAAAAAAAAAAAAAAAACAGATGGCAAGATGACTAAAGGACAGTGTAAAATCATGCACAAAAGAATCCAAAACACTATGATGTCTCCAGATCCCAGCTATCCCCAAGAAAACAACCCAGAGAAATCAAACACAATGGAAATACAAGAAAATGACCTCAAATTCTTAGTAATGAGGATGATAATGGAAGAAACAGATAGAATTTATAATTAAATGCAGGAAGATGCAGCTAAGTAGGTGGAAGACATAAAAGAGGCCAAAGAGAGAAACTGGAAAACATTCATGAAAATAGAAACAACCAGATGAAGGAAATCAATAAAATTGTTCAAGAGCTGAAGGCCTGTAAAGAGGCAATGGAAGAAATCAGGAATATATAAACAATCAGATGAAAGAAATCAACGAAACAATTCAAGATCTAAAGATGAAAATGGATTCAATGATAAACACAGAGACAGAAGAAACGGGAACATGAGAGCTCAGAGAGGAAGGTGAACAACATAGAGCGAGCTTGTCTAACAGAATCCAAGAGATGGAGGAAGAAATCTCAGGTCTAGAAGATACAATCATAGATCTTGAAGCAACCATTAAACAAAGGCTAAATCTGGAAAAATCCTGACACAAAACATCCAAGAAATTAAGAACACCATGAAAAGAAGAAATCTGAGGATAATAGGCATTACGGAAAGAGAAGATGCCATATTCCACAGCCAGAAAATATTCTCAACAAAATCATAGAAGAAAACTTCCTCAATCTAAACAAAGAGATGCCTATAAACATACAAGAGGCTTGCAGAACACCAAGTAGAATAGATTAGAAAAGAAAAACTTCCCAGCACATAATAATAAAAACACAGAACATACAGAAGAAAGAAGAAAATATTAAAAGCTGCAAGGGAAAAGGGCCAAATAATATTTAATGGTAAACCCTACTTCTCAACAGAGACCATAAAACCCAGAAGGGCCTGAACAGAGGTCCTGCAACCCTAAGAGACCATATATGCCAGGACCGACTATCAATAACCATTGATGGAGAAAACAAAAAATTCCATGACAAAAACAAATTCAAACAGTACCTATCCACAAATCTGGCTTAGAGTTAGTAGAAGGAAAACTTCACCCCAAGGAGACAAGCTACAACCAAAACTACACAGGAAATAGATAATTATACCATTGCAAGAACACAATGAAACAAAATCTCTACTGGAATCAACATCAAAATTAAGACTCTTAACAGTCACTGGTCATTAATATCTCTCAACATCAATGGTGTCAATTCTCCAATAAAAAGACACAGACTAACTGAATGGATGCATAAACAAGATCCAACATTCTTCTGCATCTCACTCATAAAGATAGACATTACCTCAGCGTAAAAGACTGGAATAAAATATTCCAAACAAATGGTCACAAGAAGCAAGCTGGTATAGCCATTTTAATATCTAACAAAATAGACTTTCAACCAAATTAATCAAAAGGGATGAGGAAAGACACTTCATACTCATCAAAGGTAAAGTCAACCAAGATGACATCACAATTTTGAACATCTGTGACCCCAATACAAGGGCACCCACATTTGTAAAAGATCTTTTAAAAAAGTTTAAACCACACATCGATCCCCACACAATAATAGTGGGAGACTTCAACATCCCACTCTCACTGAAGGATAGGTCATTGAAACAGAAAACAAGATGAGAAATAACATCATTAAACAATGCCATGAATCAAATGGATCTGACAGATATCTACAGAACTTTTCACCCAAACACAAAAGAATATACCTTCTTCTCTGCACCCCGTGGAACCTTCTCCAAAATTGATCACATAGTAGTTCACCAAGCAAACTTCAAGAGATACAAGAGGAATGAAATAATACCTTGTATCATATCAGAGCACTATGGTCTTAGGCTGCACTTCAACAACAAAGAAATAACAAAAAGCCTACACATACATGGAAACTAAGTAACTCTCTATTTAATGACACTTGAGTTGTGGAAGAAATAAAAAAAGAAATTAAAGGCTTCCTGCAATTCAATGAAAATGAAGGAACAGCATACCCAAATTTGTGGGACACATTGAAAGCAGTGCTAAGAGGAAAATTCATAGCACTAAGTGCCTTTACAAAAAAATTGGAAACATCCCACATAATCAACTTAATGACTCAGCAGGAAGCCCTAGGAAAAAAAGAAGCAGAAACACCCAAGAGGAGTAGATGTCTGGAAATAATCAAACTCAGGGCTGAAATTAACAAATTAGAAACTAAGAAAACAGTCCAAAGGATCAACAAAACCAAGAGCTCGTTCTTTGAGACAATCAACAAGATAGACAAACCATTAACCAAAATAACTAAAAGGCAGAGGGACAGTATTCAAATCAGTAAAATCAAAAATGAAAAGGGAGACATAACTTACACTGAAGAAATACAAAGATCTTAACATCATATTTTAAAGACATAAATGCCACAAAATTTGAAAATCAAAGGGAAATGGGCATTTTTCTTGATTGATTCCACTTGTAAAAATTGCATGAAGAACAGATAACCAAGCTAAATAGTCCCATTTCCCCTACAGAAATAGAAGCAATCATTGATAGTCTCCCAACCAAAAAAAAAAAAAAAAAAAAAAAAAAAAAAAGCCCAGGGCTAGATGGTTTTACTGCAGAAGTTTACCTGGCTCTCAAGGATGAGCTAATACCAATACTCTTCAAGCTATTCCAAAAGATAGAAATGGATGGAATATTACCAA
The DNA here is from genome assembly GCF_903995435.1 of Acomys russatus. Lineage (NCBI taxonomy): Eukaryota > Metazoa > Chordata > Mammalia > Rodentia > Muridae > Acomys > Acomys russatus. The sequence continues at coordinate 1,797,173 of NC_067151.1, read as the reverse complement.
ATTCATTCTATGAGGCCATAGTGACATTGACACCTAAACCTCACAAAGACCCAACAAAGAAAGAGAATTTCAGACCAATTTCTCTTATGAACATCGATGCAAAAATACTCAATAAAATACTCGCAAAACAAATACAAGAACAGATCAAAGATATCATTCACCATGACCAGGTAGGCTTCATTCCAGGCATGCCAGGATGTTTTAATATACGAAAATCCATCACTGTAATCCACCATATAAACAAACTGCAAAGGAAAAACCACATGATCATCTCCTTAGATGCAGAGAAAGCATTTGATAAAATCCAACAACCATTCTTGTTTAAAGTTTTAGAGAGATCAGAGATACAAGGCACTTTCCTCAACATAATTAAGGCTATATACAGCAAGCCAGTAGCCAAAATCAAAGTAAAGGTGAGATACTCAAGGAAATTCCTCTAAAATCAGGAACAAGGCAAGGCTGCCCACTCTATCCATATCTCTTCAATACAGTACTGGAAGTTCTAGCCAGAGCAATAAGGCAACAAAAGGAGATCAAGGGAATCCAAATGGGAAAGGAGGAAGCTAAATTATCCCTATTTGCAGATGATATGATAGTGTACATAAGTGACCCCCCAAATTCCACCAGAGAACTACTGGTAAATACCTTCAGGTAACTTGGCTGGATACAGAATATCTGGGAGTCACTTCAACCAAGCAAGTGAAGGACTTGTTTGAAGAAATTTTCAAAACTCTGAAGAAAGAGATTGAAGATGACACAAGAAGATGGAATGATCTCCCTTGTTGTTCATGGATCGAGAGAATTAATATAGTAAAAATGGCCATCCTCCCAAAAGCAATTTACAGATTCAATGTAATCCCTATCAAAATGCCTACACAAAAATTTAAAGACATTAAAAGTTCAATTCTCAATCTCATATGGAAAAACAAAAAACCCAGAGTAGCTAAAACAATTTCATAAAATAAAAGATCCTCCAGAGGAATCTTCATACCTGATCTCAAGCTGCACTATAAAGCAACAGTTATTAAAACAGCATGGTACTGGTACAGCAATAGGCTGGTTGATCAAGGGAATTGAGTCAAAGACCCAGAAATGAATCCACACACATGATCACTTGATTTTTGACAAAGAAGCCAAATCTATTCAGTGGAAAAAGGATAGATAGCATCTTCAACAAATGGTGATGGTCTAACTGGTTATCTATGTGTAAAAAAAAATGCAATTAGACCCATATTTGTGACCATGCACAAAACTCAAATCCAAATGGATTAAAAACCTCACCATAAAACTAGAGACATTAAATTGGTTAGAAGAAAAAGTGGGGAAGATCCTGGAACACATTAGCACAGGAGACAACTTCCTGAACAGAACATCAATAGCCCAGGCCTTAAGGTCAACAATTAATAAATGGGACCTCACAAGGCTGAGAAGCTTCTGGAAGGCAGGAAACACTGTTATCAGAACAAAGCGACAGCCTACAGACTAGGAAAAGATCTTCACCAACCCTACATCTGACAAAGGTCTAATATCCAAAATATATAAAGAACTCAAGAAATTAAACACCACCAAACCAAATAACCCAATTGAGAAATGGGGCTTGGAACTAAACAGAGAATTCTCAACAGAGGACTATCAAATGGCTGAGAAACACTTAAAGAAATGCTCAGCATCTTTAGTCATCAGAGAAATGCAAATCAAAACGACTCTGAGATTCCATCTTACATCCATCAGAATGGGTAAGATCAAAAAGTCAAGTGACACCACATGCTGGTGAGGATGTGGAGAAAGACAAACACTCCTTTATTGCTGGTGGAAATGCAAACTAGTACCTTGGAAATCTATCTGGCGCTTTCTCAGAAAAATGGGAAAAGGGCTACCTCAAGACCCAGCTATTCCACTCCTTGGAATATACCCAGAAAATGCTCTAACACACAACAGGGACATATGCTCAACCATATGCTCAGCCTTATTCATAATAGCCAGAACATGGAAACAGCCTAAATGTCCCTCAGGAGAAGAATGAATATTTACAGCATGGAATACTACTCAGCTATTAAAAACAAGGAATTCCTGAAATCTGTGGGCAAATGGATTGAACTAGAAATGATCATAATGAGTGAGTTAACCCAGAAGCAGAAAGACTCAGATTGCATATACTCACTTATATCTGGACACTAGCTCAAGGGGCATGTCCCATGAAAGTCTTCACTTACCAGAAAAATGGGACAGAGAGGAGGACATCCTGTTTGGACTCTGGGTGAGAGAAGCATGGAAGAATGGGGGAAACGGAAGGATCCAGAGGGTTCTAGAAACTACAAGAAGAACATAATGATGGGCCAATCTGGGCCCAGGGGTCCTGCTCAAACTATGGCACCAGCCAAGGACAATACGTGCAGTAAACTTCAAACCCCTACTCAGATCTAGTCATTCTCCACCATTGAGTGGTGAGTAGGGACTGACTTTCACAGGAACTCTGGTGCCTTATATTTGACCATGTCGCTGGGTGGGGAGGCCTGGTGGCACTAAGAGGAAGGATAGCAGGCTACTAAGAAGAGACTTGATACCCTATGAGCACATCCAGGGGGAGGAGGTCCCCCTCAGTCACAGTCATAGGGGAGGGGAGTAGAGGGAAAGCAGGAGGGAGGGAGAAATGGGACAATACAAGGGATGGGATAACAATTGAGATATAATGTGAATAAATTAATAAAATATATATTTTAAAAAGATTTTTGAGCTTGTTATGGCCCTGGTACCTGCATACCATGGTACTTGGCTTCTTTCCTTGGTCCAGTAATGGCCATTGGGAACATCCTCCTCCTGGCACTATGTTTCATCAAATTTCTAAAACAAGTAAGCAACATTGCCAGAGTCACTATGAACCAAGTTCAGTACTAAAGCATGTCCAACCTTGAGGCTGACAACTATGATGATACCTCCCCTTTATAAAACACAAAGGGGAAGATACGGGTCCAGGGAACTGTGGGAATGGGCAAGGGGACCAAGAGTGGGGCCAAGCTGTTTCCAAACACTGGAAATCTTACCTTGAGATTGTCAGGAGGAGGGGTGCTACACCCTTTCCTCTAAAGCCCAGGCCTGCATGCCCTAGCACTTGTAGTCCTATGCCCCCATCCTTGCCCTTTGGAGGAGGTCATATAGCCTGCCAGCAAGGTTAACCGTCTTCCTTTATAAGGTCATGTCCTGCAACATCTGGAATTCCACCTCATTGAAATTAGACATTTCCAACACCTTGGTCCCAGCTGAGGATGTACACTCAACCCAATAGCCCCTACTCACCTCACAAACTATTCCAAAGCTTGAATAGTCTTTGTTCCCTACAATTAAAGGAGCTGTTTCCCTGAAGATGTTTCCCAGACAGTCTGTTTTTTCTTTGCTCACCGCCACCTGATGTCTCCATCCCTACACCATTCCTGCCTTGCTTCACTTCCTAGGTTTTGATGACCAGCTGCCTCACCATTATGGGTGGGAAAGCAGCCCCACAAATGACCCATTATCTATTTGCTGTGTGTATGACTCTGGTGAGATCTCTCTTTAAGTCTTTTGTTTTTTTATTTGTTTGTTTTGAAAGTTCTTCAAATAAAGACAATAAGATGGCTTAGTGAGTGGTACAATATTTTATATTTTGGTATTGAGTTACAATTTATTAAAGGATATTTTGAGTACACTGATAAATGTGTTTTCTTCTTTTCTTGTTATTTACTTAATCACTTTACAGCCTGATCCCAGCCCCCTTCCTTCTCTCCTCCCACTTTCTCTCTCTTTCTTTTCAGAGAAGGGGAGGGAGTTATGGTCCTTGATACTAAGCCTTATAAGTTGAGTTCAATCCTTGTGACCCCCATGGTGGGAAGAGAGAATTAATTTTCTAAGTCATTTACTGACTTCTAAGTTCTTCACTATAGCATCCATGTGGTTATGTGTGCATATACAAGCAAATAAATGTGATACAAAGAATTCTAAATATATTTTTCATGACAGCCTTCTATCAGATAGTGTTTAGCAAATACTTTCTTCCCCACTCTGTGGCTTATCTATTCTTTCTCTTGACACTGTCTATTTCTTACCATAAACAATTTAATGAAGTCTAGTTTACCACTTCTCTTTCATTCCTCTTTCATGCTTAGGCCTTTGGCTTAGCATCTGAACCATCATCCCTTGCATCCTATAGACGGTCTCCTCTTTCATCTTCTGGGCTTGTTGTAGTTTTGAGATTTATATTTAAGTTTTGGATGCACTTTGGTTTGCTTCTGTGGAGATGAAAGGCTTGCCTCTAGATTTATTTTGACATACATCTGTCCAGCTGTCCATCTTTCATTGCAAGGATACATTCTCACATTTCCATGACGTTTCATTGCAACAACTGTAAGCCATCTATGTACTGGACTTTAAATTCCGTGATATTTTTGCAATGTTTTGCACAGGATTTGATGACAGTTTTATTCTTCTCATTCAACAATTCTCAGTGTATAGCCATTTGTTTGTCATTGATACAGCCTTTGGTAAGGCCTGCTCATGTCTGCCTATATCTGTAAAGTGACCAATTTCCCTCCTGCTGGTTTGCATGTCTTGATTGAGGGGGTAAGTTTGGGAAAGCAAAGAGTTGCCTATTCTATTTGATCCAAAAGAAGGCTGAAACTTGTTTGGAACATAGTTCTAGCACCTGACATATTCTTATTCAGTGTCTCAGGAAGGGAGAGGGGTTGATGACCTGGTGCCATCCCATTCATGCACTCTACTTCAAAACTGCTCATTTTCTCTTCATTCTGCATCTCCAAATGTGAGTGTGCATGTATATGTATACATTCATGCATTCGGGTACAGCTCTCTCTCTCTCTCTCTCTCTCTCTCTCTCTCTCTCTCTGTGTGTGTGTGTGTGTGCGCACATATACATGGAATCCCGAAGCTGAGGTCAATGCTAAGACTCATCTTCCATTGCCTTTCTACCATATTCATTGCAACAGGGTCTCTCAAGCCCAGCGATCTTAGATACACTAGCCTAGCCCATTGGCATTTACATGATTTAAGGGATTTGAACTCTGGTTTTCATGTACAAATTGTAAGCACTTTAGCCACTGGGCTTTCTTCCCAACTCCTGCTCCCACAGAAGCAGTTTCATTCTCCTGAACGGAGCATTCAGACTATGGATTTTTGATCCTCCTTGGCCTCTTTGTTGTTAGAGTTGAATGCTTAGTTTGCAGATACTTCAGGACCACTACAGGGACTCAGTGTAGTTTCAAGTAGGCATGAGGCATAGGTGGAGGTGGTCAGGTAGGAACTTTTCTTTCTTTCTTTTTTTTTTTTTTTTGAGACAGAATCTTCTGTAGCCCATGCTGTCTTCAAACTCTATAAGTAGAAGAAGATGACCTTGAACTTCTGATTCTTTTGCCTCCTTCTCCCAAGTGTTTAGATTACATGCTTATAATCACACTGGTTTACTTATTTGGTGCTGGGGATGGAACCCAGAGCTTCATGCATTCTAGTTAAACACTGGACTAACTCAGCCACTCTGTCACCATTGAACCAGTTTTATTGCACAGTTTTTTTTTTCCTGAGGTATGCACTGTCACAGTTTCCTTTTAGACTCTTATTCTGAACAGGAAAACTCAGGGCTAGCTTTGGCTTCTGAAGGGGCACAGCTAGTGATCTGTGATGCTTTTGGTTCTGCTGTGTCAGGAATGCTGGAAACAGCAAACTGCCACCAGGTATCCCCCCCAACAGCCCAGAATGAAGTTACTCATTTTCAAGTTTTTTTTTTTTTAAAACTGGGATTGTTTTTTCATCTAATATCCATGAGATTTTGTGATGCTTGTTTTTTTTTAATAAAGGGTTTATATATATAGGTAAGTAATCTGAAGATAAGAGCACACATCACTAAAACAGCAGAGCCTATGTTTTATGTGTTATGTCCTGAAGAACTGCAGGGAGGAAGACAGTGGTGCTGCAGGATATACCACCATGCACTTCCGCTTGAGTTGGGTGATGTGCTGATTGATTGATTGACTCATTTTCTAAATGTGTCTGAGCAGAACACTCATCAGGAATGGAGGATGCAGGCAGGAGCTCAATGTTTAACATAACAGTCACAGCATGGAAGGAAATGACTGTTAACAAGGACTGTGGTCACAAAGGCTAAAGACTTCAGTGTAAAGTACTGAGGGAGAAAGGAAAAGCTCTCTATTGAGAGAATCTGAAGTGCACCTTGGAGAAGTGGGCTTATAAGGACGGATAGGAATGGTGGGATGGGCGATCCTTGTCAAATGCCAAAGGCAAGGATTTGTGTATTCTCTTGAAATATATACTACTTCTCAGAGACAGGGAGAGAGAAAGAGGAGATAGAAACAGAGTTGAGAAGGGCAAGGACAGGCTGTGGGAAAGGGTGATGAGCATCTAGGGACATAGATTCATGATTGCTAAGTCATCTGAAAGCCTATCTCCTGTGGTTTGTATCTTAGTATCCCTCAAAGGCCTATGTTAGAGACATGATAACAGCTGGTGGCCCTCCTAGGAGGCAGTGAAACCTTCACACAGTCTACAAGAAAGAAGCTAGGTTATTTGGGGTGCCTCTGAGAGGGGTATCGAGACCCTGCTGCTTCTTGTCTCTGTCCTCCTTCCTGTCACTGTGAGATGAGCATTCTCCTCTGCTATGTGTTCTTGCCACAGACAGACTCATGGCAAGGGGCCAACCTATCACAGGTAATAGACTTTGAGGCTCAGCCAGAATAGGAGGGTCTCCTTTTAAGTGGATTGTCTCAGATATTTGTCACAGTGACAGGAAGCTGATCCCATTCATGGTTTTTGCTGCTGTGGTGTTCATCTTAGAGATAGGGTGTCATGTATTCCAGGCAAGACTCAAACTTGCTTAATAGCTAAGCTTGAACTTCTGATCCTCTTACCTCTACCTCCCAAGTCCTGAGATGACAGGTGTACACCACTATGCTGAGATGACAAATGTGTACCACTATGCTGAAATGACAAGTGTGCAACACTACGCTGAGATGAAAGGTGTGTACCACACTATGCTGAGATGACAGGTGTGTACCACTATGCTGAGATGACAAGTATGTACCATTATGCTGAGATGACAAGTGTACATTACTATGCTGAGATGACAGGTGTGCACCACTATGCTGAGATGACAGGTGTGTACCACACTATGCTGAGATGACAGGTGTGTACCACTATGCTGAGATGACAAGTGTGCAACACTATGCTGAGATGACAGGTGTGTACCACACTATGCTGAGATGACAGGTGTGTACCACTATGCTGAGATGACAAGTATGTACCATTATGCTGAGATGACAAGTGTACACTACTATGCTGAGATGACAGGTGTGCACCACTATGCTGAGATGACAGGTGTGTACCACACTATGCTGAGATGACAGGTGTGTAACATTATGCTGAGATGACAGGTGTGTACCACACTATGCTGAGATGACAGGTGTTTACCACTATGCTGAGATGACAGATGTGCACCACTATGCCAAGTATCAGAACCAGGGCGTCTCGTATGCTAGGCAAGTTCCCCATCAGCTGAAGTAGAAATGGAGCACACACCACCCCATTTAAGTCTTCCTCTTTATATAAGAAAAATAATATCCTTCTTTTAGGACCATTTCAATTGGGATTTGTGTCACTTGTTGTACGAGTTATGCTTACTCAAGATAAAATTGTCCTGGAAGGAGAGTTTGGAGTCAGAATGCTGAGAACTTTAGACAGTATTTCCAAGGCACATTTAGCCACTTAAGTGGCTTGGTAAGCTTGAAATCATTAAAATGTCTAGGAGATTAAGCATGTAGGAGATTTTATAGGACAGAGAGAGGACACACATGAGGAGTGACTACTCTGTGTCTAGTGTCTGAATATATACTGTGAAACTAGTTATCATCCTATGTCAACCAGAATCTCACATATTAAAATATAAAATCAATATTTGTACAATTGAGAAAAAAGTACTTTGTGGGCAAGTTCCCATTTGTGATAGAACTGAGTTGTATGAAGTTTATTTTCCAATTATAAGTAGATGTATTAATATACTTTGTATATGTGTTATATAATTAAGCATATACAGAGTCTTTCTTAGTTACCCTGTATGTATATACGGGTAGAATCGGGGACTAATTCCAGTAGGTTTCTTATGTTCACTAAGCATCCTGTGCTAAACATCTGTTTTTAGATTTTAGAAGTTTCTAGGTAGACTTCTTATACAATTATATTTATCAGAAACTCTTCACAATAGTTTGGAAAATAAATAAATCATTGATTTCTATTCTGTGGGTTCTGGGGATTGGACTTAGAATGTCAGGCCTTATGTGGCAAGTGATTTTAGCTGCTGAGCCATCTTGCTGTCCTGTGTTTCTTTGGCTATTGAGACTGAATCTCAGGTAGTCTGGATGGCTTAGAATTTTTTAAGATGCTAAGAATTATCTTGAATATCTTATCCTCCTGTCTCCACCTCCCTCCCCCGACCCCAAGTGCTGGGATTTCAGATGTGTATCACTAGGCCCTGCTTCCTAATAGTATGCTTGATACCTTCCCAGGGACTGGTCCTTATAAGAAAACTCCCCTGTTGCTTCTTGGTCACCATGACTTCATAGGTGTTCCCAACCTTTTGGTATTGCAACATTTGACTGCCACCACCTCTAAAGCGCTGAGGTTACAGGTTCCCATGTTTGGCTCTGCCTTGCCCCTCCTCAACACATTCTGATAGTACAGTATTAAAACCACACTCTCAAGTTGTAAATATTACAAACCACATTTCTACATGGCATGGCATCACCATTGCCTTTTGCAGCATTCTGTCACAGAGTTACAAGCAGCATGCATTAAATTTCACATGCCCCTTAATTTTTTTTATCTCTTCATTTGCATGCATCTATTTTATAATCATTCATTCTGGTAATAAAACCCGCAGAGTTTTAAATTGGGCTGAAGTCCCCGATGCTTGGAAGAATTTATGTTGCATAATTGTACTGGTTGCCATGAAAACAAATAGTAATGCAAGACTTAAATATTCTACCTAGGGGAAGAGTCACCGTCTTTCTCACACTCTTTGGGTGCTTTACCAGAGGGATGGCTCCATGGGTAATGCGCTTGACACACACGTGCAAGGACTGGGCTTCAGAGGCACAGGACCTATAATAACATAAAAGCAGGGCAGGCAACCTGCCACTAATCTGTGGCTCTCTTGAGGTGGAGATGGGTTATTCCCCAGGGCAAGCTGTACGGAGACTAGCCGAATCAATGAGATATCCTGCCTCAGCAAATATAGTGAAGAATGATGGAAGAAGATACTATCCATATACACACACATGTTCACACACATGATACTATACACAGGCATACACACACATATGAAACAATTCTCTGGGAGCTGATGAGCTTTCTCAGCAAGTAAAGGCTCTTGGCTTCAAGCCTGATGATCTGAGTTTGATGTTGGAAGGAAAGAAGTAGCTTTGCAAGTAATCTTCTGACCTCCACATGCATGTCTCTCCACATATGAACAATAAGAAAAGTTATCTGGTATTTGCTATGACTTATTGCGAGGGAACAATTTAGAAAAGAAGGGAATGTAAAGATAATGAAACAAATGATGCAGATAGTAGCAGCTTTCTGAAGATTTCATCAAAATATTTGTGAAATAGCTTCATGGCATAGACATGGAGGAAGAACTGACCAGTGCATTGAAACTAACTGAACTGAGTTCATGGGAGGCAAAGGAAAAAATGTCTTCCTTTCACAGGAACATTGTGATTGGGTCTGTGTTGAGTTTTGGGTTTATTAATCATTATTGTATGAAAAGGAACATGTAAATTTAGGAGCTTTGGAAAATGACTATATTAGGTACTTTCAGTGGCTGTGAAAAAACACTGTGACCAAAAGCAGCTTGTAGAAGAAATAGTTTATTTTGGTTTATGGTTCCAGAAGGGTAAGAGTCTATCATGGCATCAAGCAGCAGGCATGGCAGCCAGAGCAGAAAGCTGAGAGCTCTTATCTTTAATTGCAAGTGTGAAGCTGAAAGCCAACTGGATGTGCGGTGAAACTATATACATTCAAAACCCACCTCTGATGTATTTCCTCCAGCAAGAACACATCTTTGAAACCTCCCCCAGTGCAAGCCACTGGGAAGCACTGTTTGGGCACATGCTTATGCAAGCCACAACATCCATTTTCTAGAACATAGGGATCACTGAGGTAGGCAGTTTTGTGAACTTGTGCTTATGTTTAACTATCTTCCCAGACTATAGTCTCTTTTGAATCATCCACTGGGTAATGATGATTTTCTAAGCTCCTTCACATGCTGTGGACAGGCTTGAGGTCCTAGCTGGCTGTTGTCTGGACACTAGTTCCTTATAATAAGGACATCTGTATATGTGACCCAACTGTTCTTATGACATGACCGTCAGTTTCTCTCAGAACAGTCTAACACACACACACACACACACACACACACACACACAGAGAGAGAGAGAGAGAGAGAGAGAGAGAGAGAGAGAGAGAGAGAGAGAGAGACAGAGACAGAGAGAGACAGAGAGAGAGACAGAGAGACAGAGAGAGACAGAGAGACAGACAGACAGAAGAGACAGACAGAGAGAATAATCAGAACAGAGAATATGTTAAAAGCCAACTTTCAAAAGTGATATTGTTCCTCTCTTTGGACATTACATCAGCTCTCTGCACACTTTCCCAGTGGGAGAGTAAGAAGAAAGGATTGTTATCCAGCAGACTCATTGATGTGTGTGAACTTCAGGATCCAGACTTCAGGGCTAAGTTGCAACTGGCCTCTCCATGGAGCAGAGGGCGACCTTCAATTTCTGATACACCTTCCTTCATCTCCCAGGTACTGGGATTACAGGCATATGTGCCCACATCTGGTCTATGGAGCACTGGAGCTCAGACTAAGGATGCCACCAACCAAGTCCCTTTCCAGCCTGCCAGATGGAGATCTGAGCAGGGGTCCAGGCTAGGGCTGGGCATAAGCTTAAGTCTAAATAATGCAGGTGATGGCAATGGGTGGGTGCTGTGAAAGGAGAAGGATTGAGACCAGAGTGATTTCGTTCATCTGGAAAATAGGTTTATGTTTTTGCTTTTGCATGGTGCTTTATAGAAAGAGAAAGGAGGCGGAGGAAGTGGCTGATTAATTGTATAGTGTAGTGCTTTAAAAATTAACAAAAGTATCTAGTTCAAAACAAAAGAAAATGCATTTCTTTTGAGCATGCAGACTTTAGTCCATGTTTTCAGTCATTTAAAAGTTTTCTCAGACCAGGCGCAGGTAAGCACCAGTTTAAACACAGACAGAGACGTTGGGAGGATGGTTGATCACGGACCCAGGGTCTGATTGCAGCTGGCAGTGGGAAATCAAAGCTGCTTTGGCCATCTCTGAGGGATTTGCCTTTCTCTTTAAGTGCTTTGTGATATTTTTCTTGATGAGTTTCTCTGTGTGCTTATCCTTGCTGTGGCTCAACATGACCCCCGAGCTCCAGCTTTTCATCACAAGCTGTGAGGCCCAGTACTCAAGGCAGATAATGTTGTTCACTGGGATGTGAAGAGAGAGATCTTACTGGCTGCTAATCAGAAAATGAATGTACTGGCCCAACGTTCTCTACTCCTGAGCTGGTTGCTTGGAAGCTTTGTGGAAGGACTCTGAGGGAGATAGGCCATTAAATTAGAAACCAGTACATGGTTTCTTTCTTTTTAAAAAAATGTTTTATTATTTAAAACAGTTTTAACTTTAAATATATTTTGATCATATTTCCCCCTGCCCCATGTCTTTCCAGATTCTTTCTCATCCCTACTCACCCAACTTTAAGTTCTTTCTCTAAAATAACCAATCAAAACCCTATACAACAATGAAAAATCCTTAACCAAGAAAACAAAACAAAACACCACCCCAGCAAGCTGTAACAAAACAAAAGCACACACACACAAACCCTGTGGAATCTATCATATGTTGGTCTACTACTCCTGTGAGGCCTGCCCTGGAGTTGTTGATATATGCACTATCACTCCATTGGAAAAAATAGATTTTCCCTCTCCTGGCACATATAAGTGACAGTTCAGTCATTAACCTTTAGTCTGGTGGCTAGGTATTCATTGGTTCATTCATTCACTTATTCATTCATTCATTCAAAAATATAACTAAATAAAATATGATAAGATAAAACAAAAACTATCACGTTGAAGTTGGACAAGTCAAACCAATAGAAGTAAAAGAGCCTAAGAGAAGGCACAAGAATCAGCGACATACTCCTTCACACACTCAGAAATCCCATAAACCCACAAAACCCAAAGCAATAATACATATGCAAAGGATCTCATACAAACCCATGCGGGTGCTGTGCTTGCTTCTTCAGTTTCTTTCTTTCTTTCTTTCTTTCTTTCTTTCTTTCTTTCTTTCTTTCTTTTTAAAGATTTACTTATTTTTATTATGTACATATTGTTATGCCTGCATGTACACCTACATGCCAGAAGAGGGGATCAGATCACATTACAGATGGTTGTGAGCTACCATGTGGTTGCTGGGAATTGAACTCAGGACCTTTGGACGAGCAGGCGGAACTCTTAACCATTGAACTATCTCTCCAGCCCGCTTCCTCAGTTTCTGTGAGTGCATATGCACCATGCTCTTGTTGATTTAGAGGACCTTTTCTTGGTGTCCTCTGTCTCTTCTGACTCTTCAACTCTTTCTGCTTCCTCTTCTGTAGGCAGGAGTTTTATACAGGTGGTCACATGGTGTGGAGGAAGCAGGAGGGTGGAGTGAGAGTGACCAGGGCACAGTGCTGCTCAGCTCACTCTTTTCTCCTTGTCATGTCTGGCACCCAAGCCTGTGGCATGCTACCATCCATTATTAAATTGGGATTTTCTATGTCAATGAATTTGATCAAGATAAATTGTAGAAGACATGGCCAGAGGCCAACTTAATCTAAATTCCTCACAAGGGTTCCTGGAGGCATGTCTCTTAGGTTATACCAGACCATGTCAACTTGATGATTACCACTTGCTACCATAGCAACCAGATGGGATTGGGTTAATATGAGGGAGCTTCCTGTGGGGACTCTTACCAGAAGACATGTATATTCTTTGAGGTGGTAGTTCCAGGCTTTGAGAGTTCACAGAGTACAACAATAGAAGGGGTAAGAGGTCTGACTTAATGTTGGCTTTATTTTGTGGAGCAAAATCTCTAAGGCCTTCTTTTATCATCTCACAAGAAAGAAAATATTTTTAAAGAAATGCCAAGTGCCAGGCTGGGGTGCAGCTCAGTTTGTATGCAGAGCTTTAAGTTTCATTCTCAGTGCAAACATGGTGGTATGCCTATAAGCATAGTACTCAGTGGATGTAGGGGAAGTGGGTCTGGAACTCACATTCATTCTTGGATGCATTGCAAATTTGATGCTGGACTGGGATATGTGAGAATCTATCTCAATAAAGAGATGGCTCAGAGGTTAAGAGCACTGACTCCTCTTCCAGAGGTCCTGAATTCAATTTCCAGCAACCACATGGTAGCTTACAACTATCTACAATGTGACCTGGTGCCCTCTTCTGGTGGGCAGGCACACATGCAAGCAGAACATTGTATACATAATAAATGAACCTTTAAAAAAAAGTAAAGGAAAAAGTTTAATGGAAAGTGCAGGGTACATACTATAAGATTGTGTCTTTTCTTTTTTTAAAAGATTGTTTCTTAAATGAAATAAATTCAGCCTCATGGGAAAACAATTCTATTAGCCTTACTTATTTCCTCTCATTACATATCAGTTCTTGGAAATTTCAATATAGACAGCCCTAGTTTATAGGTTGGTGTTCACTTACTTATTTGTGCTTGGGAAAGGTTGTTGTAGTTTAAAGATTTATTTTACTTTTAATTATGTAATATGTGAGTGTCTGTGTTTAGGTTTGTGCAGATGTCTATGGAGACTAGATGAAGGCATGGGATCTCCTAGAGTGGGAGTTATAGGTGGTTTTAAAGGTGCCTCACATGGATGCTGGGAAATGAATTTGGGTCCTTTGTAACAGCAATAAGTGCTCTTTACTGCTGAGTCTTCTCTCCAGGCCCCTGTTGCTGTAGTTTAAATTCATCAAGGTCACAGAAGGTTAGAGCCAGGAATCCAGTGCAGACAGAGAAAAGTGGGCCATTTGTGACCATCACTCAATTATCCTTTGAATAAATGTTTGTTTGGTACCATTACAAGTTTCATACATATTAAATAAGTCACCCCAAGGTATTAATTTTTATTAGTTAATTGCTGAATTTGCAAGAAAAAATCAATAATTTTTCCACTTATGCATTTCAAATTGAATGATTTTCAGGAGATTAAACTCAATTGCTAAACACTCTAAAACAATCATTTTCCAATAGGAAACTCAAATGAAACCTACTCACAGAAAGAAGAAAAGAATAAGAGTGAATTATCCACTGCTGTTTAAATCTAAAGAATTTACACACACACACACACATGTATGTATGTATGTATGTATGTATGTATGTATGTATGTATGTATAAAAACCCAAATCATGTGCTGAAGTGTTGGCTCAGTTGGTTGGATGATCTGAGTTCAAATCCCCAGCAGAGCATAAAAGCCAGGTGTGACAGAATACATCTGTAATCCTAGTGCTGGGTAGGTAAAGAGTAGAGGAATTGTGGGGCTTGCTGGCCAGTTAATCTAATGAATTGATGAGCCCTTTTCTCAAAAAATAAAGTAGACTGAGGACACCTGTTGCCAATCTGCCTTTTGTATGCATACACACATGCAAGTACACCTCTCCTACCAGGAACATGTGTGTATACACATGCTTGCCTACACACACACACACACACACCTCTGAATCATTTGAATTAAACGAGGCCTTTTGTTTCTCTTCCTTTTGGTCAATATCATTTTCATAAACACAAAGATAGAGGAATTACTTACATAGTACCACCTTGGTTCCGACAAGCTCCTCCCACTTTCCCAGAGTTTGTCTCATTGGTGTATGAACATCTGTAAATTTCCAGTTCTTTTTTTTTTTTTAAGATTTATTTATTTATTATCATGTACACAGTATTCTGTCTGCATGTATACCTGTAGGCCAGAAGGGAGCATCGGATCACATTATAGTTGGTTGTGAGCCACCATGTGATTGCTGGGGATTGAACTCAGGACCTTTGGAAGAGCAGGTGGTGCTCTTAACCACTGAGGCATCTCTCCAGCAAATTTCCAGTTCTTATGATTCTGATCATGACTACACTTCATTCAGGTGCTGCTCCACTCGGGTAAAACAAGTTTGAGTAAAACCTTTATCTTTGTTCTTCAGGGAGAAAAAGTCAGGGTGTAGATGTTCAGTTGCTTGTTTCCATAACTTTCAGAGGAAGGAAGCTCTGAGAAGATATTCCTGTGGTGGGAAACTGGAAGAGTAAGTGAAAAATGACATTGGCTCACCATCCAAATAACGTGACTTCCAGATCCACAGGCATTTACCCCATGAAGTCACTCTGTGATGCTTCCTGGCATTACAATTAAGATACAGGGCAAGCAATTTGCGCTGTAATGTATTTTTATTGTGAACTTCATTCCCATGTCATTCCCATGGCCCCTCAATGTCCTCCTTCTTAATGTGTTTCTGGGTCATTTTTTCCCTCCAAAATTCATTTATAGGACTAAGACTTTATATGAAATTATATTTGTCTTTAAATTATTAAAATTTAGTAAGTGCAGAAAATTAAAATTCCAAGTAATCCAATTTCCTAATGAAATTTACAGTTTATATTTTGGATTGTAAATCTCCAGTGTTCCTTCCCTCATGCCACAGGACTTCTTAGACTAGCAATGGCTACAGAAGATGGTGTATGCTAGAGAAGCTACAACATTCATAACACCAAACATTCTCAGTCTGCCTAGCAGAGTCCAAACAAATCCTGTATTAGCTGTTTTTCTGTTGCTGTGATAAAACACCATGGCCATGGTAACTTATAGAAGGAATGGTATATTTGGGCTAATGGTTCCAGAAGGATAAGAGTTCATCATGGTGGGAGAACAGCTGACAGATACATCTTGAACCAGAAACACAGAGCCAAGAGAGTGAATTGGGA
Organism: Acomys russatus; assembly: GCF_903995435.1. Taxonomy (NCBI): domain Eukaryota; kingdom Metazoa; phylum Chordata; class Mammalia; order Rodentia; family Muridae; genus Acomys; species Acomys russatus. The sequence goes on along the minus strand of NC_067151.1, from coordinate 1,781,088 downwards.
AAAACAGGAGTACTTTGAAACTTCAAATGCCACCCCAGTGACATACTTTCTTCAGCAAGATCATACCTTCTAAATCTATCCAAACAGCACCTCCAACAGGGGACCAAGTATTCAAATGCCTGAGATCATGGGTGGCATTTCATTGAGACCATGAATACCTCTAGGTCTTAGCTCACAGACAACTATTTTAAAAATTAATTTACTCCCTTTGCATCCTGATCATAGCCCCTGCCTTCCTCTTCTCTTGATCCCACCCTCTCTCCCTCTTACCCCCCATGTCAGTCTCATAGTCCTCAGAGAAAGGGAGCCCTCCTCTCCTATCAACTTAACCCAGCCTATCAAGTCTCTTCATGACTGCCTGCATTATCTTCCTCTGTGGACTGGCAAGGCTGTTTTGCCTGGGGGGATGTGGTCGAAGTACAGGCAATAGAGTTCATGTTGGAGAAGCCCCTGGTCCTCTTACTAGTTGACCTACATGGAGACCGAGATGCCTATAGGCTACATCTAAGAAGGAGGCCTGGGTTCTCTCCATGCCTGGTCCTTGGTTGGTGCATAAATCTCCACAGGGCCCCATGGGCCCAGATTTGTTGGTTCTGTTGGTCTTCTTGTGGAGCTCCAGCTCTTCAGACAACTTTCAAGAAGTGAAAATTGAGGCTGAAGATGTGACTCAAATGGTAGATTGTTTGTCTAGCATTCTTAAAATCCTGAGTTGGATTCCTACCTCTTCATAAACCAGGTATGCCTGCACACTCCTGCAATCTTAGCTCTTGGAAGGTCAAGACTGGAGAATTAGAAATTGAAGGTCAGCTTCTACTACATAGTAAATTTGAGGTCAGCACAGGATGCTACACATGACCCAGTCTTCCAAAATAAAAAAAAGTGTTGTGGAGGTAGTCTAGCTGGTAAAGTGCTTTAATTGCAACCCTGAGAGCTTGAGATAGATCTCCCAAAAGCCATGTTGAAAAGCTAGTCATAGTGGCCCGGGCTTGTATTCCTAGCATGGGTGAGATAGATGCATGCCGATCCTTGGAGCTTCCTGGCCAGTTAGCCTAGCCTTTTTCTTAATGAATTTCAAGCCAGTGAGAGTGCCTGTCTCCAAAAATAGGACAATGAACAATTGAGGAAAGACACCTGACATTGAACTCTGGTCATTACATGCATGTGTAAGCAAACATATGCATATATACAAGCACATGTATATGTGGTGGGGGTAGGGTGGGGTGAGAAAGGGGGAGAAGAACACTAGTCTTCCATCCTGGAAAAAAGTAAAGACAATAGTTCACTCAATGATAATATTGTGTGTAAGAATATACAACACTTGTGGCAACTACCTCTGTTTATTCTCTGCTTATTTAAATGGTCTGTTCAGGCTGTAATGTATTACTGTCTTAGGGCTTTGCATATTGAAATGTGTTTTTCATTGTGATCAGAAACCCAGGAAGAAATGGGAAGGGCATTTACTGAGCTATGACACAATCAAGATTATACATTGTCTTGTCTCGGTTTGCTGTGTTTTGTGAAAGATGTGTCTGGTCTCTATTATGTTTATTATTTTAAGCTGTCCTAATTATTTTTCTCATTTGATTTCAATTCAGTGTTCAAAGAGGCACTGTCTTACCAGGTGGCTATTATGTTTTTTCCTCTTAAATCCTTTCAATTCTTATTTAAAAAGATGTCCAAATAAATAATTATTTTGACATTTACTTGTAGCATATTTATGACCCCACCAAAGAGGGGCATCCGTGTTACTAATGCTGATTTCTTCTTCTGTTTTTCTTGCCAATCATGTCCAAAAGTTAGGAAGTAGCATCATATTTTCAAAATCTTTCATTTTTTCCCTCTGCAAATTAAATGTAAAAGTAAGACAGATATTAGAGATGAACACATTTCTAAAAAAAAAACCCAATATACAATGTGTGCTGTTTAGTTTTATGTGAACCTGACACAAGCTAAAGTCATCTGAGAGGCGAGAACCTCAGTTAAGAAAATGCCACCACAAGAACAGGCTGTAGAAAAGCCTCTATGGCATTTTCTTCATTAGTGCTTGATGGGGGAGGGCCCAGCCCTTTGTGAGTTGTGCTATCCCTGGGCAGGTGGTCCTGGGTTCTATAAAAAGCAGGTTGAGCAAGCCATGTGGAGCAACCCAGTAAGCAGCATCTCTCCATGGCCTTTGCTTTTGCCTCTAAGTTCCCGCCCTATGTAAAGTTCTGACTTGACTTCCTTTGATAATGAACAGAGCTGTGAAAGTGTATGCCAAATAACCTCTTCCCACCCCAAGTTACTTTGCTCATGGTGTTTTACCACAGCAAAAGAAATCTTAACTAAGACACAATGCTTGATTTTTTTTGTATAAGGTTGAACTTTATTGGGGTTATATTTTAGTATCTGAGATATTAAAACTGAAGAGAAAAAGTGGCTTTAGAGGTCAAGTGGAAAATAAGGTCAATGCTCCATGGGGCCCTAATGGCCCGGTTTCCTGTTTATCTTTGGGAAGTGAAACAAGTACTGTCTCATTAATAAGTATCAGCATGTTTAAATCCATTCTGTTTTGCTAAAGAGACATGCTATCAAATGTCTGAGTATTTATATTTATCCCCATACGCTAGCTCTGCCCTTATCATTGGCTGGAGAAACTTCTCTCTACAGTCATCAGCAGTCAGTGAAGAGAATTGTAACTTGTCAAAGTGCTGAGGATAAGTGAACAATGCTCAGCTCTAAATGATACATCTATACCAACCCCCACCCAACACTCAGGGAACACTATACAATTGTGCGGAATGTAAGAGCAAAGGAAAATTCCATCAAGATGACATTTCAATTCTGAACATCTGTGCTCCAAATACAAGAGTGCCTACATTTGTAAAAGAAACAATACTGAAGCTTAAATCACACATCAAATCCCACACATTAATAGTGGGAGACTTCAACACCCCATTCTCACCAATGGATGGATCATTGAGACAGAAACTAGATGGAGAAATAATGAAACTAACAGGTGTTATGAATCAAATGGACCTAACAGACATTTACAGAGCTTTTTACCCAAACACAAAGAAGAATCCTTCTCAGCACTCATGGAACCTTCGCTAAAGGTCACAAAGCAAGCCTCAACAGATATTAAAAAAAAAAAAAAAATTGAAATAACCTTTTGTATCTTATCAGACCACCATGGATTAAAGCTGAACTTCAACAATAGAAATAACAAAAAGCCTACACACACATGGAAACAGAATACTTTTCTACTCAATGACTACTGGGTCAGGGAAGAAATAAAAAAAGAAATTAAAGACTTCCTAGAATTCAATGAAAATGAAGGCACAACACTCAAACCTATGAGGCACAATGAAAGCATTGCTAAGAGCAAATTTCATAGCACTAAGTTCCATCATAGAGAAATTGGAGACATCTTATATAAGAAATTTAATCATACACCTGAAAACAGTAGGAAGAAAAAAAAAAAAGAAAAGAAAAGAAAGAAAGAAAGGAAAAAGAAGCAGACACATTCAAGAGGAGTAGATAGATGGCTGAAAATAACCAAACTCAGGGTGAAACCAATAAATTAGAAACAAAGAAAATAATTCAATGAATCAATGAAACCAAGAGCTGGTTCTTTGAGAAAGTCAACAAGCTAGGCAATCCCTTAGCCAAACTAAGTAAAAAGCAAAGGGAGAGTATCAAAGTCAACAAAATAAGAAATGAAAAAGGAGACATAAGGACAGACACTTAGGAAATCCAAAGAATCAGTTGGTGTTATTTCAAGAGCCTATCTGCCACAAAATTTGAGAATCTAAATGAAATGAGCAATTTTCTTGACAGATTCCACTTATGAAAATTAAATCAAGATCAGGGAAACATTTAAACAGTCCTATAATCCTTAAGAAAACAGAAGCAGTCACCAAAAGTCTCCTAACCAAAAAAAATCCCAGGTTCAGATGGGTTCAGCACAGATTCTGCCAGACCTTCAAAGAAGAGCTAATACCAATGCTCCTCAAACCATTCCACAAAATAAAAACAGAAGAAACCTTACCAAACACATTCTCTGAAGCCATCTTGATACCTAAACGACACAAAGACCGAACAAAGAAAGAGAATTTCGGACCAATTTCCTTATGAACATTGACGCAAAAATACTCAATAAATTACAAATCAAATTTAAGAACACATCAAATATATCATCCACCATGACCACGTAGGCTTCATCCCAGTCATGCAAGGGTAGTTCAATATGTGGAAATCCATCAGTGTAATCTACCATATAACAAACTGAAAGAAAAGACTCACACAATCATCTCTATTGATGTCAAGAAAGCATTTGACAAAACAAGACTCATTCATGTTTAAAGTCTTGGAAAGATCATGCATACAAGACACACAACTAAACATAGTAAAGGCAATATATAGCAAGCCTATAGTCAACATCAAATTAAATGGAGAGAAACTTTAATTGCACTGAAATCAGCGACCAAGACAAGGCTTCCCACTCTCTCTGTATCTCCTTAATATAGTACTTGATGTCCTCGCTAGAGGAATAAGATAAGTAAAGGAGATCAAGCAGATACAAATTGGAAAGGAAGAAGTCAGAGTTTCACTTTCTCAGATGATGTGATAGTATACATAAATGACCCCCAAATTATGCTAAGGACCCATAAAGCTAATAAATTCCTTTAGCCAAGTGCCTGGATACCATATCAATTCAAAATAATCAATAGCTCTCCTGTGTACAGAACACAAGCAGGATGAAAAAAAAATTAGGGAAACAGCACCCTTCACAATAGCCACAAAAAGCATGGAGCATCTTGGTGTTAACTCTAACCAAGCAAGTTAAAAGACTTGTATGAAAACAAAACAAAACAAATCAAAACTTTAAGTCTCTGAAGAAAGAAATTGAAGAAGATATCAGAAGATGGAAAAATCTCCCATACTCATCGATTGGTAGGATCCATAGCCATCTTTCTTTCTTTTTTTAATTAAAAAATTAATTTATTTGGCCACTGTCTTTCTATGACTTTATATTCTATGCATATATATACAATCATTTTTCAATGTCATTTGATAGTAGCTTCCAAAGGGCTTTGCCCTTTGACAGTTGCATTTTTTTTTCACAATTGGAATAGTCACAGCATAGTTATCAACAAAACAAAAGTGTTTTAATGGACTCTAACATCTATATTGCCGTGTATCTGTGAATACAAAATTATCTCTCATATCAATTTTTCTCTCCAAGATAGGATCCAGCCTAATAAAACCACAGCATTTTAAAATCTAAAGCTATAATGGTTTTGTTGCATGTATATGTGTGTGTATGACTTGGATACGTGTGTGCTTTCCTGTGTGTTAGGTGTGTGTGTGTGTACGTGTGTGTGTGTGTATGTGTGTTCATAGGGACATATGGTGGCCCAAGTTGGCATTTGATATCTCACTTTACACCTTATATACTAAGGCAGAGTCTCCCAACTGAACACAGTGTTCACTGAATTTGCTGGTCTAGCCAGACAGCTTTCCCTGGTTCCCTCCTCTTCTTTTTTTTTCTTTTTTTTAAATTAATTTATTCTTGTTACATCTCAATGGTTATCCCATCCCTTGTATCATTTCATTCTTCCCTCCCTCCCATTTCCCCTTATTCCCTTCTCCTATCACTGTTCTTGAGGGGGATTACCTCCCCCTGTATATGCTCATAGTGTATCAAGTCTCTTCTTGGTAACCTACTGTCCTTCCTCTGAGTGTCACCAGGTCTTCCCCTTCAGGGGACATGGTCAAATGTGAGGCACCAGAGCATGTGAGAAGGTCATATCCCACTCTCTACACAACTGTGGAGAATGTTCTGACCATTGGCTAGATCTGGGTAAGTGTTTAAAGTTTACCACCTGTATTGTCCTTGGCTGGTGCCTTAGTTTGAGCGGGACACCTGGGCCCAAATCTGCCTATCATAATGTTCTACTTGTAGGTTTCTAGGACCCTCTGGATCCTTCTACTTTGCTATTCTCCCATGCTTCTCTCATCTAGTGTCCCAATAGGATGTCCTCCCCTCTGTCCCAGTTTCCTGGTAAGTGAAGGCTTTTGTGGGTCATGCCCCTTGGGCTAGTATGCAGATATAAGTGAGTATATACCATTTGAGTCTTTCTGCTTCTGGGTTAACTCATTCATTATGATCATTTCTAGCTCAATCCATTTATCCACAAATTTCGGGAATTCCTTGTTTTTAATAGCTGAGTAGTATTCCATAGTGTATATGTACCACAGTTTCTTTATCCATTCTTCTACTGATGGACACTTAGGCTGTTTCCATGTTCTGGCTATTATGAATAAGGCTGCTATGAACATGGTTGAGCAAATTTTCTTGTTGTATGCTGGAGAATCTTCTGGGTATATTCCAAGGAGTGGAATAGCTGGGTCTTGAGGAAGCCCTATTCCCATTTTTCTGAGAAAGCGCCAGATAGCTTTTCAAAGTGGTTGTACTAGTTTGCATTCCCACCAGCAATGAAGGAGTGTTCCTCTCTCCCCACATCCTCACCAGCATGTAGTGTCACTTGAGTTTTTGATCTTAGTCATTCTGATGGGTGTAAGATGGAATCTCTGAGTTGTTTTGATTTGCATTACCCTGATACTAAGGAGGTTGAGCATTTCTTTAAGTGTTTCTCAGCCATTTGATATTCCTCTGTTGAGAATTCTCTGTTTAGTTCCAAGCCCCATTTCTCAATTGGGTTATTTGGTTTGGTGGTGTTTAGCTTCTTGAGTTCTTTATATATTTTGGATATTAGACCTTTGTCAGATGTAGGGTTGGTGAAGATTTTTTCCCAGTCTGTAGGCTGTCGCTTTGTTCTCTTGACAGTGTCTCCTGCCTTACAGAAGCTTCTCAGCCTCATGAGGTCCCATTTATTAATTGTTGACATTAAGGCCTGGGCCGTTGGTGTTCTGTTCAGGAAGTTGTCTCCTGTGCCAATATGTTCCAGGCTCTTCCCCACTTTTTCTTCTAAGTGACTTAGTGTCTCTGGTTTTATGTTGAGGTCTTTAATCCACTTGGATTTGAGTTTTATGCAAGGTGACAAATACGGGTCCAGTTGCCTTTTTTTTTTTTTTTTTTTTTTTTTTTTACACATAGACCTCCAGTTAGACCAGCACCATTTGTTGAAGATGCTATCCTTTTTCCATTGAATGGATTTGGCTTCTTTGTCAAAAATCTAGTGACCATATGTGTGTGGATTCATATCTGGGTCTTCGATTCGATTCCACTGATCAACCAGCCTGTTGCTGTGCCAGTACCATATAGCCATCTTTCTAAAAGCAACCTACAGATTCAATGTAATTCCCATCAAAATGCCAACACAATTCTTTACAGACTTTGAGAGAACAATTCTCAACTTCATATGGAAAAACAAGAAACCCCGAATAGCTAAGACAATCTTGTACAATAAAGAAATTTCTGGAGGTATCTCCATCCCTGATCTCAAGCTGTACTACAAGCTCTGCTACACAGTAATTAAAAACTGCATGGTACTGGTATAGAAACAGATCAGTGGATCAATGGAATTGAATAAAAAACCCACAAAAAAACCCAACCAAACAAACAAAAAACAAAAACAAAAAACTAACCCACACATACAGACACTTGATTTTGACAAACAACCCAAAACCATATAATGGAAAAAAGACAGCATCTTCAAAAAATGGTGCTGGTCTAACTGGATGTCTGCATGTAGAATAATGCAAATACATTCATAATCATCACTCCATATAAAACTCAAGTCCAAGTGAATTAAAGACCTCAACATAAAACCAGATACATTAAATCTGTTAGAAGAAAAAGTGGAGAAGAGTCTTGAACTCTTTGGCACAGGAAACAACTTCCTGAACAGAACACCAATAGCCCAGGCTCTAAGATCAACAATTAATAAATGGGACTCCAGGAAACTGGAAAGCTTCTATAAGGCAAAGAACACTGTCAACGTAACAAAATGACAGCCTATAGACTGGGAAAAGATCTTCACCAACCCTCCATCTCTTAGAGGGCTAATATCCAAAATATATAAAGAACTCAAGAAATTAAACATCAATAAATGAAATAATCCAATTTAAAAATGGGGTACAGAGCTCAATAGAGAATTTCCAATAGAGGAATATTGAATGGCTGAAATAAACTTAAAGAAATGCTCCACATTCTTAGTCTTCAGGAAAATGCAAATCAAAATAATTCTGAGATTCTATCTTACACACATCAGAATGGCTAAGATAAAAAAACTCAAGTTACAGCGCATGCTGGCAAGGATGTTGAGAAAGGGGAACATTCCTCCATTGCTGGTGGGAGTGCAAATTTGGACAACCATTTAGGAAATCAATTCTGCAGCTTCTCAGAAAGGTGGCAATAGTGATACCTCAAGACCTAGCTATACCATTCCTGGGCATATACCTGAAAGATGCTTCACCATACAACAAGGACATTTGCTCAACTATGTTCAAAGCAGTTTTACCCATAACAACCAGAATGTGGAATCAACCTAGATGTTCCTCAACCGAAGAATGGATAAAATAATTGTGGTACATTTACATAATGGGATAGTACTCAGCTATTACAAATAAGGAAATCTTGAAATCTGCAGGCAAATGGATGGAACTAGAAAAGATCATCTTGAGTTAGGTAACCCAGACCCAGAAAGACACTCATAGTATATACTCACTTATAAGTGGATATTTGCCATATAATACAGGATAAGCACACTACAATCCACAAACCTGGAGAAGCTAAATAACAAAGAGGATCATAGGGAGGATGCTTAATTCTCATTCAGAAGTGCAAATAGAACAGACACTGGAAGAACTTGAAGAGAGGGAACAGGATGGGAGCCTAACGTAGAGGTCCTCTGAAAGACTCCATCCAGAAGGCGTTCAAAGCAGATGCTGAGACTCACAGTGAAACTTTGGGGTAGAATGCATGGAGTTTTATGGAAGAGTATGGGGATGGAAGGACCTGAAAGGGACAGGAGGTCTACAAGGAGAATGACAGGGCCAATAAACGTGGGCCCAGAGGACCTGCAGAGACTGATGCACCAATGAAGGACCATGCATGGAGAAGTCAAAAGCCCTCTGCCTAGATATAGTCAATAGGCAGCACAGTCTCCATCTGAGTCCCATCATATGGGGAGTGGGGTCTGCCTCTGACATGGGCTCTGTTGTCCACTCGTTGACCACGTCTTGCTGGTGGGCAGGCCTTACTTGGCCATAGAGGAAGATGCTGCAGGCAGTCCAGATGAGACTCTATAGGCTGGGGTCAGATGGTAGGTGAGGAGAGCTCCCCCTTTCTGAGGACTAGGGGAGAATGAGAAGGGCAAAGAGGGAGGGAGGGTGGGGCCAGGAGGAGAAGAGGGAGGACCTAAAACTGGGATGTGAAATGAATAAATTAAAAATAAATAAATTTAAAAACTTCATGACTTATGAATTTTCCTCTATTTTTTTCTTTTTAAATAAGGTCTCACTATGTATCTCAGGTTCATGTCAAATTTGCAATCCTCATGCCTCAATTCTTAATGTCAGCATGATAGTTATGTGCCATTATACTCAGCTTATCACATATTTTTAAGATGTAATATAGTATTACCTCATGGTACCTTTGGTGAACATGCTACATACTGCTTCTTTGTTCAGACAATCACATCCTATGACTGCTGACTCAAGAGAAATTAAAGTTAGAAAGCGATGCTTCAAACAATATCATTTCCCTTTCCAAGTCATCCCTTCCCTTTTCTCTATGACTACGGGACCATTAGGAGTCCTTGGACTGTAGTTTCAGACTTAGAGTCATATGTTCATATCACAGAGGTCAGTAGTACTATATTGAATCTTTAATTTTGCTGTTTCTTTTTGTGTATATGTGTACATGTATATGTTGTGTGTGTGTATGTATGTATGTATATATGTATGTATGTATGTATGTATGTATGCATGCCAATGAACTTTGCTCATGTGTGCTCATGTGGAGGCCAAGTATTAACCTTGTTTGTCTTCTTCTACTATTCTCTGCCTTATTTCTTTTATATTTTCTTATTTATTTATTAATTTGTGTGTGTGTGTGTGTGTGTGTGTAGCATGTGCTTACATGGAAGTCACAGGAACTCCTTTAATTTTTATTTTTAATATTTACATAACATTATATCCTGACCAGAGGTTCCCCTACCTCCACTCCTCACAGCCCTCCCACGCTTCCCTCTCCCCCAGATCTACTCCTCTGTTTTCCTTAAAAAAAAGAAAAAAGAAAAAGAAAAAAAAAGAAGGTCTCCCTGGGATATCAACTGAACATGTCATAACAAATTACAAAGAGGCTAGACACAAATCATCATGTCAAGGTTGAATGAGGTGACCCAATAGGAGAATAAGAGTCCCAAGTCAAGGTAAAATAGTCAGAAATACCCCCAACTCCACTGTTATGAGTATCACAAGAACACCAAGCTATAGAACCATAACATGTGCTGAGGACATAGCTTAGACCCATATAGAGTCAGTAACTGTCATTTCAGTTTCTGTGAGCACCTGTGAATCCTACTAAGTTGATTCTGTGGGTTGCTAGAATCCTTCCTCTTCTCTTCTTTGTGGTTTTTCTGGCTTTGCATAGAGGTTGGCTGTGTATATCTGCATTTGTCTTCTCCCAGCAGTTGTTGCATGATGTCTTTGATGACAATCGGGCTAGGCACAAATCTAGAAATATAGCAGAATATCATCTTGACTTTTTTTTTTTTTCTTGCAAGTTGTATTTGGTTCTATTCTGGGTCATAGGACCTTTTCCTTCCTTCCTTCCTTCCTTCCTTCCTTGCTTCCTTCCTTCCCTCCATCTTTCCTTCTTTCCTATCCCCTCCCTTCCTTCTTTCCTTCCTTCCTCTCTCTCTCTTTTTTTTTTTTTTTTTCCTGGAACATGGTTTCTTAATGTAGCTTTAGCTGTGCTGGACTCAATCTGTAGACCAGGCTGGCCTCAAATTCACATAGATCTGCCTCCGAAGTGCTTGGATTAAAGACATCCCTAGCTCAGAGGACGTCTTTTTAAGTTGTGGGTCCTGGGGTCCAAACAGGTGTTAAATCTCAGTGGCAAGCATTGTTACCTGTTGAGTTGTTTATTTGTTTCGAGCACTGTCTCTTGACACTTCAGGCTAGAGCCATTGAGAACAGTGTTTTTCTGCACAGATCTTTCCATCTCTGTTTCCTCACACTTGTACAGAAAATTTTCCTAGAACAGTTTAACAGGAATTCCTTCCCTATCGCACATCTGTAGTGCCAGAGCCCTCTAGCATGCTCAGATCATAGACACTGACAGATAAAGAGTTTTGGTTTTCTAAAAATGCCTTCACCACAAGCTAAGCAGTTCATTTTTTAAAGAATATGGCATCAAATATGAGGCACAGGGCACTCAGAGGAAGGATAGCAGGCTACCAAGAAGAGACTTGATACCCTATGAGTATATAAAGGGGAAGGAAGTCGCCCTCAGTCACAGTCATAGGGGAGTGGAGTAAGGGGAAAATGGGAGGGAGGGAGGAATGGGAGGATACAAAGGATGGGATAACAATTGAGATGTAATAAGAATAAATTAATAAAAAAGAATATGGCTGTATGGATGTGTAATGGCCCAAGTTTGAACTGGCATTCTCTTTCTTTTTCTACTTACAGTAATAGTTTTACAAATGTTTAGCACATTGCCTTGTCCTTCTTGCTCATCTGCGTCTCATTGGGTACCTGCTTTCTGGACTTTGGAGGTAAATTCTGTTACTCTTTGACCTGTTGCAGTTCCTTTTCTCATCTTTTCACATTTGTTTGTTGTTAATACACTTGTATCTTCCTAAACAAAGTCACTTTTCCTTTTTCCACTTCTTGACTCATTACTCTCAGCTCTTCCTGGCCAGAGCTCTCGAGTCCAATATACCATCTGCCTCCTTCTCCTATTTTAGTCATCTCTATGTTTTATAGAGTAACAGCCTCAACCCGTTAGAGTTAAATGGGACCCTTGGGAGCAGGCCAATTTCATCATTTCACAGATGAGAAAATTGAGCCTTAAGAAGGCATGGGTTTTAATATACCTACCTTCCTGAAGCTAGTGAGTTAGGGGCTTGGGCCAGATTACTAGACTCTTAATTGAGCCTTCCTGCCACTATGCCCCTCCTATCTACACTGACACTTATCAACTTTTTAATTTTCCTGAACATATTCTATATATGCTTTTCCCTAGAAATCATTAACATTTCTTGAAAACTTTTAAGCAATCTGGCTTTCTGGTTTTCTTTTCTCTTACTGAGGGAATCTATTTGGATTGTGTTTGGATCTAAATTGGGTCCTTAGACCCTGATAGTTTGAGGAAGTGGGGCTCATATTCAGCCAGGAAATGATGTAAATGTATTGTGCAGTGTTCTTCGTAGACAGTCAATGGCGATAAGTCAAACTCTGGACTAGGCAGGGAAGACAGAGATCCAGCATGGAACCATTCTAAAATGAACTTCAGATTGCCCTTATGTTGGGGTGGGCTATTCTCTCAAAGATTGCTTGCTGTTTGGTGAAAAAAGTAGGTACACTGTTATTGCTTTCAAACAGAGAAGAGTTAATGTGTTGTGATATTTTCCAGCAGTCCAAGTTCCAGATGTAGCACCCTTGTAAGAGAACTAGCTGGAAGAAATGGATATCAATATTCACAGTCCTCTAGTAGTCTAGTCAGAGCACGATAGTAAGAAGGGCAGGTTGCTGTTTTTGGGAAATAATGCGTCTTAGCCTTGATCAGGGTGTCTTATCTTCTCTCAAGGACAAATGTCACCTGAATCAGAGAGAGAAGTTGTTTTCAGTGAATTCATTTACTGTACCATGTATTCTGTGTCTCAATTAATCACTGAGAATATGTCACTTTAAAATACCTGAGCTGTGATAGTGGCCCAGTGGGTAAAGTTCTGTTGATCTGTCCATAACCCCTGCAAAGATGGATATGGTAGCATGTGTGTAATTTCAATGCTTCAACCACAAAAGAGGAGGTGGAGGCAGGACACTCCATGGGAGTTTGTGGGCAGCTGGTCTGGCTACACAGTGTTGAGAAAGAAACCCTGTGTCAAACAAGGTGGAGTGTGAGGATGGAAATCTGAGATTGTCCTCTGACCTCCATGTGTGTGCCCCAACCCCACCTACCACAGCATACACAAACACACATAGATTAAAAGCAAGCAAGCAAGCAAGCAAGCAGAAAACAACAAAATAAAACAACAAAACTAACCTTCTGGATATGAAAGGAGAGTTTTGCATTCAAAGCATAAGATAAGGTAAAAACCATAGATTGTTAACCATGTAACTAGCCAGTTTAGAAATTCTCTAAATTTCACTGATCTTTTGCCATGCGAAGTGTGACATCATCTTTAAAGGCTCCCAGTATTAGAAATGCTTGCCAGTGTTGTGGGTGTGTTCTTACAGACTAATTAAAGACATTTGGCCCTGGGAGTACAACACTCCATCTTTGCTACAGTAAAAACAAGATAGAAAATCTGCAGTTTGATATACTGTGCCAGGTACCACAGGGAGAGATTCCAAACTCTCTTTCAATCAAATTGACACATGCAATATTTATTATGGAACAACAAGAGTTCATTACTTCATCAATAGGCTGAGAGATGAGATGATTTCTTTTTCAATTGGATAACCAGTTTATAATAATGGAATTCCAGATTAGGTGCGAAGCAACCAGCCGTCTTTCTTTTTATCCCTGCAGTTGGTGCAGCAAACAAGGCTCCTGAATTAGTTGAGGAACAGGCTGGAAAGAGCTTGCCTTCTGAATTGTTTCCAGCAACGGGCTTGCTACTTGCTGGAAATTATACAGCAAGCATTTAAAAAGCGGTTTTTGTCAGATTTCCTGTGTGTTACTGGCTAGGATTTAAGGCCAAAGTTAAGCCAGCTCTGTGGAGGAGGTTCTATTGCTTTCTTCACAATTTTAACATTTTCTCTCTATTACTTCAGTACTCTGTTTTTAACAAGCTGTGGATATTGCCCTGGGGAGGTACAGCTGCAGATAACTGTGTATACTTTCAGTCATACTGTGATACCTTCTGGATCTCTACCAGTAGAGTTGGTATTGAAAACTGTAGGGTCAGAAAGGTTGGCCCCAGGTTGGATGCTTTCCTTGCAGGCTGAATGTAAGCCCTCCCAGAAGATCTGTTGCAGAGTCTTGGAACTCACAGGTGAAGTGGGCATCTAAGGTCTTCATTTCTTCATCCACTCACTTTGGGGAATGTTTGCCTGAATCAGAATCTAAGGATTTCCCATTACTGTGTGTTCATTCTTCATCCTTCTAGCTGCCAGTGGGGATTGAACCTAGAACTTCATGCATGATTGACAAGTACTGTACCACTGAGCTCCATACACTACCTACCTTATTCTTATTTACTTTTATGATGCAGTGTGAAGGTTAGTTTTTGTTAGGTTGATACAAATTAGAGTCATATGTAAGGAGGAAACCTCAATTGATGAATTGCCTCCATCAAACTGGACTATACTCATGTCTGTGGGACATTTTAAAAATACTTTATTCAGGAGGGCACTAGCCCATTGTGGGTAGTGCCACCCCTATGTATGTGGGCCTGTCCTACACAAAAAAAGTTTAGCTAGGCAAGCCAGGGGCAGCAAGCAAACAACACAGATACATCTTCTCTGCTGTAGTTCCTGATTTGGCTTTCCTCAGTGATACGGTTTGTATCCTTTAAACCAAATATGCCTTCTCTTCCTCAAGTTGCTCTTGGTCATGGTGACTATCACAGCAATAGCAAGCAAATGGGTCACAGACAATGTATTAGCATGCACACGCGCGCGCGCACACACACACACACACACACACACACAAACACAGATAGGAGAACAGTTGTGAAGAAACACTGTGTCTGCTTTCTCACATGTGGTAGATGGATAAGGTCTTGCTTACCAAGTATCAATATTTGTGTGGGGTAAATTACTCCTTACATTGGTCACAAAATAAATTCCTGACATTTCTTGCAAATGGTGCATTTTAAAATGCAGTATTAACCTGCTCAAAACATTGTGTTTAGAATCTTAATATGTGAATCAAAAGCCAAAAGGCTGTGTGTATGGGATTCCAGTATTCCTCCATATTTTAAAAGGTCTAATAAATGTTAATAAGGATAATAATAAATAATTGAAAAGGAACACATTGAGGGGGAGTGTGAAGAGTCAGGGATGGTAGATTATAGCAGTTAGGAAAATTATCTGGTGGAAAAATATGGAGCTGCTTTGTAGGGTTTTTCCATGCTACTTTCTGGTTTTAGAATCTAGAACCAAGCTTCATTCTGAAGACAGCGAAAGAGTGGGGATTACTGAGCTGCATGATGCTTCTTCAGGTAAAGCGATTGCCACCAAGTCTGACAATCTGAGTTCAATCCCCAGAACACATAAGTTAGGAGTGAACCATCTTTACTGAGCTGCCGCCTGACTTCCACATGCTCAGAGCAGTATGCATATCCCTAAACTAGCTAACTAAATGTAATATTAAAATTTAAAAGTAAAAAAGAGTATGGTAAGGCCAGGTGCAGGGTGTACGTAGGAAGCCACCCAGAGGCACTGAGGTAACTTTTCTGCCTCTCCTCCCTTCTTCCTTCCCCAGACTCAAGGCCATAGTCTCACACATGCTAAACAAAGACCTCTACTTCATTGAAATTTTTTGGTTTTTTGCACTGAAGTTTCTCTGAATTGTCCAAAATGACTATGAATGGTTCCTCCTGCCTCAGTTTCTGAGTAACTAGCACCACAGTTGTGCAGCACCATCTTCATCTTTCCAAAGGTCTGGTGGGGATCATGTTTGGTCCAGAGACAAGTTCTAATCCCAGATTACTCTTTCCGGATTCAAATTGACAAATGATTAAGTCCAGACTCTTATAATTTTGCGTGGCCTCTCTGAGATCACGGAGTCTTCCACATCTGAAAACTTTAATCAGTGTTGGAGGAGGTTGTACAAAGGATCTTTTAGACAGATGCTTGCATGCAGTAGATTATCAACACTTGCTACTAGGATGGTGGTAATAGCCAGATGTGCTGGGCATTTCTGGAGGTTCAGGACACAGTGTCTTGGGCATTCTGTCATCTCTTTGCCCCTACACAGGGATACCTACATCTTTTTAGACCACATATCCCCTTTTCGGAGATTGTCCCAGCTCCAGATATTCTGACCTGTGGTTCCCACAAAGAACTGAGATATCCGAGGAATGCCCATAGTTTGAAGACTAGCCTCTGAACAACCTGTGTCAGCAGAAAAACATAAGCACAGGCTTTAGAAATCAAACCCCAAGCTGAAAACTCCACAGTGAATGATGTCATAGATTGATAATAGCCACATTCAGGACAGCAGTGTACCTGCAAAACTGGAGATTCTCCCACTCCTAAACCTCCTACCGGCAGGCATAGTGTGAAGGAAACAGGCTGCAATGCTCCATGAAGAGCAGTCTGTCTCTAGGCATTCAAAGCCAGGGTGAAATTGTTTCAGAAGCTCAGAATTATTTCCCTATTTTGTTCCATTTTAACATTATAATAAACATGAAAGTATGTCTAACATTTTATTGGACAAAATATTTTATAGGAAATCACAAAACTAGACTAAATTTAATTTGAAAATGTCTGAAAATTTTATTTGGTAATCATGGTAATGTTTGGTAACATTTGTTGTCAGGACAAAATACCTGATAAGGCAACTGAAGGAAGGTAGGGCTTATCTGAGCTCAGAGTTTGAGGGTAGCCATCACAGCAGGGAAGACATGGAGCAGGGGATGGATGACGGGTCATGTTGCATCCACACTCAGGAAACAAAGAGAGATGAATGCTGGTACTCAGTTCACTTTTGCCTTTTTATTCACTTCAGGACCCTAGCCCATGGAATGGGCTGTGCATTTGTGGTAAGACATGTGGCATCTCAGGTGTGCAGCACATTCTCATTCATATCCCCAAAGGTCTGGTGGGGAAGGTTCAGAAACAGCTTCTAATTCCAGAGTAATCCCAGTTTGTCTGTGAATTCACACAGATGCAGGTTTGAGTCCAGACTCTTACGACTCCAGGTCTCCAGGATCATGAGGCAGTTATTTGTGTATAAGGGTTTCCCATCTCAGTTAACCTACTCTGAAAATTCTCTCACAGACATGCCTGGAGGTTAGTTGCCTAGATGATTTAAGACTCTGTCAGGATAATAACAAGTAGTTATTGAGATGCAACACATCTCAATCAAAATTCATAAAGAAGAGGACTTTGCCAGCTTTGAAGACATACAATAGAAGGGTCCACATGTATCTTCCCAAGATGGCTGGTGCAAAGCACTTCTGACCTGTGCTTGATTCAGCAGAGTCCTGAAGCCTGTGACTGATTGACTTGAGTATACCTCAAAATCCCTTTGAAAAGTGCTTGGTATACAACATGTGCTTCTAGGACTTAACATTGTACCATGGCCCAGAACACAACTCAGTTAATAAATTACCTGACATGCAAGTATGAGGACCTGAGGCTGGATATCCATCACCCATATAAGGTAACCCCAGTGCCTGCAGGGAGATTGGGGAAGAGGCATGCGTCAGAGTATTCTAGCTAGTCTAGCCAAATGGATAAACTACAGATTTTCTAAGAGACATTACCTCAAATAGTAGGGTGTATAGTGATAGAGGAAGAGAGTGCTGTCAACCTTTGGCCTCCACAGGTGTCCAAAAATATAAAAATGTACCTTGTCTATACATCACACTAACACATTCTCTCTCTCTCTCTCTCTCTCTCTCTCTCTCTCTCTCTCTCTCTCTCTCTCACACACACACACACACACACACAGACAAAGACAGAGAAACAAAACAAAACAAATAATATTGTACCAATTGCAAAATTCTCCTAAAGCCTGCCTCCAAAATTTAATATGTATATTTTATGGAATAGCATAAAATAATTGAGATAAAGTAATTGCAACCCACTGTCTATGACCAACTAGAATAAAAATCGGATAAGGAATGAGGTTGCCTACATGGTGATGAAGGTAGTCTCAGGACTTGGTATGATGACAATTTCCAGGGGATGAACTGAAAAATTTTCAAAAGATGATGGTCCCTAGGATTGAGATATAGAAAGCCCTCTGCGTCATAGACTCATGTGTTTGAACATTTGGTCCACTGAGTGTGGGGCTTTGTGAGCCAGAGTTTAGGAGTCAAGTTCTGGTTGCCCGAGGTAGATGACTTTGAGGGCATGATGTACCTTACTTCTGGCCCTTTTTCCCCTTCCTCATCCTGGGCCACCAGGTGAATAAGCTCTGCTGTACTTTCCTGCCGAGGACCCAGAGCTCTTTTGCCATGGCTACCCAACCATACTGAACTGAAGTTCCTTTGAAACTATCATCCAAATAAATCTCTATTTCTTCAATTGTTTCCATCAAACGTCTTATCTTAATAATGAGAATACAGGGGATGAGCCATCTGCCACCATAATAGAAGGTACTAGATGCTCTCTTTGTCATTGTCTGTCTTACCTTTAGGGTGCTGGAAATATAGGTATGTGTCATGATGCCTGGTTTATACAGTACTGGGTATCAAACCCAAAACTTCATGCATCCTAGGCAAATCAGCAAATGAATTTCATTTTCAGGCCTGAACTCCACTGAATAATCCCTCTGCGTTTGCAAATGTAGGAGCAAGAACCTGATGACAATTGCTCAATTTACTTGTCGCTACAGTGGACTGCTGTGATGAGTGATACAAGAGGTTCACAAAGCAATGCTAGAAGACACTTGTGGGGGGAAAGGGCATAGAGTAAGTGCCTGAGGGCAGTGGGATCCTGCCATGCAGCATCAGAGGTGCAAAAAGGTTCAGCTGTCCTAGGTTTCAGTGTCATTGAAATAGCCAGCTATCTTTAAGCTAAAGGAACACTTTTTCAAAAGAATGTCATCTTCACTCCAGAAATGCCTGCTTCTGGAGTAACTGCCACTGAAACTGATTTTTATATCCTGCTATTACAGACAAAATACAGACACACGAGACTCAACCCAATAACCCTTCTTGTAAGAGTGTTTTCTGAAGGTGCTGAGAAAGGTTACAGTTCTCTGTACTCTGAAAGCATTGCTAGTTCATTGAGCATGCTCTCAGCAAACAGTTATGTTTATTGGCTGTAAAAATCCACAGAGTATCTGCACATTTACACTTCTGTTTTCAGAAGATACAACATTGTGCCAAAAACAACTTTATAAACCAAATCAAAATATAAACAAGACTAGCTGCTGTGTGGGAAAATGGGAGATGAAATTAAGCCGTAATTGTGAAAGACAGACACACTTCTATTTACTTAGTACTTTTCTATAATTACTGTGATTTAGGCCATAGGCTTTACTTAAATGAAAATAAAACCTCAGAAATATAAGTGTAAATGTGAGGCCAAGTCTTTAATTTGCTAATTATGCTTCTAAGTGATAGAGTGAGGCTTATCGTCTGTGTGGGTGGTATTTTATTGTGTTATTTTATTAACATCAGAAGAGGCTATAAAAATGGGGCTATATTCCCACTTAATACACACATTTTTTAAAGCCTGAAGTTAGTAATTATGAATAAAATTGAAACCCATTGCATGTTAGTTGTAGGAAAGAATATATAAACTTAATAATATCTTCTGGATAGCTGTAGCTAATTCCATTTATCATTAGAGAATGAAATCCATGTCAAAAGGGGACATTTGCAAAGCAGAGATATTAACAGAGTTATATACCTGGAGAGCTGGGATGTGATATCTTAACAGTAGTGTAGTTTCCTTGTTGTCTTTCATTCTTTGGATAGGGAAACAGAGGTTACACACAAATGGTGGCAGAGCCTAAGCACAAGGCAGCATTGCCTCTTACCCAGAATACCTTTCGTCCAGGGGGAGAAGGAATGTAGACTGGATTGTAAAGCAGAAGGGGACTTTGAGTGTTGGTGTTATAGCGCAGATGGTTGAATGCTTGCAGAGCATGCATCAAACCCCTGGGTTCAATCCTCACCACTGCATAAACCAGGCTTAATGTAGCACATCTGTAATCCCAGTATTTAGAAGGTAGAGGCTAGAGGATCAGGAATTCAAGGTCATCCTTAACTATACAGCAAGGGCAGCCTGGGCTACCTGAGACTGTGTTTCAAAGAAAAGATAAGAGATCTTCCCAATGGCAGTTAAGAGACCAAAAAGCAAAACCAATCCATTCTAAAGGTGTAACAGAAACAGATTGTTGATTTGATAGGGTTTAGACTTAACATGAAAGTAGTTTCTGGGCATGTCTGTATGGGGTTTTCTAGTTTAAGTTAATTGAGTCTGGAAGATCCATTCTTAGTGTGAGTGATAACATTGCATGGGATAGGGTCTTGGACTAATTAGAAAGGAGAAACCGAGCTAATGACAGTGTTTATCACTCTGCTTCCCAACTATGGATATCATGTGACCAGTTACCTCCTGCTACTGTTGCCACCACTTCCCTAACACAAAACTGTAGGCCCTGGAACTAAAAGAAACCTGCTTCTCCTTAAGTTGCTTTTGTTAACAGTTCTGGTTTTCAGCATTTTAGCGTGTGTGGAAGTATGGTTCTCTTGGGGACTTGTGAAGCTTTTCCTATGCATCAGATGCCAGCAGTGCCCACTGACCTCAAGGATGAGTGGGCAAAGGATGGCTGACCTCAGGACAGCTGGATCATGAGCAGCAGCGGGTCCCAGATGCTGGAGTTAACACACAGTCTTGGGGAGGAAGAAAGCCTCTGGATAAAAGGAATGGTGGTCTTTGACATGTAAGTTTTGAGACATGTGAGTTACTTCTGAAATTCAGTGTCTTTTTTAAAAAATTTTTTAAAAATTAATTTATTCTTGTTACATCTCAATGTTTATCCCATCCCTTGTATCCTCCCATTCTTCCCTCCCTCCCATTTTCCCATTATTACCCTCCCTTATGACTGTTCCTGAGGGGGATTACTTCCCCCTGTATATGCTCATAGGGTATCAAGTCTCTTCTTGGTAACCTGCTGTCCTTCCTCTGAGTGCCACCAGGTCTCCCCCTCCAGGTGACATGGTCAAATGTGAGACACTCACTTATATCTGCATACTAGCCCAAGGGGCATGACCCACGAAAGCCTTCACTTACCAGGAAACTGAGACAGAGGGGAGGACATCCTATTGGGACACTAGATGAGAGAAGCATGGGAGAATAGCAAAGTAGAAGGATCCAGAGGGTCCTAGAAACCTACAAGTAGAACATTATGGTAGGCAGATTTGGGCCCAGGGGTCCCGCTCAAACTAAGACACCAGCCAAGGACAATACAGGCAGTAAACTTTAAAACCCTTACCCAGATCTATCCAATGGTCAAAACATTCTCCACAGTTGAGTGGAGAGTGGGATATAACTTTCTCACGTACTCTGGTGAAATTCAGTGTCTTATTGAAAGCCCGGCAGGAGGATTGCATAGATAACACCAGAACCCAGAGATACTCACCGAGAAGTCCATGCTCATTTTCAGAGCATGGCTGGACCATATGTGTGCCTGCTGTGCAGCATGGGCATGGCTGTGGAGCCTGAACCTCCTTGGATGTTCTAAAAGCAGGGAAGAGGAACACACCACATTATGCTTGTGTCACCAGGAAATGCAAACGTTAACACCTCCATCTGCCTTGCTTTGTCTTTTCTGAGAAAGAGCATACACTTAGGAGGGACATAAGTTGATAGGCCCCAGGGGTATTGGAGTGAGGTAGTGTGGAGTGGATAAGAGCAAAATGCATTAAACAATATTATGAATATCTCCCAGAGTCCAATTAGTGCTATTTGGAAATGGGTGTGGGGACATCCACTGAAGCACAGGCTATCTCCTACAGCCCCATCCTCCAGAAAAGTGGCTCTTGTTTCCTTAGCAGCTATCCACTGCCAACAGTTCTCCCCCTAAGGGTGGCACCTGAAAAACACTCTTCCTATCCCTGTGGGACTTTTGACTGACTTAATTTTATGCAAGCAACCACAGATGCTTGCTGAGAGTTAGTGTCGGCCACGCCTTGTTCAGAAGGCAGCGCTTCACCATTCTCCTCCTTGTCCACTCGCTCTTTACAGTCGTTCAACCTACTCTTTTCTGGGGTCTCCTGAGCCTGAAATCAGGATGTGGGGTGGGGTTGTTGTTGATCTCTCATCTATGGCTCACAGTCAGTTAAAGTCCCTGATTCTCCCACTTAGACAAGCTACAAGCTTCTAATTTCCCCTCAAATACAAAGCTAATAAACAGCAGTGCCCTTCAGTATTATTTGCCTTTACAAATAATGAATGCCTTTTGTACGGGTCTCACTGTGTTGCCTGGCTTGAGGGAATCATCAGTTTTGAAGTGGAGTGAGCAAGTGTTTTCCTGGACATTACATCACCTGCTCAGTTGGTGGCAGAGGAATTAATTGGCCCTGAAACTGACATTAAATCCAGACATCATGCTGAGTTTAAAAGAATCAGGCCATTTGGACAAATGCACTGTTATTTTGTAATGAAATGTTTATGTGCCTTTTAATATCAGAAATATGCTTAATTATTTGATGGCTTTAGACTATCTGATGATACATGTCTTAGGCTGGTTAAAACCAATCATCTCCAGTTTATGGTGCTAGAGCTTAATTCATTTGCACACTCCATATGGAATTTGGAGGAGAAAATTCTTCAAGCTAATGGGCTCATTTTATGTTTAGTAAGTTCTAGGAAACATTTCATATTATATTCTTTCCTGCAACAGGACACAGATGATGGCTACAGCTAAGGCTTATACTCTGCTGTAAAGTTTGCTTTTAATTTACCTGGTCTTCCTGGATGGAAGGATCTTGAGGGCCTGGACAAGGTAGTAGTGGAGGTAACTTACTCTATAAAGGAAAGAAACTGTAGCTGTCCTGGCAGCTATGAATATTCCTAAAGAGACACTCAGGTCCTTCCTTTTGGCTGTCACACCATTGAAACAATGATTCTCTACAAACTAGAATTTCCTCAGAAATCTCATGCTTAGGAAAAGAAAAGGCATGAAGCCTTTTGCTAGGAAGTAGGAATGTAGGAATGTGTGTGTCAGAATGAGATTTCATACAGTCCTGATAATTTATCAGACCACCTTGCAGAAGAGACCAGAGCTGAGACAATGGTGGGTTAGTGAAGGGTGTGCTACTCTTTGACTGAGATGCCTTCTACACATCCCTTACCTCCACTTAAGTCTCAGCTTTATGGCAGAAAGGTGGGGGGAGATCAGAGCCTGGAAAGAGTAGATACCTTTGTTCTTTTCCCAGTATGACCATACTGAAAAGTCTCTCTCCCTCCCTTCCCCCATCCTGCTTTTCACCATTACACGTGTGACGGGTCCAGGTTTTTAGGGGGTTGTCTGACCTGGATCCTCACAACTCTGGCAGCATGGCTTAGCATTCAAGTCAGCCTAGAGTTCAAATTCCTGCTTTGGAGTGTTGAAACTGTCTAGTCTTGAGCATTTAACGGGTCTATGCTAGTTTCCACATCTGAAACAGAGGTATAACATACTCCCTCCTTAAGCTTGTTGTAGAGAGTGACTGCCTTTAGCTTGGCCCCTCAGTAAAGGGAACCAATTTGGAGATTCTTATGCAAAACATAAAAAAGAAGTTCCTCATAGTGAGAAGCTGTTAGCTGTGCCCCTGATAGGCAGATGATTTGGCAAAGTGTCCATCACTAGTCCTCAGTTGGTCCCCTTCCCTTTTCTTTTCTGAACTGTTTGCTTAGTTAATATTTCCCAGACTCACAGTGAAGTAGAAAGGAGGTTTTAAGTCCTGTATCAGGGACAGGGGCTTTCATTTTTCATAGTAACTTGTACTATACAGGGCAGTACTTTAGTCAGTATCCTACTGCTGTGAAGAGACACCATGGCCACCACAGTTCTTATAAAGAAAAACCTTTAACTGGAGCTGGCTTACAGTTCAGAGCTTTAGTCCATAATCACCATGGTGGGAAGAATGGCCGCAAGCAGGCGGACATGGTGCTGGAGGTCCGCTGAGAGTCCTGCATCTGGATGGGCAGGCAGCAGGAAAAAAGTGAGGCACTGGGCCTGGATTGAGCTTCTGAACCCTCAAAGCTCACCCCTAGTGACACACTTCCTCCAGCAAGGCCACACCCGCTCCTTCAAGGCTACTCATACTAATGACATTCCCTAACCATTCAAATATATGAACCTATAGGAGCCGATCTTATTCAAGATAAAATTGGAGACTCAGAGACAACCCGAGGTCCCCAGACCATCGATGGTGGAACCTAGATTCAGACATATTTACAATTCAGAATCTGAGCTGGTAAACACTTCCTTATAGTGTCCGTGTGCGTTAGGGTTTTATTGCTGTGAAGAGACACCTTGACCCTAGCAACTCTTATAAAGGAAAGCATTTAATTGGGGCTGGCCTACAGTTTCAGAGGTTTAGTCTGTTATCCTCATGGCAGGAAGCATGGCAGCATGCCAGGAGACATGGTGCTGGAGAAGGAGCTGAGAGTTCTACATCTTGGTCTACAGACAGCAAGAGGTTAACTGGCTTGAGCTTCTGAGACCTCACAGCCCACCCCTTAGTTGCTACATTGCTCCCCAGGCAACATATCCTAAAAGTGTCATTCCCTATGGCACCACAGTGTCTAACTTGAGGTCCAAAAAGATATATGTTAAATAAATGTTGACAGCTGAAGACATGGCTCAGCTGGTAAAACACTTGCTGCATAACTGTGGGGACCAGAGTTGGGATTGTCAGAAGCCACACTAAAGACACTAGGTAAGGTATATCAGCCACCTGCAATCTCAGGAAGCAGACAGAAGTAACCTTTGCAGCCAGCTAGGTTGGTAGAGTAGCCCGAATTGGAAAGTCCTGCGTTCAATGAGATTCCCTGCATAAGAATGTAAAGTGAAAAGCAGTGGAGGAAGACTTTTGATATGTGCACCTACACGCATGCAAACATGCATGCATGCAATCACATGCAAAAATAATAATAAATATTGATACAATTGTTGCAGGCACACTTGAAGACTGTGTGAGGAATGAGAAACATTTTTTCCTGCAATGAAAATAGAGACCATGGAGACTATGGAGAATTCTATCTGTGCTCTGTTGGGTTTTTTTTGAAAAATGATGTATATATGCTCAAATGGAAATATTCTCAGGATAGCAGGATTACAAATGATGACTTTGTTCTGGTCTGGTTAATATTCCATTATTGTAGTCTGTAATTAAAAACATTTACTAATTTACAAAACCCCAAGGCAAAGGCTCAACATTAATATACTTTTGGATATTGGTTTCTAACAGGTCATGATCTGAGGAAGGACAAAGCACAAGGGATTACCTGTGACAGACACTCAGTACTGTAGGCATTGTGCCCACATGAGTGGATTCCTGTGTCCCCCATAGATACTGCGTGCTGTGCTTGTGTGTCTGGCACGAGGGATAACACATGCAGGTCGCTCTACCTCAGTCCCTCCTCAGGAACTCAGCATGGGTATTTCTGACTGCCCTTTTGATTTCTGTTGGAGATGCTTGCCACAGTTATCTCTTCCCTAGATTGCTTTGTGATTTATGCAGGCCTCAAGGAGACCAAGGGTCATTTATCTTCAAACCAGGAAAGAGATGAAAGTGGCCCTGTAGTAAAATTTCCTGCGGAGTCAGATGAGAGCATCAAAGGGGGAAAATATCATTGTTTCATGAAAAACTAGGAAATGTGAGTCAGTTTCCATTGTCACAGAGATTTCCCTGTGAAGAGTTCAATTTTTTGAAAAACTCCACTAAAGATAAAAGCAACTGAAGCAGCGAGTCAGTGCCACACTTTCACAGAAGGTTAAACTGAAGATAAAGAAGGCAGTCCTAGACTTGAGCTCACTCCTCCAGCTGCAATTATTTTTTCCACAACAAAACCTAATTTTATGCCCTTGCTTAAATATTTGAATAATATACTGTAAGAGGAAAAAAAATTCCCTCAAAATGGATGGTTCCTTAGTGTTGATATGCTTGCTCTTTTTCCACACGCTCACCCTTCTTGCCTTTGTATTCACTGACATCTCCGATAAATGATGCTTCCCCACTGCTTGATGGGCTGTGCTAATTTTTACCATGGTTACTGTGTTTAGTATGTTGTAAGAGTCTCGTTCATTTTAAATGCGGTCTACAGATTCAGAGATATTTCAAACACTATGATGCCCGAAAGAAGAGAAGACTGCTGTAATCAGGCCATTTGTCATGGTGCAGAGGAATATGGGATTCCCAGAAGACAGAACAGACATTATGGCTTTCTCTCTGGCTACTGTACATGCCATAAGTAAAACAATGGTGCATGAAGTTGAACTGACTGCCAAAAATAGATCAGGAAGAAAAATGTCTCCCCAGACAATTGGCAATGATCTGAGCTTTTTTCATTTTACTAGGAAACCTTGAATGGGAATAGATCTTTTTTCTTTCCCTCCCTTACTTCCTTTCCTACTTTTACCTTCTCTTTCACAGTTTCTTTCCGCTGTGATGGATAGCAAACAGGCTCACAGAAGTGTGGCCCCAGTCTTGTCCATCTGAAGTCACAGGAAACAGCTACTAGCTGAGAAGTTCTCACTCAGAGTTCCTAGTTTTAAAACTAAGACTGTATTCTGAAAGAAGCCACAATTTAGTGTTTGTAGAGGTAAAAATGTACTGTTGTGAAACACAGACTCAAATATATAAATCTAGCCTAGTCTTACCAGTAGTTGAGGTAACTGAGGATCAAAGGAAGATTTTCCATTAATTGGCCATGGGAAATTAGAAGATGGACTGTTCTGGCCTTTCAAGGAAGGTGTGTGTGTGTGCATGCGCATGCACATGCATGTGCAGTGTGCTAGTGTGATATGTTTGTGTTATGTGTATGTGATGTGTGTGTTTTGAGTGTATATGGTATGTGGTGTGTGTGCATGTGTGCACGTGTATGTTATATGTATGTGGAATGTACTGTGTGTATGCTCTGTATGTGATATCTATCTATCTATATTATATTATCTATATTATATGCTATTGTATTGTATTTCTGATGTGGTATGTTGTTTGTGATACACATTTGTGGTATGTGTATGTGTGGTATTTGCTACATGTATTTGGTGTTTGGTACACATGTGTGGTATATCGTATGTTTGGTCTGTATGTGATGTGAGTATGGTGTATATGTTTGTGCTCTGTGTATGAGTGGCACATGTGTGTGGTATATTTGTGTGTATGTTTGCCTGTGTGTGTGTGTGTTTCCATAGCTGACAGCTTCTTTAGGGTATGCCTCAGTCTCAGAAGTACACATCCACATTGTTCTCTACCTCATAGGAGAGCCAGCACCGAATGACTGAGGGAAGAGATGTAAGAGCCTGGCAGAGTGGCCCATTGCAACAGGCCTGTGCCACAGCAAGCAGCCTACTTCCTTCCCTTCATGAGGACCAATTCTTACTGAACTCTTTGCATCCTCATTGTTGCCTCGTTGCCGGCCTCCAAGGGATGCAGCTTGTGATTCTCAGTGCCATGATATTATGTGCCAACACTTCTGATTGATGGAGCTTTCTCTGACACAATAAACATGAATGAAGGAGCAACCTTCATATCACTATCTGTAAAAGGTTTAGAAAAGATGATCATAAAAACAAGTGAAAAAGAAACATTCAGTTCTAGTTGAGTTCTGTTTTTATCTAACCTCCTGAGTCATTTTCTTCCCTGTTAAAAAAGATCAGCATGTGTCAGAGAGGCCAAGACATGTCAGTGCTCTCATTTTGATATAATCAGAGGACAAGGAGAGAATTCAAAGGGGACATTTTCTCACAGTGTTACTTGGTGCTACTGACTTGCTACCTGAGAAATTCCTTAATTCACACATCTGTGTCACAGAGTCCTGAGACAGACACCTGACAAAATGACTGGTCCCTAGTGGGTTTGTCACCAGAGACAGTTCCCATCTGTTCTTACAAAATTCAAAATGAAAATACACATATGATACCTTTTTCTTAGACTATATTTTCCTGTGTGTCCTCTCCCTACATTGTCACACTAAGTTAGCCGAGACTTGCACATTATTATGTATCTAAGGGGGATTCCAACTTTTTTTTTTTTCCCATGAAGACTTTCTTCCCATTGCAGACAAAGTGCAAAGTGCAAATAGGGAGGATGGGCCAGTTCCTTCCTTCCATTTCCTTTGGCTCATTCACTGAGGGGTAAACATTCCTTTGCCTCCAAGCTGGGGCAATGATGTGAAGTGCAGAGCTGGGGCAGGAGTACTGTCTGTATAATATCCCAAGTATCATTTAGGGAAGAAAGGATAGGGGGGTTGGAACTTGGTTGGGAACAGCACAGCTCAATGGGGGCACCCTGCACCCTGCAAAACAAAACAAAGCAAAAGACTTTTAAAGTTTCAATTGGGACAGGAGTCCTACATTAAAAGATATAGAGAGGAAATTAACTGAAACAGGATAAGAATGAGGGGACCCTGTGTTGCACACTCCCAATTTCTGTTCTGTTGAAAAAAGGATACAACATAGATGGGATAGCCTCACACACATATTAGAAAGAGTCACTGAAAACAAAAGAAAACAAAACAAAAAACCCGAGTCACCGTGTAAATTCTACTTGCAAATAAGGCCCTGACTGTCCTGATCTTAAGAGCATGAGAAGGATTCCCCCTGATATCATGACTCCAGACTCTGATGCAGAGAGAGATGTGTCTCTAAAGTTCATGGCTGTCAGTTGTGAAGTATTTTCTTTCAAGAAAAAAAAAAAAAAAACCATCATTTATCTGCAGAGTCGCCAGATAGGACACATTATTAGTTACTTTTCTTGTAGCTCTGACAAAAGTGTGACAGGAAGTAAGCAGTTATTTTCGTTCAGAGTTCAGGAAGACACAGCCAAGTCCATTATGGAACAGAGGCAGAAGAGTGAGGTGATCAGTTACATCGTGTCCCTAGTCAGAAGCAAAGCGATAATTTTCTCCTGTTTATTCAGCCTAGAACCCGGAGGAGTTGTGCAGCTCATATAAAGGAGTGGAATAACCTTGACATTCTTTCAGAGACATGCCCAGAGATATGTTTCTTAGGTGATTTTAGATCCTGCTAATTTGGCAATCATTGGTAATTGTCTGGGAATAATTACTGTGTTTTGACACTCCGCCAGGTGTGGTCCCAACCCTAGGGTCCTTTTGGTAGTTATCACTTGGGTTCAACTACCAGGAACCTCCTATAAGGAGTAACCCAAAGGGATCTTTACATGTAGACTCCCATAAGCTTCAGTTGCTGCTTGAGAGCAAAGGAAAGATAGATCATACACATCAAAAGGCAGTTTGTAATACTTTAAACACCACGTACTGAAAAGCAGGGGCCACCAAGTTCTTGGAAGCAGAGAAGAGTGAGCCTGTGGTCCTCTGGCTTCCTGCCTGCAGTTTCCAAGAAAAGATGACTAAAGGGAGATGGGATCTCTGCAAAACCTGGCAGCTGCATGAGTCAAGGAGATGAAATTGGGAAGCTGTGTGATGGACTTTTCAGGGTTGATGAGAAGGAGAGGGAGGTACACCAGGAACCAGCCAAAGACTCCCCCAGAGCATGCAGATGACTGCTGACCCATGATGACTTGAAAGCTTAGGACTCATGGGGTATCCTATATAGCACACAGAGGGATTTGCCTTGGGAATGAGGCACAATTAGCGTAAGATTAAATGTACCAGAAATTGTAATATGTGGGCAAATGTGTTCAGAGTCTGTAAGTAACAGATGAAGAGTAAAGATGCAACTCATTGGCAGAACATTTGCCTAGCATGTACAAGTCTCCATCTCCAGGACTGTACACCTACAAAAGATAGCCAGGTGCTTGCAGTAACACTAATAACACATATTATTGTGGAATTCAGAACAAACATCTGACCTAAAAATAGTGGAAAACCTTGAAACAAAAGATTAGAAGTATATGGTCATCATGTTCTTACACGTGAATTAGTGTGATATCACTTGAGCTCAAAACTGGTTTCTTGCCAATGAGTACAAATGGGTATGGAGTGATGTTTGAAGAGGCCCAACTCTGGCAAATGTAGTTACAAAAGTCAATAAGAAAGAAGACAGGATGAGGGAATAGTATAGAGAAGATAGTTACTAGAAGAAGGATGTGGTCTTAGTGAAAATGGCCCCCATAGACTACAGGAAGTGGCATGGTTGGAGATGTGGCCTTGTTGCAGTAGGTGTGATCTTCTTGGAGAAAGTGTGTCCTTGAGGGTGGGCTTTGAGGTTTAAGATTCTCAAGGCCGGCCCAGTGTCACTGTCTCTTCCTGCTGCTACAGATCCTGATCTAGAACTTGTAGCTACCTCTCCAGCACCATGTATGTCTGCATTCTATCATGACTCCTATTATAATGGTAATGGACTAACCCTTTGACAGTACACGCTCTGTTCCTCTGGAGCCTTTTCTTCCTTAAGTTGCTGCTTTTGGTCTTGATGGTTTATCACAGAAACAGAAAGGTAACTACTGCCAACATTGAGCATGTGGCAGGTGCTCTGCAAGTGACAAAATCCTGCATGTTTAATTAGATGCTAGCTGATGTCTTGTGGCACTTTCAGTTTGTCTTAGGTGACAAAAGGTAAAGGTGACTGGGATCTCACAGAGGATTCTGAGGAGAGGAAAAGATCTTTACTTTATCTGTGGACTGGCTGCTCATACTGCTGCAGCTGCTGGTGGCAAACAATAAACCCATTTTCATCAGCTGGTATCTGGAACACTCACAGGCCAACTCAAGTTCAGCAGAACACATTAGAGCATCGACTTCCACTTGGGTCAAGATTTTAACTCTTGAAATTGATTTTATAGGATATGGTCTATGGTGATTCCTGATGATTGTCAAACTTTTGAAAGTTTAGGTGAAGAGTGCAGCTAATTACTATAAATGAGCACACATCATTTCATGTACTACATTACAGAGGCGGCAACAGAAAATGTCGATGAACAGAGAACCACAGCAACTGCACAAACATGACTCATAGTTTTAAACAGTGATGTGCCTGGTAGTTGTTAAAACTGAAAAACCAGGTCCAGGTCTGTAGGAAATCTCACCATGTGATGCAGTGCTAAGGGGCAGTGTTAGAACTATTCTGTGTGTGTGTGTGTGTGTGTGTGTGTGTGTGTGTAGGACAGAGCTTGACATCAGAGGTCCTCTAGCTCTCTCTACTTTATTTATTTATTGAATCAATTGATAGGATGTGTGTGTGTTTGCACACGTGTACGTTATAGTGCCTGTGGAGGTCAGAGGACAACTTGTAGGCATTGGTTCTCACCTTCTACCATGTTGGCTTCGGAGACTTACATCAGGGTGTCAGGCTTGGTGGTCCATGCCTTTACTTGCTGAACCATTGTGCTGGTCTAATTTTTTGAGACATATTTTCTCTCTAAACTGGAGGTCACAAAGTCATTTAGACTGACTGGCGTGTTTAGTCCTCCTCAGCACTGGAGTTACAGACTAGTGTTTTGTGGATATCTGAACCCAGTTCCTCACTGGTATGTACCACATATTTTACCACTTAGTGTGCCCCCCTCCAGCCCCGCCCCACCTTTCAAAAGTACTGAAACAAAATGCATGGGATCAAGTTTGACTGTGTTACTTTTGTTTCCTGCCAGCTTTATGTTTTTAGATAGGTATTTCCAAATATAGAGTTACATGAAATTAGTCAGTACTTTTAAAAATGACATCTATGGTGGTGGCTGACTCGTCAAGTAGAAAAAAATACTGCCCTGCCCTGCACATAGGGTCATTTCCTAGATATGGGACCTTAAGCAGCCATGTTACTTCTCTGGGTTCACTTTCCTGTTTTGCAGTTTTGCATCAGGTGGAGTGTGTGTGTGTGCATTTAAGTGTATAAATGTGGGCATTTGCATGCCAGTGTATGTAATGGAGGTCAAAGAATAACCTTAGGTGTTAGTTTTCACCTTCTATTGCCTTGAGCCAGAGCCTATTGTCTTTTTCTTGTTGTGTTTACCAGGACAGCTGGCCCATGAGTTTTCAGGGGTTCTCGCGTCTCTGGCTCCCATGTCTGCACTGAAGTGTTGGGATTAGAAGTTCATTAGCTGCCATGTCTGGCTCTTCACAGGTTCCTGAGGGTTCTACCTCAGGCCCTCATGTTTACATGTTTTTATTTTGAGACAGAGTCTCATGAAGTTTCTCAGGATGAGCTTGTACTTATATATTCAGTAGCTCAGGTGGCTCAACCACCTGAGTAGTTGAGATTCTGGGCTTGCGCTGTGATTTGTGCATATGGCTAACATTTTGATGTATATTTTCCAGCTTACATTGATGACTCAAAACCGTGTAAAGTTGACAACTAAAGCAAACTAAGACAGTTGGCAAAGATTTTCTCTCATTCTGTGGCCTATTTACTCTTTCTGGTGATGATTTTCTTTGTTAGGGAGAAGTTTTAAATTTTCATGTAATATTATTTGTCAACTCTTGGGATTGCTGTCTGAGCACCTTGAGTCCTTTTCAGAAAATCTTTGTCTCACAGTGTATTATAATTACTGTTTGCTCATCTGCCAACTCCAGGACATGCTGGAACAGCTTATCTAGAACAGAAGCCAACCCCTCCTTTCTGTACTTCCCTTGAAGTGGCCTCTGTTACTTAGGTTGTTGCTTAGACCTACCCTGAACTATATCTAGCACTAACTGATGAACTCAGCTCAGCAGGAGAGAGGTGTGACATTCATGTTTCAAGAGAATGGATATGACAGCAAGGTGGGTTATTTGGGACCTCCAGGTAATGGAATAATGGCTGGTGTTTTGATGTATTCATGTAACTTTATAAAATAAATGGAACTAATGCAAAAGGAACTCTTCTGGGACATTTCTGGATGTTATTAATATCAATTCTATTAAACAAAGCTTCCAAAAGAGCCCTAACATGCTGCTTTTCTGTGCAAAGCACTGAATATCATTTCTTTGAACTCAAGAAAACCTAGACTAAGAGTCTTCTTTCTTATATTCACTAATTTAACCTTTTGTAGTAGTAAATTTATTCTTCATGATTTATTTGCATTTGACATAATTTTCACTCATCCTGTAATGACTCTAAAAATGAAATATTCCTGGCTTACAAGAATCATGCTTGGAATCTCCTGTAGTTGGACTTTTGGCTACTTTATTGGGTTCTTTTTCCTACCTACCTATACTACCCCTATCTCTTCCAACTCTCCTAACACTATTTAGAAGAGAAAGACAATTGAGGGGGAAAGGAGTATCAATATTGTTTGATTACTTCCTGTTGATTAGGGGTGTTGAATTCCTTGGTGCCAGTTTGATCTTCGCAGTCAGGATATCTCCAGCCAGCAACCAGCAAGCAATCTACAAACAGTAGTAGTAGGAGGAGGAGGAGCAGCAGCAGCAGCAGCAGCAGCAGTAGCAGCAGCAGCAGCAGCACCACCACCACCAGCAGCAGCAGCAGCAGCAGAAGCAGAAACAGAAGAAGCAGCAGCTGAAATAAAAGCAGCAGTAGCAGCAGTAGGAATAATAGGGGGAGCAGGCACCACTCTTTGGGCTCTTGCATTATATACCCTTTTAAGAGTTCCCAGAATTCCAAATGCAAACTATTCTTAACTAGTAAAGTCATGCTCCTTCCAGAACATAGGACAAATCATAGTCAGCTGCTGTGACCAATCTGAGGCATCTCCATCACCTGGGACTGAAACAAAAGTATATTCATACAACATTTCTGTATTTTCAAAGAAACAAAAGTTCTCACAACACCCTCCAAAGCTGGATTGCTATTGCCTGGCCATCCGGCCACCTGCTTCCTTGTCATGCTCTTGACTTCTGCTCATTCTTACATGAGTCCACAAAGGCAAATCTTACCGATGTTCTAAAAGGAAAAACTGAGGGCCAGGGATCCTAAATGATTCATAAGGTCTCATTGCTTTAGGAGAAAGCCCCAGCACTTAAAACACATTTCAGAAGAATCTAATAAAAGGGAGGCCATTAGGAAATGGTGAGGTTAAAATTATTTTGGCCTATTTAAAGCCAAAAAAAGAGAACATCTGTTGATCAGTATTTGCTGAAGGGCATCAAACCACAGAAATCACTTTGGAAATTTTTAGAACTTAGTAAAATTGTGTAGACACATAGAAAGGAAACTTTTATTTGAGGACATGTGCAATTAACTTTCACTTACACAGGAATGTGGCATATACTTGATTTAACATAAAGGGCATTAATTTATATAATTTCGGGTTAGAGAATTTTAGTGTTTTGGAGCTAGTTGGGTATAGATAGATAAAAACAAACTTAATAACTGTGACCTCAATTTTAAGTTTAATTTATCTGAGTGTTAGTTATTTACAATGAGAAAACGTTTAACCAGAGTCATTCAACTTTTACCAGATGCCATTACCTCTCAGGTTTTTGCAGGGAATAAAGAGAGCAATGGCCTTGCCTGTCAGAACACAGTTCAAGAACAAAGCTGTGCCAGGAGGTTTCTGAGACTTTGTGAGGAAACTTAAAAACAAAATAACAAAACCAAAACCAACCCTCCCCCAAAAAACCCAAAACAGTTCTTTAAAACACAGAATTGGTCTTGAATACGTGTTCATGCTCTTCCCAGGTAAGAATGAGTTTACTGTAGCTGTTGTTATTCACATGCCGCTAGCTGGTCTTGGTTAGTTTGTGGATTCTTTTTCTTACCCCTGCTCTTGGATTTTACTCCCTGACACTAGATAGGAGAGGAACCTCGGTAGATGGGAGAGAGGAAAATCTCTAAATCTAACTTTCCTTTTGTTTCTTCTTTGACCTTGGCTACAAGCAAACCACAACCGACCTCTCTAAATGACCAAGAACCACTGACCAAGCCTCTTCAAGCCCTCACATTTATGTACCCTCTGAAAAGTTCCCAGAATTCCGAATGTCTACTCCTGTCATCAGGCGTAGAAAGCTGAGGTTCATGACAAACTTCCTTCAGTCTCTTCCCCATCATGGGCTAGCTGTGTTCTGGGCTAACCAGCTACTCAGCTGCCTGCATGTCCTGCACTTGTTCTTGTGTTTGTGGTTGATGAGTTAACTGAGTGTGAATTAGAGACCATTTACAAAGCTCCCAACTCCCAAGTTTGCAGTGGCAATGTGGGTAGCATTGTCCACACACCAGGGATGGAAATTTTCTGGGGGAGGGAAGGCTACCCATTCCTCAGTATTTTTAACATCTTTATCTTCTTCATAGAAGAAAGTCAAAGACAAAAAACCAAAACAAAACCCATTTTTCTTCCACATTTACCCACAAAAATATGTTAGGACATCTGTCAGCATTTGAAGACACATGGGTGAATAGTATGTCTGTAGGTGGTATGGCAAGTGTTTACTTCATGCACCATATCCACAGCATTCTAAGGTACCTCACATATCTAGGAGGGAAGCAGACTGTGGGGTTTTATGTTACCTAAATAGAAAATAGCTCCTCTCACAAAGAAACTTTGGGAGTCCATAAAATAATGACCTCATGTGACCTGACTGTCTTCTTATCCTGCCTGATGTCTGTGACTAAAGAAGCACTATTTCATTTCTGAAGGGACTAGGTTCCATCCTGGGCACTGTGGAGCTAGTCACATGAATTTTCAGCCTAGTGTCCACATTGTCCTTGCTCTGATAGAACTGGTATGGCTGGGTGACCCAAGCATCACAATCGACTTAGATTGACTGGCCTAAATACTTGCCATTGGTCAATTTCTGTGGCTATCTGCAGGAGGGTTGATCTTTTTTGGAAGCCAGCCTGTAGCAAATGATTATAGATAAAGTAACTTCTGCTTTCCACATTACTCTTAAAATATTGATCAGCTATTCACATTAAAGTCTCATAGAGAAATTCAAGTTGCTTCTGTTTGGGTTAGCTGTTAGATATTAAATTTTCTTGTATTTCCACCTGTGTTGGATAGTTTTATGTCAACTTGAAACAAGCTAACATCACCTGAGAGGAAGGAACCTCAACTAAGAAAATGTATAAGGTCAGGCTGTAGGCAAGGATGTAGGGCATTTTTTTGGCTAGTGATTGATGGGAGAAGGCCCAGATTATTTTTGAGTGATATCAGTTTTTGGTAGGTCATCTGAGGTTTTATAAGAAAGCAGCCTGAAAAAACAAACAAACAAATAAATAAACAACACCCGCCCCCGCAAGATAGCTAAAACAATGCAGAAGTAAATTCACACCCCTGTGGACACTTGAGTTTCGACAATTAGACAACGTTATACATTGTGAAAAAGAAGGCATCCTCAACAATTAGCATTGGTCTAATGGGATGTCTGCATGTAGAAGAATGCAAATAGATTCATATTCATCCTGCACAAAACTAAAGTTCAAGTGGATCAAAGATCTCAGTAAGAAACTGGATATACTAAATCTGATAGGAGAGAAAGTAGGGAATAGCCTTGAACTCATTGACACAGGGGCTAACTTTCTGACCAGAACACAAACAAATCAGGCATTAAGATCAACAACTAATAAATGGGAACTCATGAAACTGAAAAGTTTCTGTAAGGCAAAGGACACTATCAAAAGGGGAAAACAGCAGTTTTCTGAATTGGAAAATATCTTCACTAACCCTACATCTGACAGAGGGCTGACATCCAATATATATGTATGTGCACGTGCACACACACACACACACACACACACACACACACACACACAACTCAAGAAACTAGGCACCACCAAACCAAATAACCCTCTTAAAAATGGCATACAGATTTAAACAGAGAATTCTTAATAGAGGAATCTCTAACGGCCAAGAAACGTTCAACATCCTTAGTCATCAGGGAAATGAAACTCAAAATGACTCTGAGATTCCATATTACATCCATCAGAATGGCTAAGGAAAAAAAAAACCTCAAATAACAGCACATGCTGACAAGGATGTAGAGCATTTCTCTATTGCTGGTGCGAGTGAAAACTTGTAAAACCACTTTGGAAATCAATCTGGTGCCTTTTCAACACCAGAATAATTCTACCTCAAGACTCAGCTATACCACTGTAGGCTTATATTTTTCAAAAGCCTCCTTTATTTAGGGTTCTCAAGCACTTCCACCAACCCTCGTGTCCCACTGACCTGAGGTAGAGGAGAAATATGGTTAGTAGGAAGAGGGGATTGTGGACCTCTTTAAATGTAGTCCCTTGGTGCAATTTCAGTCTTCATCATCAGGATACCAACAGACCAGCAAACAGCAAACAACATCAGTCACACAACGACTCAGTAGAAACAGCAAGAAGTGGCACAAGTCAGCAGAAGCTGCAAGCCTCAGCTGGAGTGCCATGACAAGTTTTCTGGACTGTTTTTTGGTTTTTATGGTTTTGTTTTTTGGAAGTGAAGTTTAGAAATGTGATAACCAGTAAAGTGATGTGAACCATTGCAAAGCACAGCAATGCAAAAAGCATTGTTTCACTGTCTATGGGCTTCTATTTATCCCTTCTCAAAGTCCATACAAGGATGTTTTCCAGCTTGGAAAAGACAAACCTCTTGCATGAGACAGCTTCCAGAAAAACATCATATGCCCTCTCACAAGTCTGATTTCAGCTAACAAAATCATGAGTCTGTTTTCTGTGGTGGAAAAGCATTTCCGTATCCCACATTTAGGACCAAAACAACAACAACAACAACAACAACAACAACAACAACAACAACAACAACAACAACAAAAACATGTTCGGATGACACAACCGAGTTTTTAAAGAAATCAAAAACACCTCTTTATACCACTCTTGGGCGTAAACCCAAAAGATGCTTCATACCACAAGGACACTTGCTCATCTATGTTCATAACAGCTTTATTCATAATTAATAGCCAGAAACTGAAAGTCGCTGTGATTAGTTAGACTTCCCTCTCATATCCTCAGGGCCAGTTCTACCCTGTTGCCCAGACGAGGTGCAGGGTTGATTCTCCCAAATGTTGTACCTGGTGAGGGACATGGTCAGTTGTCCCACTCTCATTACTTCTGGGCCAGCTCTCCCATCTGCTATAGATGCTGCAAGATGAGGGAGAGGAAGTGGCTCTCTCCCTCTCATTTGTGCCATGTATTGGATGCAAACATATTTTTGTTTTGATCCAAAGTATGAGATGTGAAACTGCTTTGTGTGAGGGTGTGTGGTGTTTGTCTGCTGGAAACAGATTCCTGAGAGGTTGGGTAATGTTTACCCTCTAGAAAAGAAACTGCCTCGTGCAGGGGCATGGTCTTTGTCAGTTGAAAAACATCCTGGAATGGACTCTGAGTGGAAATAAATAGGAGCCCAAAAAAACAGAGGCTTTGTTTTACATACTTTGCAATGCTTCATATCACTTGGCTGCTCATCACTCTCACTTGAGGTATTCCTAGAGAGAAATGCTCTAGAGAACACTTTGAGGTTCTGGCTGCTGTGTTCGCAATATCCCTTGCTGGTTTGCTGTTTAATGGGTCTTCTGGAATCCTGATGACAAAGAGTGGGATCACTCCCAAGCAACTGGGTCTAGAAATATCTACATCTCCTATCCCTATTGACTTTTTTCTCATATGTCTAGGGTTGGTGGGTGGGAAGGGAGGTAGAGGCCTTAAATAACCCCAATTATTAGGGTTAAAAATGTCAAGGCCTACAGTGCCACGTTCTAGCAGACAAGAGTCAGGGTCAGTTCTCCCACACTCATGTCCTTGGGTGGATCACCCACACACCCCACATCCTGGGCCAGCTCTACTGTGCTGCCCAGGTGAGGTGCAGAGCCAGTTTTCCCAAGTGCTGCAGCAGGTGAGCAGCAAGGAGACAGCTCTCTTGCCTGCCATAGGTGGCAAGGGCTGAAGGTGGGGGAGGGCCTCTCTTTTTTTCCCATGCTGCCTCATTGCAGACAAATTGTGGGTGGGGCCAGTTCTCTTATACTCATGACCTTATGGCCAGCTCACCAGAGCCATTGGAGTCAACTCTTCTGTGCTGCCCAGGTGATGTGCAGGGACTACTTTCCTGAGTGCTACTGCAGGTGAGGGACAGGGCCTGTTCTCCTGACCCTGTTGGGTCAGCTCTCCTACCTGCTGTCAGTAGCAAGGGAAAAAGGGAGAAGGGATCTCTCCCTCACCAATGCCACCATACAGCAGACAAGAGGCTGGGATGGCTCTGCCATACTCATACCCTCTGGCCAGTTTAACTGCAACCCCAGCATCCAAAGCCAGCTCTTCTGTGCTTTCCCAGTAAGGTGAAGGTCCTGTTTCCCAAGTTCTGCATTTAGGACTAACTCTCCCACTCTGATGACCTTCAGGACAACTCTCCTGCCTGCTGTAGGAAGTAAGGGGTGAGGGCAGAGTATCTCTCCCTCTTCCTTGCCATCATGTGGCAGACAAGTGGCAGGGCCAGCTCTCCTGCTATCATGACCTTGGAGCTGGCTTGCCTGAAACCCTGGGTCAGCTCTACTCTGACGCCCTGGTGAAGTACAGCATCTGTTCTCCTGAGTGCTGCAGCCAGTGAGGGACAGGACCAGCTCTGCTGCACTCATGACCTCAAGGCCAGGTCTCATTCCTGCCACAGGTGGTGCAGGATAAAAGAAGAAGAGGGTATTTTACCCTTGTCTATACCACCACACAGGATATGAGTGCTTGGGACAGCTCTCCCATAATCCTATCCTCAGGCTGGTTCACCCACAACTGCCAAAATGTGTGGGGTCTGCTCTCCCAAGCACTGCAGCTGGTCACGGACACAATCAGCTCTCCTTATCTCATTTCCCCAGGACCAGGTCTCCAACAATGTCCAGATGAGGAATGGGGCCAATTCTGCATAGCTCCTTACATCACTCTGCATAAGTCCTAGGATGTCAGACCAGACCAGGGCTTTGCCCAGCCTTTTGTGGTACCAGATCCCTGCTGCTGCAGGGCTATGGACCCAGACATGGCTACTGGTGGCAGCACAGGCTAGAATTCCACCATGAATGCAGGTGACATCACCAGCTACTCACAACAGGCTCTTCCTTATTTCCCTCAAGTCTCCAGTTCAGCCTTTCTACATTGTGCCCATATCCTTCTGATTTTCTTTCTCTTTCATTTCTCTACCACTTACTTGCTATACTTAGTAGTACCTGTGGTCTCTAAGTAAGTGTCTGGGGTCATCTTAGGAATGGTCTCAGAGGTGCTGTGCCATGCTCTTGCATTATGAAGCTGAGCTGGAAGGGCTCATCTTGGCCATGTTCTACACCTCTAGGCTGGCACATTGTGAATGAAAGAGAATTCTCCACTTCATAGTGCTTATTAAAACAAATTCTGTTTTGGGAATTGAAACAGTAGGTATTTGGGAGCCTAACAGCAGAGGATCTCTTGTACCCAGGCATTTGAGCTATCTAATGGCACCCCTTTTTAAAACACACACACACACACACACACACATACACACACACACACACACACACACACACACATACATACACATATCTCATTATAGGAATCAAAGGCTGCTTCAGTTCACCTTGTTTCTCTGACAGCCCAAGACTGTGATGAGAACATCTCATGATATTGAAGTATTTAAGAAGCAAGGCAGGACAGCTATGACAGCTATCATTGGAACTTCTGTTTGCACTGATGTCAAGATACAGGCTGTACACATGATGGCCTAGGATGGAGAAGAGCTGTCAGCTATGTCCTGAAAATACAAATGATCAGCTCACAATTTGCAGACTGCTGACACCTTCCCTGGAGGGTAATATGACCTTTATATGATAGTCTCAGTGTCACCAGCACCAAGCTCCCTGGCTAACTCCAAAGCATCTGTGGGAAGCTATTTTTGAGAGTTTTGGAGCTGGGGTGGGAGAGCAAGTCCACAGTGGGAAAAATTGGCCTAGTCTCTCTAGATTTGGTCATAATGCTTCTCTAAGGAATACTGTTAAGTGCAATTGATAGGTTTGGCTTTATTCTCATCTGCTGCATCTAGCCAGAGAATTAGAACCATGGCCA
Organism: Acomys russatus; assembly: GCF_903995435.1. Taxonomy (NCBI): domain Eukaryota; kingdom Metazoa; phylum Chordata; class Mammalia; order Rodentia; family Muridae; genus Acomys; species Acomys russatus. The sequence goes on along the minus strand of NC_067151.1, from coordinate 1,740,197 downwards.
CTTAACACCTTGCAAAGTCTTATGTCATTCAATTGAACTTTGCCATGCTTTTTGAAGTCACTATCTTTATCTTCATTCAGACTGTAGTGACAATGGTGGTAGGCTTGGCTCTTCAGGAGCAGTGTTTAGCATTTTTATGATATGATTATCATGGTGTATGCTCTAAAGGATGCCCCCAGGAGCTTTTAGGACCTCTTCATCTAACTTTTCCAGTGTAAGAATTGGCCAGATTACCAAATGCTGTCAGTCATGCATTTGGTCCTGAAACATTTACCAGTGCAGAGTCTCTCGGGGAAGTTACTATTGCTTTCTCCTGAGCTGAAAATGATGGCTGTGGTGCTGCTTTCTGCAGACAGTTGGAGAGAGCTCTGGAAAGCAGCAGACTCACCTCATGAATAAACATTTAGCTAGGAATGAGGCAGCCTTCCCTTTCCTCCAGGCTGTGTAACTGCAGGAAGCTCTGTATGTTTGTGCCTCTGTGTATTGTCTGTGACAAGGGCTCCTTATAGTGCCGTCAATCTACACTTCCAGTGTGCAAAATGGCTGAGGAGATTGCTGTTGGTGAAGAGCTTACCATTCTGACATGAGGACCTGAATTCAGATCCACAAGACCATATAAAAAGTCAGAGTTGGCAACTGCAAACATCTGTGGTCCCAGTACTTTGGAAGACAGAGAGAAGACATTCTCTAGGACTTGCTGGGCAGACAACACAGGCTATTCCATGAATTATAGGTTTAGTTAGAGACCTAGTTAAAAAAAAAAAAAAAAAAAAAGAAAGAAAGAAAGAAAGAAAATGGAGGGCAATAGAGGAAGATACCTGATCTCTTGTCTCCACAGTCACACAACTACACACAAACAATGCACACACACACACACACACACACACATTCTGCTGTGGTAGTTACTATTATGCATTTATATGTAACATAGTCATATCTGAGCAATGTACTGGGCCTTTAAAAACAATTATTAGATTTGTATTTCTCTTATTCTGTCTGTGTGAATGCATTTGGGACAGTGGGAATGGAGCATGTTTCAGGTGCAACAGAACCAGTGTGGAGGTCAGAGGTCAAGTTGTGGGATCGCATTTTCTCCTTCCACTCTGTGGGCCTCAGGGATCCAAACTCGGGTCCCTCAGGCTTAGTGTCAAGCACCTAGCTGTGCCATAATGCTGCCATGAATTTGGGCTTTTCTCATCTCCACGAAAACTTTACTCTGGCAAGAATAAAAATGGTGAGAAAATTCTGATCAATATGTGAGTTAGTTTGCTTGGCTGAGCTAATTACATTGATATAGAACCTCTCTGTTTTTCTTAAGCCACAGTAATTTGCATATGAGTTTTGGATTTGATACACAGACTTGAAAGAAAATGAAAAAGATAGGAAGGAAAAGTAATATCTAGAATTGTCCCGATCCCCATCTTGAAGAAGAATTGAGAGAAACCATTGCGGCACAGAAGGGCAATTCACTGAATGTAACCAACCATTAAATCTTTTTATTCATTTCCTTCTAAAAACAATCTCAAAATGAATTGGAAAATAGGGTAGTTGGGGCTAACCACTGTCAGCTGCAGTGTTCTAATGAGACAAAAAGAAAGGTGTTTGTTACTCTTTACAAAGTGCTCAGACTCTGAAACTACCTTAATCCTGATCAGCTCCTACATTTAGCCAAGGATTTTAATAATGGTTACTATGTTTTATCTAGTATTAACTATGTGTAAAGCATTTTAATATGGATGTTATTTATCTTAAATCCTTATCTACAGGCTGTGGGGCAAATGTCTTCATTTCCATCTTTTCTGTGGTACAGAGATCCTAGCCCAGGGCCTTGTTCAGTACATGTTAGTTAAGTGTCCTGCCCCTGTGCTGTCTGGCCAGCTTTGCCACTTCCACTGTACTCTAAGAAAACAAGAGCAAGCTGGCTGTGCAGTGAATGGAAGGAAATAAGGTAGGTTCTGGTGTGACTTTAAAAGCTGAGCCTTTTTAGAATGCCATTTTAATTGTGAGTAAGTAATTTTCTTTGAGGGGGAAAATCAATGTTGTTGAGGTTTAAAAACTTGACTTTTATTGACTTAATTGCCAAACCTAAATGGACTATTAAGGGAAACATGGAAAAATTTGCCACTGAGTTAGAAGATTGAAGTTTATTATATTAGTTATCATTCAAATAGGCATTGGAAATCACTTACCTAATTAGGCATAATAATAATAATAAATAATAATAATTTATATAAAATATATATAATAAACATTATTATTCTAATTCAGTTGTTTCTATGAATACAACTCCATCTTATTACTCAAATTAGACATTCATTTATTTGACTATTTGTGCAATCTTAGACATCTGTATCTGATTGTTCTGATGTGGGCTGGGATTCCTGTTCCTTCAGTAGGCCATTTGTTGGTAACACCTGATCTGAAATTGTAAATATAACTGTTCTTTGGTATATTCCCGTGAGGAATTGGTTCCAGGAGCTCCTGTATGCTAAAATCTGTGAAGGCTCAAGTCCTCATAAAATGTCAGCAGTCCCTAAGTTTTCTTTCCAACCTCCTCCTATGTACTTAAAAAAAAAAAGAAAACAACAAACTAACAAAAACCTTTAGATCATGTGTAATATGCTATGTAAATGGTTGTGAGACCAACAAGAAATATAACCATGTATTATTTGTGCAGATATGGTTTATTATTATTACGTGTGTGTGTGTGTGTGTGTGTGTGTGTGTGTGTGTGTGTGTGTTTCTAGTCCAGGTTGACTAAGGCCACAGAGCTCATTGGTAGGTAGAGTCAATTGTGTTCATGGTGAATTTCCTCAGGCATTGAGCTTCAATGCCCCAGCCACAGGGCAGTGATTCTAAACAGCTTGGCGTTTAAAACCACCTGAGGGTAGCTGTCCACACAGAAGAAATCAGGTAGCTTCAGGTTTACTGTACTGTAGGTGTCTTGGTGTCTTTCCTGGACAGTTAAAGTCATACATCACTGAGCTTAGCATAAACAAGTGCAAACATATGGTAGGTGCAAGAGTGGAATGGGAAATAGCGATTCATGTTGGGGGGAGAAGAGTTTTTAAAACTGAGACTCAGTCTTAATTGCTCCTATTTTTTTATTTTTAAATTAAGCAGTCCCTGGACTTGAAGCGCCAAAATATTCTTTAAAATTACTCTGGCTCACTCTTACCATCTTGGCTAAGAAATGAGGAATCTAGTAATGAAATGTTCAGTTTAGATAAGACTTTCTGGTGGCATGAGGTTGGGAAGACTTCCTTCAAACATCGCAGCAGTGTGAGTTCTTGAATAGTGACGCTGTTAATTACTGACAGAGCAGCAATCAGTTTCCGTGATAGGTGGTGAGACCTACTTTATTTGATCTACTGGGCTTTGCTCCCTAGCATTTGAAGTCCATTTCCTTCATAGAAATAAAAGGTTTAAAACAACAACAGGGCTGAGGAGATGGCCCTGTCCAAAGAACAAAAACAAAACCCCATTTGTCTTAGAAGTCTATAGACCTTCCTCATGCCCAGAACTCACATAAAACATAAAAGCAACCACCACCACCACCACCACCACCACCACCACCACCACCACCACCACCACCACTACCACCACCACCATCACCACCACCATAACAGCAACAACAAACTAGGTATGGTGGTTCATACTTGTGAGCTCTCAGAGGTGGAAACAGATGGACCCAGGAGGTTCATTGCTAACAAGTTTAGCTTACTTGGCAAATTTCCGGTCAGTGAGAGAACCTGTCTCACTATAAACAAATTAACTTAATATTAGAGCAAATAAATAAACAAGAAACAATGGATAGCATCTGAGGAATGGTATCTGAGGTTGTCCTCTGGCCTCCATATGTGCTGGCAAACTCATACCCAAACATGAATACTAATAAATAAATAAATAAATAAATAAATAACAAATCAAAGACTGTGTGGCATCATATTAGAGCATTGAAAGTACTCAAGGTGCTTTGTAACAGGAAAGAGCCCTTCTTGAATTAATTATTTAACTGTAAGCACCGAGCTATATTTTGAATTTCTTCCTAAAATTTTGACCAGCAGTCATGTTTTCTGCTGCTCATGTGGGTAGCCTGCCTGCTCTTTCCTTTTCAAGTATCAGTCCTGCTGGGTTCACAGAGCCTCCTCCAACATCACGGAGGAAAAAAACTTTTCTCATAAGCCAGAAAATCCAAAATTAATCCTAAAATACTTACGGTAAAGATGCTGGACATGTTATATGTATCATGGTTACAAACAGATACATAACTCAGGTCGAGACTGTCTTCGCAAGTTGCAATCTATTTCTGCTTTTTGTGCAATCTTATTAGTGGGGTATGGAAAATGCTTTGGCTTCATTCCTTACTTACACTGTTGATTATCATCCTGGGTCCTTGCAGAACTGCAGAGAGTTCTTGGACATGTGTAGTAACAGGGAAGGGTCTACCTTTAAAATCCTGCCAATATTCCTGTGGTCTTAGCTGACACCAAGGAGTGCCAGACTCAAGCACAGTTCCTATGGGAGTCATCACTGCATTGGAGTTTGCCTTAGGAACAGTTTACGCACAAGGGCAGGTTAAGCAAGTGTGGCCTATGGCCTATGGAGGGCGTGGTCTGTTCTGAAGATGGAATAGTCTACTCATGTGGAGGTTTGGGAAGACAATGTATATGTGCCCCTCATGCTTAGGATGCTTATCTCCTGCTTGTACCTTTTTGAGTTTGATAGGAAGAAACTATTTTATACATATATACATATATATATATACACTTCAAAAACCTACAGAGCTACTAGCTGGATGTGGTCCTCATCTTGGACCACCTTCAATATTTCAAATAGAGGGAAATCCATTCTTTTACCCTGAATGTCCCTCCCCAACCCCTACGACCAGATGCTGCTAAAGAACTGACAGAAAAGGAGACATACTGTAACATGGTAGGTCGCTTTTGGAAATGACCTTGAAAGAGTGAAGAGCAGATAAACACAGAGAAGCTGTTTAATGACAGCTTAAACATGCCTGTTCAGCAGACACCCTTGACTTTTAAAACTCCTTTGAGGGGTAAAAAAGGGGGTGTCTCATGTATTCCAGGTTGTCCTCAAATTTGCTATGTTGACAAGGATGGCTTTGGGCTTCTGGCCCTCCTGCCTCTACCCCCTGAGTGCTAGGATTACAAGCATGTACCACTATGCTCTGTTTATGTGGTACTGGGGATTGAACCTAGAGTTTTTTATATGCTAGGCAAGCACTCGACTCCTAAAACTTTTAATTATTGCAAATAGATCTGCGGTCCTATGGATGAATGCTGCAGGGAAGGTGGTTCTGAGTTGCTTAAAAAATATTTTAGCAGACAGCCTAAGGACTAGAGCTGGTTTAAAGTTTCTCCTCAACCAAGGATGGTATCTCGCCTAAAGAGAAACACTGGTTTTACTAGAACCTAAGTGAAGACTTCTAAATCTACTCACTTAAGTCAGTTAGATAAGATATGGTAACAGGTTTAGACACTTGAGGACCACGACATTGAGCCAGTGACCTGAAGATGCTCTGGCCCTGCTAACCTTCCTTTGGGCCACCTGTCATGGCAGACAACACAGTCCTTAAGGGAAACAGCATGGCCCTGCTGTCTGAGAATAGAGCAGCATGTGCTTGGAATTAGGGGTATTTCTTCTAGCTTACGTAGCACCTAATCCTCATCACTTTTGGTCTTGTCCCTGTCCTATTTAGTGATTCCGTTATTTCCAAGTCTAATATCAGAGGTTGTCTTTGACTTTTTATATACAGAGCTTGACTGATCTACTTCTGTTGTGATTCCGTCCTTTCCGTTCATCTAATACTATCACTTTAACCCAGGCATTCATTAGCATACCAGAATCTTCTTGAGAGAGCTGAAAGGTCCCCTGACCTCCCTGTGGACCAGAACTATATCTTCTTCATCCTCCTACCCTGGATATTTTAAACTGCGTTTAATGGTAGGTGCTCAGACGATGTCATAATGGTTCCAGGATTAGCGAACACTGGACACTCATTGTAGGTCCTGAGAACACTGAGTTCCCACTGTAGATCCTGAGAAGCTTCCAGCTCAGTCTCAAATCTGAGCAATCCCTGTGCAGCAGAGAGGTTGATCTATGAGCTTGAGTTCCTTGTGAACTTCAGCAACTGAGAGAATAAGCCTAAATGTGGGTAGCTATTTCCCTTCTGAAGTGTCTGTACAGGTTGGACTCCTCACTCACGCCATGCTCCCAATCTCTCTCACCTGCTGTCTGTCTCTTAGGATTGTCTCCATTTCTTTAGAGCCTACCTGATCATACTTTCTCCCACAAGAATCTGTTTTTCACTAGATTCCATTTTGTTAGAACAGTTCTGACCTGTTTGCTAATTTTTAAACTTGTTTTTTATTTGCTTAGCAAACTCTTCCTACTCAATGGTGAAGGACTGAGTCAGGCTTACTGTTTTCCATAAAGGCATTCATATGTCGCCTCTTAAGCCTTGGTGATACCTTATATATCTGATAGGTTTTAAAACATTACCCCAATCTGAAGTTGAGAAGATTTTACACAGTCTATTTTACACAAGAGAAAAATAGACTGGAATCTCGCAGTGCCTGCAAATGTAAGTCATGTTGTTTAAATCACAGCCGGGGAGCAACTGTTAGCACATTAGCAGTGCCTGATGCTCTGAGGTCTTTGTCATAGCAAAGGGTAATTGCAGTACTCAGTTTGCACAGTCATGCCTGGCTTGCCTTGGGGAACCATGCTTGCCCACTGAACAAGGGAGGCAATGCCAGTGTACGCACTGCAGCCATGCTTCACTCAGAGAGGTTTTACTGCTTGAGTTAACCACAAGAGCTTATAAACTATCCTAAAACATACAAATAAAATGTGATTCATTAGCCATTAACTAATAAATTCAGTATGTTCCAGTGCCATCATACCCAGACTAGAAGATCATTGAAATAAACCCAAGGTATTTCCCATGAAGATGTTAAGGGCCACTAATTTCTTTTCCAGATGAAAAAGTAACCCATCTCAATGTAGTAACTAAGAAATACTTGCTTCTAAGCCATTACAGTTTCTTCTGTTAATCTCTCATATCTCATTGCAGAGCATCCAAGTTAGCATGGCAACAGGCCACTGTGTGAATTTAGAAACAATGTAATTCTAAGTCTTCCACAGACTTTGCTTTTTGGGCTGGAAGCCCAGTGAATTTGGATACCTCTGTCCTCTGAACTTATGTTGCCAGTTAACGTTTTCATGTCTAGGCTTTTATTTGTCTTTTTTGTTCTAGAAAGTTCTCTGTTTTCTGATTCCACTGTGCTGTACCCACAGATCCATAACCTATTTCAGTGGCTGAGTTGCCAAGGCTGAGATTTGAAGAGACAGTTACTATTAAAAATACTTGCATCTTTTCACACTGAATCTAGGTCTGCCATACAAACAATTCCAGTGCAGTCTGAGTTTTGTCCTTGGTCCTAAAACTGGCCTTTTCAGTCTCTTTCCACTTTAGAAAAGTTTTCCCAGCTAAATTTCTGGAAAGTTGGTCTGGTGCCTTTTCTAAACTTAGAGAGCTAGACCTTAATCTTCTTAAGGCACTGGCAGCTCACACAGCTATTTAAATCTGGAATTAATATGGTCAAAATTAGGAAATGTTCGAGACTCCAAGGAATAAAATGCATACAGGGGATGATTTGAATGGATCCAGGTGCACTGGTACAGCAATTTCTACTGGTTACCATCATCATCATCATCATCAACAACAACAACAACAACAACAACAACCAGAATGATGAACCTTAATGATGTTCTTAATTCCTTGATTTACATTGTCTTGTGGGGATTTAGAGGTAATACAGCATTCTCTTGATATGATTCTCATGAAGAATGGCTCAGAACTACTAGCTAGGACAGAAGACCTGCAAAATAGATAAGCCTGAGTTGGGTAACAGTAAGTACTGTGTCCACTCACAGTCTCACTGCTGGGTGGTACAGGGACCCAAGGACCCACAGGAACATAAGGCTGCTGAGTGTAAAGGTAGCCTAGATATCTCTGTGCAGAAACAATTATTACCTCTATTTCTTGTGACCAAAGAGAAATAGGGGTGGTAGGAGGGTCAAGGGCAGGGGGAGAGTCATTGGGAGTGTAAAGCCAGGGGAGGGAGTGGAAAAGGAGGATGAATATGCTTCAAGTACATTATACCATTGCATGAAATAACCTTATATAAACCTGTATAATAAAAAAAATTCATTGTTTTTAAGAGTGATATTTGCATTATGGAGCAGTGTGGTAAACTGGCTAAATGAAGCCACAGGACTCAAATCAGAAGAACATTTGAACAGGTTTCTTTAACTGTAGTGCCTGGAATAGAGGACAGTAAAGTGGGAATCCATGCCAGCATTCTCATCAACTTTCTTTTTTCAATCAGGAGCTCCAGACTGGGTACTACTGACAGACCAAAGAAGCTATTCCATTCACACCCAGCTTGGTAAACACATGAATTTATCTGGGGTTACTTAGAGAAGAATGGGTAACTCAAAACAGCTGTATCACCCCAGAACCCTCCTCAGTGTGGGTAATGCAACTCAAAAAGCTGTATTCCTTGAACTCTCTGCCCATCTTTCAAGCAGTTTCAGTGAAGGATCTCCTCACCCCAGATACTGTTTGTCATTTAAATAACCTTGGGGAGGGGCCTTGGGACTCTTCTAAGTTTCTGAATTTCCAGAGTCTTGCAAGTTTTTTAAGCTTCCAAAGTCTTAGGAGTCTCTTTCTTCCACCTAAGAGGGAATGCTGGTAGTCGGATGAAATAGCCACACAAAGAGCATTGCCTGTTGTAGAAAGACAAATTATTCTCTCTATGTTAACCAGTTAAGGCAGTAATTTTCTCTAGCTATTTTACTAATGACTGACACAAAGAGACTACGATTCTCTTTTTAAGCCTTATGTATTATATGAGCTGATTTTAAGCTACTCTAATCCAGTACGTTTAAAACCCACATAAAAAACAGTCACTTGCCAATCTGATGACTCCAGGGGTGGCTTCTGCTCCATCCGTCTGTCCTTATAGCCATGTGCTCATTACCATCTTGCCTTATGGTAATACCTTGCTCTCTGGCTTCCTCCCCTCCTGCTTCTCTGCTGCTTTCTCCTCCCTCAAACCTTAGCACCTTATTTAGCCAATCAGAGATAACAGGGTAACATTCCTTATCATCACATGGTTACAAGAGATAGTTCAACATTCATAACAATTCTCATGGCAGGATGGTAACCAGATATCAAGGCACTGAAATTGGTATTTGAAAACACAGTTGATCCTTCCTCCTATAATCGCCTCTTTTATTGGGAAAAGGCTATGTCTTCCACACTATTTTTTGTTCTAGTAAGTTCTATGAAGAAGCACTGGTAACTTCACCTGAATTACCAGATACAACTGTCTCCTTCTTAAGAGCCTGTGGGAAACTCTAGATGTTTCTGGTTCTTAAGGATCACGGCCACTCAAAGGGCTGAATTTGGATCTTCTGTCTGCACAGATGTGTGATGACTTCAGGTTCAGTGTCCATGGCAGTTTGTGAGTCTCTGGAAATGAGGCATATGTTCCTCTGTGCTTTTATTTCCTTAACCCACATAAGCTCTGCTCTATAACCATGAGCCTCTTTGGAGGAAGGTAGGAAGGAGGCCATAATATTTTGTTTCCTGTTCTCCTTGACTCCTATGATGCAGCATGGTGATCTGGTATATTTTATCTTCTCTCTTGACTACTCCATGCCCAAGATGTATGGCTGGATGACCTTTGGTATCTAGGTCTATTCATAGGGTATTGCTTGGAGTTAACAAATCCTGGAGTGTTCTTTTCTTTCTACCAAGGCTTGATATTTGTTGCAGGATATTTGCTCACATTGTGAATCCCTAGATTGTGAATTAGAAAAAACTGTTTTGTCTTGTATGCCTCAGCCTAGCACACAACTTTAACCCAAGAGCTTTCTGTAAACAGGATTAAATAAAGCCAACCATAGGTCAAGAGGCAGAACAAATGACCAGTTCATATGGAGTGAACATAGGAAAAAAAAATAGGGTGAGAAGAAGTCCAGAAGTCAAGTAGAGAGACATACAAGAAGTAGAAAGGAGGGACATTCAGTTGAAGAGTATTTAAGACTGTATGGAGAAGGAGAAAAGGCTTTTTCATTCTAGGTGTCCACTGAGCAAGAAGGTCAGCTGGGTGTTTTCTCTGCCTCTCTAAGGTACTAGGCTTTCTCTGCAACATCTGGCTCCTGAGTCTTTATTATTGGTAAAATAAAATGTTTGGGATATTTTTTAAACAATAGCTGTTCAAAACAGATTTTTTTTATGGACTTGTAAAAATCAGATTTGTGATTCAAAGTTGATCAATGGCCTTCTATTTCTTGTAGTAATAAGCCTTTTGGCAAAGCTGGAATGTTGAGGTTATGAATGGAAATGATTTAGGGCTAAAGCGAAAAGATATTTATTCAAGAGCCAGCAATAGCATCTTTATTAATCTTTGTTTTTATGGTAGCAATTCTATGCTTTAGTTTGAAGGTTCATAGAACTAATTCTTTTGGGATGACGATGGTCTTGAAATTGAAAAAAATTTAATTTATTTTATTTTATATTTATTGAAGCATTTAGTGGGCTTATAAATCATTGACAAGGGGTTACTTACAGGTTTGTGCATGACCCACAAACAGCTACATCCCTGAAAAGTCCTAGCTTGTGATGGTTGATGGTCATAGAAGCTTCACAGTGGGGCCATTTGGAATGGGTAGAACTTTTAAAACAGTTTTCTGGTTTAATTATCAAGAATCTACTTTTTGTTCCTAAATGGACAGCATTGAGGACTTAAGTAGGTTATTCTCCATGTTAAAAAAGGTGAGAAAATGTTTGTATTTTGGGGTCAAGATGCTTAAAAAAGACCAAAACCAGCTAGTTAGGGCTGGTCTACAAGGAAATGAAGAGACAAAGTGTCAAATGGAAAGCAAGGGGTTAACTAAATCTCTAGGCCCTTTCTAGCAGCTGCAGGGGAGGAGGGTTGTTATGGCAACACAGGAAGCAGCAGGTTAAAGCAACAAGGCAGCTTTTCTTATAGAGCCACAGTGGAAGTAGCTGTCTTCCCACAAACAAGCCTGGGGCTGTACAACACTTCTTTTTGCCATGGCACAGGATACTGAGACTAAAGTCTATTTATGGCAGCAAGCTGGCAGAGGCAGCAGCTTACAGAGCTCATTTGAAGGAAACATTCTCCTCATAAATGGAACTGATGGGTAATTGGAATTAAAAGTGAACTTGGTAATTCCAGAGGAGAAAACATTATCAAATAGTTGGCCTTAAAAGATTAGACACAGAAGAGTGACCCCTCCAGGAAGAAGGACTGAGCAGAGGGTAAAGGCAAAGCCAGGTCTGAGAGAGAGAGAGAGGAAGGAGTGCCACACCGAAGGCTCTTTGCAGCTGGCTGGGCCTCCATAGTTGGCATGCAAACTGCACATGGCTGTTTCTACATCTGAGTTTTGGCTCATTTGCAGAGTATATTTATTTTTTCCTCATGAATGTGCTGTGAAAGATATGTTGACAAACATTTGTTTTTGTAGGAACGATGTAAATAGTGAGATTGGGATGCCAAGAGTGAGTGAACCAGGGCAGCAAAGGAGATCTGACAGAAAACACCAAGTGAAAAAGATGTGTTCTTGGCTGAATGGTGATTTGTGAAAGTCAGGAAAAAATGGGAAAAGGACCTAGAGGCAGGGAAAGGGATGGTATGTGTTTGTGGGGTGGCTTAGTAGGTAACAGGCCTTTTTTTTGTAAGCCTGATGACTGAGTTCAGTTCCCACAGGCTGTGTAAAAAGCCACATGTGTTGATCCGCATCTTTAATCCTAGCATTTCTACAGTGAGATGGGAGACAAGACAGGAGGGATGATAGCCTGCTATTTACCAGGCTTGATAGCTTGTAGTTTGAGCTTGGCAGAAACATCTGGAGAGAACCTAGGTGACACAGAGAGACCTCCACAAAACGGAAAGCACCTGCACTGTGGCATATTTGTACTCACATTCATACTCATATAAAACATATACATGATGATGATTAGGGAGAAGAAGAAGTGCAGGCTAATAAACTTGGGAAAGGCAAAATGGCTATTACTAGGTTTGGGGTACATACAATGATTTAGACAGAAGTGAGAAGAAAAGATTCATTAGCTGTGTCTTGAGTCTTTTTCAGAGGTAAAGAAAGTAAAGTAAAGTTGAGTAAAGGGATAAGATGGTTGAGGCTAACTTTAGAAGAGCCCCAGGAAGCCTGGCTTCAAAGACCAGGGTGAAAGTGTTTTGCCAGCAAAATAGAACAGATCCTTTCTGTGTAACTCAGACAGAAGGGGAGGACTCTTCATATGATAAACTGAGCATTGTGCATCTCTGTTATTTTGAGGGGTGGATGTAGTTTCACTAGGAGAGGCCCTTTCTCAAAGCCTAATCAGAGTAAGGATGAGGTGTTGTCTTGAGAACATCCACAGTGAGCAGTCTGGTTGGAAGAGGAAACCATCAGGGAACTGCCTTGTTGAGTCACTGCAGGAGCTCATGAGCCTCTGGCTACAATGACATGAGACCTTCAGGAGATAGGGCTGCTCAAGTATGTGGGGACAAATTGATGATACTTCTCTTATTTATATTAATATGCCCTTTCTATACCTGTTCCAGAAGTATGCCGTTGCTCTCACTTCAATGGTTAGGAAAATGAGGCTTAGCAGAATGTCACTACAATAAAACAAGAGGTGTTGGAGACAGGATCTAAATCTGTGTGTCTTTACTTCCAGGATTTGGTCACATTCCCTCCATATTGTTTGTGATTTCACTTCTAACACAATTCTAGAAGCAGATAAGGTAATAGGAAAATTTGAGAGAGCAAGTCAACCTTAAGCCTTGTGACAAATTTTAACTGGCACTGAAAGATAGTAGTCAACTATCATCTAGCTATACCAACTACGCAGGTGAGCATAGCTTGTCCAGAAATCATACTCCAGAGTCTACATAAGATTCCATGGACAGCTAGAGCTATATAGTAGCAAACTATCCCAGATAGGTAGATAAGTAGATAAGTAGGTAGGTAGATAGATAGATAGATAGATAGATAGATAGATAGATAGATAGAATTTCCACCTGTTTCCTGTGCAAATATCAAGCTAACTATTATGGAGAGGCCAATGTGGAGTGTGCCTCAGGACCTCAGCCTGATAACTAGAAGCTTGCAGATGAGATAAGCCTCAGCTTTTGAGTCTTCCATGGGAAGATCCAGACCCTGTAAATCAGAGACAAACTATATCCCTGTGCCCATTCCAAACTATTCTATAGAATCAGTGAGTGTGGCAATATTGTCTCACACTGCTGTACCTAGGAATGCTTTGGTTTATATACATTGTAACTGGAATAGACTTCAGGTGACTAATAAACAAAGTTGGTGATGGGATTTTTTTGCAGTTCTTTTTTGTTGTTGTTCATTAATTTAATGTGTATGTCTAGGTCAGGTTCTTAATCAAGAGTCAGTGCCATATCTGCAAACTTAGTAACTGAATTGTCAGGAACATACAAGCAAACTTCAGAAGGACAGCAACACTTATGCCTATAGACCAAATATAAGCCCTGGTACCTTTCAGCTTCTGACAATGGAAATATTTGCTTTACTATTCTCTTACAAAGATTTTAGTCAAATGGTCACCAACATCCTCTTGGCTAACTTTCTCCTTTTTAGGACTGAGGAAATTCTAATAGGCAACCCAGAGACAGTGAACAATAACTCCTGTGTTACAGGAGATATCACAACAAAACCCATGGGTTTCCATATTCTTATGATCAAGTGGAGTTTTCCTAAGCATTTGTATAGGCTTGCCACAGGCATATTTCAGCCACAGGTGTAATCATCAGATGCGTGGCTTCTTTCACTTCTGGCTGTTGAAATATATGATATCATGTGTACATCCTGAAGAGAAAGTGTACAGGTAGAAAAAAAGAGGGCACAAAGAAACTGCTGCAACATTTTGGCATCTGTATGAGTATGTTAAGAAACAAAATTCTAACATAGACTCCTAAGAAGACTTAGTATATAGGTACATGCCCAGAAGGAGTAAACACTATGGGAGGGTTGGGCAGGCATAGAATAATTTTGTAATGAAGACTTTACGTGACTTTATCCTACTTGCAATCTGACATGTAGTCCTTTTATAGTGTCACATATGGGAAAATGGATATTCCTGATCAGAGGTGAAGTGTAGAATGTCATACCAGCAACAGCAGTTCCCAGAACACTGGCACTTGTATATCACTCCCTAAGACCCAGTTTCTACCTGATGTTAAGAAAAGGAGCCCTATGATACCTACTATTTGAGTAGATTTGATTCAGGAGAACCCTGAACTGATGGAACCCGAATCATGTGGAATATGCAATAAGCATTCTTGATCTCCGCTTCACATACAGAAGGAGAGAAAGCGAGCTATTTCTTTTCTTTCTTTTTTCTTTTTCTTTTTATTATGCTGGATCAGAAGCTTGCCTGCTCTTCAGTCATAAAGAGACACACTATATTTCAAGGCTGTTTGCCATATAAATATCCTTGCAAAGATAGTTTAGAGCAGAAGACAAGCAGAGTTCTGCTTATACAATGTGCAGAATCATTGAGAGATGAATGGAAAATTGTCTGCTAACAATAAGGCCCAGTATTACAGAATCCAAAGAAATAGCAAAACAATGATTATAGTCTGGCCAGTGATCATGAGTCAATGACACTGGTACTCGTTAAGAAAGCAATGAATATGTACCATAGCTTAGACTGACACATTTCCTCCTAACTATGTGTCAGTGTGGCCCTGAGGCCAGCATAGGAAAGAAAGCTTTTAAAACATCCAATATCCCTTCAGTTCAAATCTGTCTGCCTTTATTCATTACCGGGCTGGGACCTGGTGACTACTGTTGAGATTGCTCTAGTTAGTATCTGAGGCAGGGTCAATATTTCTTTGCTTTTTTTTCTCCCAAAGTGGGTAAGAATTTATTTTGGAGTCAAAGACGAATGTCCATGGTCTAGGAATACATAATTAGGGATACATTAGGAATATATTGGTAGTGGCAAATTCAGAGCATAATAGGAAAATCTGATTTTCTAAGGCCAATTTAGATGAAAAAAGGGGATTCATTTTATGGTGTTGGATTATAGACGGCAGTGGATATATATCTGATTTCTTTTCTAACTTTTCCTACACATTCATTCTTTTACTCCACTAATTAGCACCTGTTGTAAAAGAGAAAATAGATGAAATAGTTCCGAGCCAACGATGATGGAAAGATAAGCTCTTGCTCAGAAACAAACCCAAAATGTCCTACTGATAAGTTTATAAGTAACTAAGTAGCATGCATGAGGCTGAATACCAGTTATACCACCTGTGTGGTTTAGGAATTAGACTACTAAAATATTTACATATAAGTTGACCTCTGGATATTAAGTTACCAGAGACCCCTGGAGAAGCAAATTCAAGTCACTCTGGAGAGCCACATCACAAGTCATATTTCAAAGGACTCTAGGAGATTTTCATTGAACACAATTATAGAACACACGAAGTAGGAATTTATGATGAGCAAGCATAATATCATGTTATGATAGAAAGAATAAAACTTTTACCAACTTAACAGTAATAAAGTAAAGAACATGCTGCAACTGTCTGGAAGGTGAGAAATGAGTAAGATGATTTGAAAATAGAATCAAGTATTTTAATGTGGCCACTGGCTGAACAATTTATTGCTATGTGTGATTATAATTAGTAATCTGGAGAAAATACAGAAAGCAGTTCCTGCGATCCTTGAAAATTAGGCCAAGGTAGACAGACTGGAGAAGGAAGGACAAGCAAATCAAATCAAATTTCATTTAGAAGTAAAATTCCAACCTTTTCTTTGTTTGTCCTTGTGTTCTACCTCACTTATAGACTGTAGCTGCTGCCATGGCACAGGCAGCTTGGCTTAAATATATCAATGGAGACCTTAGCAATATGAACAGACTTAGACCTGAGCCAGTAAACAATCTAAAACCACAATATGCCTTATTTATATATTCATGCTAAAACTTATAATTTTTTAAAAATAAAAACTTTTTTTTTAAAGCTTAAAAAAAATACCATGCGTTTGCTAATGGGATACATAGAAAGTAGAATCCAGAAGTGTATATAGCATTCTAGAAGGGAAACAGTCAGAGTCTCAGCAGTCTCTAGACTCAAGCAATGTACCAACATCATTGAAGAACAAGTTGATGACCCTGGAACCTCTGTTCAGAAGAGGTGAGATGAATGTGGTGAGACCTGGCACCTGTGAAAGTTCCTCAGGAGACATATACTGGATATAGTGCAACAGAAAAATGCAAGCCACTGGGTGGAGAGGAACACTTTTCACAGGAAAAATACCAGAATTTGGGAATTTTCAAGGAATTTTAATTGAGCTTTCTCATTGTGTTCCATATGAAGATAAAAACATTTGAAAAGAAT
This sequence comes from Acomys russatus, assembly GCF_903995435.1. Classification (NCBI taxonomy): domain Eukaryota; kingdom Metazoa; phylum Chordata; class Mammalia; order Rodentia; family Muridae; genus Acomys; species Acomys russatus. Next base: position 1,723,692 of record NC_067151.1, on the reverse strand, counting down.
GCAAGAATAGGAATTCTATGTAGAAAAAAAACAAAATACAAAACGAACCAGTAGAAGTTTTAGAAAGGAAAAATCAGTTTCAGTGACAATAATTTTCCCTGGAAGGGTTCAGTAGCAGAATGTTTATAATCTAAACAACAGAAAACACACAAACAAACCAAGCCTCTGTGTATTAACATGTTTGCTGTTTGAGGTCAAAAATGAGAGAGAGAAAAAAGAGAATGCCTTTGTGCCATTAATACTAAGAATTCCTAAACTTAGTGGAAAAGAATATGGTACAATTTCAGGAAGCTCAATAGGGTCTGGAGAGATGGTTCAGTGGTTAATAGCCTCCAGAGGCTTTTCCAGAAGACCCAGATCCAGTTTCCAGTACCCACGTGGTGGCTCACAAGCATCTGTAATTCTAGTTCCAGAGGATCCAGTATACTTTTAGGCACTACATGCCTGTGGTGCACATAAACTCATGTAGACACATATAAACATAAACAAAGTAAATAAACAAATCTTATAACCTCCTCAAAAAGGTTCATTAAAATACAGTGAAGTAAAAATGGAGATAGGTTATGTCAAAGTCATATTGGGGGAAACCAAGAATAAAGAAGACAATACTTAAAAGTGGTAAGGAAAATAAAAATTAAAACAGTGCATGTAGACACAACTTGGGTCAAATAAGATTCCTCTATTGAAATTATTGCCATCATATGGTGTAAATATATGTTTAAGATACAATCAGAAAAAAATGTCAATATTTAGGAAGTAGGATAAGGTAACAAGAATTTATCACTTCAGACATGGTCAAGGAAGTTATTTGGGTTAAAGGGAAATGATCTAATTGGGAAAACTGTAATAGAGCCCCAGACCTTAGCATAACTGACTCCATGATGAAAAACCATTCAGGTTGTAACACTTAGCATGTAGACAACACCACCTCCCAAAACTAAACCAAAGGCCTAATCCATCAAATTCCATATAGTTCTGGGACAGTCTCAAATGTAATAACCTTTCTTTTTAGCTTCTGTAGTTCTGCTTCTGGCTAACTGTTCTGTTGATTAAAATATGTCAACACAGAGCATAGTTTTTGTACTAAAGAGCTCACCCTGAGAAAGGATCCTGTAGTTGCTGGCTAGCTAATAAAGACTTTCTATTGGCTAAAACCCATGTCTGGCCAATCTTCATTGCTGAATACCGCAGAACAAAACCAGCCCTCCTGGACTGAAGAAAGAACAAAAATGGGAAACATTTGTGTAAGTATAAAAAGCTTTTTCCTTATAAGTTCGTTAAAATATATGATATGATTGACTACAAATGGTAACTTAATTTCAGTGTGTGTAAAAGTAAAACATGGCAAGTAGAGCTTAGAGGAAAAAAGAGACCTGTATGGTTGAAAGAGCTTTCTATTTTCCTTGTACTGATAAGAATATTGGGTTTTTATAGACCATAAAATAGATGCATCTTATTGTCCCCAGTGCAGCCATGAAAAATGCATATAAGTATAAGCCAAACACTGACACATAAACTTAAGAGTACTTAAAAATTATTTAAAACAACAAACTACCATGGTATGACAAAAAAATAAGCTATTCAGATGGAAGCTGGTGGGGAGGGTATAATCAGCCAAAGAAAAATAACTTAAAAAAAAAAAAAACCCTGAAAACTATGTACAAGTATCTGAAATCAAGCACAGAGACAAAACAATAAGCTGTGTTGATAAGGTAAGTGTCTTTTAAGAGATTTCAGTTTTATCTGACCTGATATCATCCATCACTTCGATTCCATTTCATATAGACTAATTTACTGTTTATACTTTTAAGAAGCTGTAAAATATTTATTGATGTCTATAAACTTAAACCTTCTCCAAGAGATAGGTGCTGATTGTTATCTTTTTCTTCATTGGTGTGATGTTTAGTTTCAGGTATTTACCCGACAGAACCAAAAATCACCTGAAAAGAAGTCTCCATGAATAAATAACTGTCTGGGTCTGGTGTGGCCTGTGGTCATATTTGTGGAAGATTGTATTGATTACATTAATTGATGTGGGTAGAACAAGCTCACTGTGGGTGGCATAGTTCCTTAGGCTCAAGATCCTAGATGACGCAAGAGTAGAGTGTGAGCTGAGCACTAAGCATGCATGCACATATACATTTCTTTCTGCTCTTGATTGTGGATGTGACTAGCTGCTTGAAGTCCCTGCTGTGACTTTGACACACCAATGGACTGCGACCTGAAATTTTAAGCTAAATAAGCCCACTTTCCTTTAAAAATTTCTTTTGTTGATTTTATAACATCAAGAGAAATGGAAGTAGACCATTTTGTGTATTCATAAACATTTGGAATTTATAGGCAAGTTTTCTTTGAGAATCCCATACCCTTATTCTGGGTGTATCTTCTTCCGGAGCCTTATTCTTTTACTCATACTGTTTAAATCTATACTAAAATACAAACCCAACTATGCTTTATTTAAAAAAGAAAGAAAGTGATAGATGACACTGAAACTTTGGGATCTGTTGATAAATATGAAAAACATTTGGTCAGAACACTCTTTCAAAGTGCTCTTATTCATGTGGACACAAACACCCATTGTCCTAGGTTTCCAGAATGCAGTTATGTAATTTATGTGGCCACCTGCTGAGGACTACAAAATTTCTTGGCAGCACTTTGGATTCTTCAGCAACTGAAAGGGTAGGAGTCACCAGGCTGAAGTAAAGCCCAGCTAAATCCTGGTGATGGGGTTGTGGGGGGAGGGCAATGAACTCCTTGTCTCTTATTTCTTAGAAGAGTGACCTAGTGAGAGACAGCAATCTCTGGCACGACAATTTCCTGTGAATTCAGGGTGGACAGCTGCTCCCAAAATGCCACTGAAAATAGAACCTGGCAACACAGGACCTTGATGGCTGGCTCTGTAAAGAAGGATGGCAGTTGTACAACATTAGCAGACTACGTGATTGTCTAATGCTCACAGACTTGAAACAAAGACATTACAGGGCTGGGGTGATGGCTCAGATGATAAAATGTTTGCCAAACACCTGTAAAATCATATTGTGCACCTGTAATCCATGGGCTGGGAAAGTGGGGACTGGAGGTTCCCTGGAGTTCACCCTGCCTGGCCAGACTAGCAGAACTGGAGAGTTACAGCTATAAAATAAAATGAGGAGAACAATCGAGAAAAAACCCTCTGACTTTTATACACATGTGCACAAACACAAATATGCACTGCTCCACCACACTCCGAAGAAGTCACTAATGTTACAAGAGTACAGGTCACTGCAGCTAGGGAGAAGTGTGGGGCCTGGGCAAGCAACTTGACTCCAGGTGGGGAGACATCCCCTGTGACTCCAAATTGGCATGAGAATTCCCTGTGGAAGTAGGGAGGAAAGCTATTTTTAAACAGCCTAGATAAGGCTGAAAGGCACAGAGGATGCATCTTTGGAAAGTTGTTTTAGCTGTTGGTTATACTTAGGGTGACCACAAATTTCTGTCCTAACTGGAGTGCTTAAAACAAAACAATAAAAAAGTTTTATTGAGATGTTATTATTTCACCATTCTATTTACTCCCTCCAAAATCTCCATTTACACTCCTTTGTGAAATTCATGACCTCTTTTTTCTTTAATTATTGTTATAGATGTGTGTGTGTGTGTGTGTGTGTGTATGTGTGTGTGTGTGTGTGTGTGTGTGTATTTCCATTTATGTATTTAGGAATATATATGTATGTATATATGTATATAATTACAACTACTCTTAACTAGAATACTTTTGAGAGCAAAAGGAAGGCCTAGAAAGAATTGACATTTAATGTTTTGAATGCTTAGTAGCATTCATTAGTAGTCAATTAGTAGTCATTCTTTTAAAAATATTTTCTTAAAATATACAGACATTTTAATCATGTACATGGAAATAAATAATTAAAAAACCCTCCTTATTATGTGAGCAATGAGACAAGGTTGAGAAAACATTTTCTGGATGCATACACACATTTTCATCTATGCTTGTACATACCTCTAAAGCTATGCCACTAATTACTCCCTCAGAAATATATATTCTTTAACTTTCTCTTGATTTCTATTTATTAAAGCTGAACAATAGACAAAGGTGTATTTTAGAGTGCATAAGGAAGACCATCTGATAACAACAATGACTTCTTCTTTTCTTTAATTGAGAAAATAGATCTCCAAAGGCTCAGAAATAAATTCAGAATCGATTCTCCTAACTGCAGGATATCTCACTGCAATATTTTCATATGGGTATGTGCAAACATCTCAGGGTATTTCCTCATTTTATTCAGTTTGCTTTTCTTCAATAAATATTTTTACAAGACAAAACTCATTAAATAAGCTGTTTGTTTATGATGATTGTGAGTTTTTGCTGAATATAGCTATCATGGGCATTCGTTATTCCATAGCAGAATAGGTGATATTTCCAATGAAGATCAGTGACTTTATTAAATGATTCTCTTCATAAGTGATTCATTGTATAGGACACTTACAGAATCACAGGGTGAAGACTTGCATTTCCCTAAGTCCCATCCTGTCTTCTAGTGTTGAATATCCAGTTCTTCTCCAGCTTATAGGAGGGTGAATTTCAATTTATTTTTTTGTTGTAAACTTTGCTTTTGGCAAGCAACGTTTATTTTTTCATTAAGAATTTTAAGAACACTTTAAAGAAAACTTTGTATTTATTTATATATGTTATTGTTTTTCAGGTTGTCACACAAAGCAATGAGTTTTATCATGGCATCATCACTGATATTATCATGGCATCATTTGTGCCACTGTTTTTTACCATTTTTTTTAATTTTTATAATTTATTCCTATTACATCCTTCTTGTTATCACCTCACCTGTATCTTCCTTCTCCCTTCTTCTTTAACCCTGTTCCCCTCTCTTAGACCTGTGACAGAAGGAGACCTCCTCCACCACCACAGCCTATCAGGTCTCATCCTGGTAGCCTGCTTATCTTTTCTCTGAGTGCCACCAGGCCTCCCCACCAAGGGGAAGTGGTCAAATATGGGCACCAGAGTTCATTTCAGAGGCAGTCACCTCTCTCCACACAACTGTGGAGAATGTGCTGTCCATTAGCTAGATCTGGATAGGGGGTCTCGGTTTACTGCAAGCATTGTCCTTGGTTGGTATAGCAGTTTATGGAAACAGATATTAGAATGACTACACTAGCTTGCTTCTTATGTCTGTTTGCTTGGAAGACCTTTTTCCAGCCCTTTTCTCTGAGGCAATGCTTATCATTTTGGTAGAGATGTATTTCTTGAATGCAGAAGAATGTTGGATCTTCTTTATGAATCCATTCTGTTAGTCTGTGTCCTTTTGTTTGTTTTTGTTTTTTGAGACAGAGTCTCTGTGTTAGTCTTGGCTGTCCTGGACTCACTTTGTAGACCAGGCTGGCCTCAAACTCACAGTGATCCAGCTGCCTCTGCCTCCTGAGTGCTGGGATTAAAGGCATGTGCCACCACACCTGGCTAATCTGTGTCTTTTTATTGGAGAGTTGAAATCATTGATGTTGAGAGATATTAACAACCAGTGACTATTAAATCCCTTGATTTTGATGTTGGTTGTGGTAGAATGCTTGTATCTTTGTCTGGTTATGTTTTGCTACAGTTAAGTCATCTATTTCTTGTGTTATCCTGGTGGTAGTTAGCTACTTTGTGTTGAAGTTTTACTTCTAGTAACTTCTATAGGGATGGATTTGTTGATAGGTACTGTTTGAATTTGTTTTTGTCACGGAATATCTTTTTTTCTCCATCTATGGTTATTGAAAGTCTCATGGGGTATAGGAGGGTGGACTGGAGTCTGTGGTCTTTTAGTGTTTGCAAGACCTCTGCCCAGGCTCTTCTGGCTTTTATGGTCTCTGCTGAGAAATCTGGCTTACCATTATATGTTACTTGGCCGTTTCCCCTTGCCACTTTAAATATTTTTCTTTGTTCTGTACATTTTGTGTTTTGATTATTATGTGGCAGAAGGATTTTCTTATCTGGTCTATTCTATTTGGTGTTCTGTAGGCCTCTTGTATGTTTATGTGCATCTCTTTCTTTAAATTGAGGAAATTTTCTTCTATGATTTTGTTGAAAATATTTTCTGCACCTTAGAACGGGGCGGCTTCTCTTTCCTCAATCCCTATTATCCTTAGATTTTGTTTTTTCTCCTTCTTCTTCTCCTTCTCCTCCTCCTCCTCCTTCTTCTCCTCTTCTTTTTGATTTTTCAAGACAAGGTTTCTCTGTGTAGCCTTGGCTGTCCTAGACTTGCTTTGTAGACCAGGCTGGCCTCGAACTCACAGTGATCCACCTGCCTCTGCGTCCCAAGTGCTGGGATTAAAGGCATGTGCTACCACACTCGGCTGAGGTTTTGTCTTTTCATGGTGTCCTTGATTTCTTGGTTGTTTTGTGTGAGGGATTTTTCAGATTTAACATTTTTTGATTGTTTCATCAAATTCTTCTATCGTATCTTCTACACCCAGGATTCTTTTCTCCATCTCTTGAATTCTGTTAGTGATGCTTACCTCTGCATTTCCTGTTTTCTTCTCTAAGTACTCTCATTCCCTGCATTCTGCTGTTTGTGTTTTTATTATTGTTTCCATTTTCATCTTCTGATTTTGAACCATTTTATTGACTTCCTTCACCTGATTGTTTGCTTTTTTTCTGAATTTCTTCCAGTGATGTCTTCATTTCCTATCTATAGGTTTTTGTCATGGCCTCTCTAAGATCCTCAATCTGTTTGGCTGCATCTTCCTATTTTTTTTATGGATTATATTGGTTTCCTCTATTATCATCTTCATTATGAAGGATTTGAGGTCATTTTCTTGTGCTTCAATTGTGTTTGAGTTTCCAAGGTTAATTTCTTTGGGATAACTGCTCTCTGGAGGTGCCGTATTATTTGTGTTTTTATGTTGGTCTTTAGTTATCTTGCTGTTTCTGACCTTGGATTGTGGTTTCTGGTGTCCTTCCTTGGCCATTGATAGCAGTTCATTGGTGAGTGCCTATAGGTTGAGACCTCTCACATGTGGGGATCAGGGAACCCTTCCATGCACCAGACAGGTGACTTGGGTTCAGCTCCAGGGGACTTTATTCCACACCCTGTGAAGGCTACTGTTGCTGCTCTGCAGCTCAAAGTTCAGTCTGAGAGAGTATAAGTATAGCCCATTATGCTGCATTTGGCTGGGCTTTGGTGCCTGTGTCCACGAGGTCCATGGGGCCTTGGTTCAGTACTCCAGAGAATGTGGTACCATGCTCCATCCTGAAGTGTTTGGTTGGGCTTTAAAGAATGTGTGCACAGCTCCATGGGCCCTCCTGCCTGGGTCCTGGGTCTCTCCATGGGATGGCGGGGTGATTAGAAGTCAGATCTAGCCCAGCTTCACATTCTGGGCTCCCCCTGGGCCAGCAAACACTGACATGGGTGCCTTGTAACTTACAGTTCAGGCAGAGAGAGTACAGGTACAGCTGTGTTTGGCTGGGCTTTGGAGAATCTGCCCATAGCCACTGGACCCGGTGACTTTCTATGGACTGGCAGGGTAGTCTGAGGTCAGATCCACCCATTCTCCTGGGTTCTCTACTGAGCCAGCACATCTAGATGCCAGTTCTTACTGCCCACAGTTCAGTCCTAGATACAGATTCTTAGATGTAGAGCACAGTTGCAGCTTGAAGGTAGGTATGTGTCCAGGTTCTGGGGACTGGGCAACCATCCTCCTTGGACCAGTTGGATGGCCTGAGGCCAGACTCACCTGTGCTCTGCACTCTGTGCACCTCTCACCTAGGAAAACTCCAGGTCTTGTAGTCTGTAGATCTCGGCTCAGTCCCTAGGCTATGTCTTGTCGATCAGACAAAGAACATGGTTGGCTCTGCCATCTTGGATTCACACTCTTGTGCCACTATTTTGTTTCATCTATTTCTTTCCTTCATTGCCCCCTCATGCCTCTCACCATACTGGATCTTTCTATTTTCTATAATGTTTATTTTTAGTAAACATATTAAATATTTTTGAATAATTTCTTCATATATTTAAAAAAATAATTTTATTAATTTATTCAGAATACATCTCAATTGTTACCCCATTACTTTTATCTTCCCATTCCTGCTTCCCTCCCTCTTTCACCCTTTTCCCCTCCCCTAGGTCTGTGACAGAAAGGGACCTCTATCCCCACCATATGGTTACAGCCTATCAAGTCTCATCCTGGTATCCTGCTTATCCTTTCTCTTAGTGCCACCAGGCCTTCCCACCAAGGGGAAGTGATCAAATATGGGGCACCAGAGTTTATGTCAGAGTCAGTCCATGCTCCCATGCAACTGTGGAAAATGTCCTGTCCATTGGCTAGATCTGAATAGGGGTTCAATGTTTACTGCATGTATTGTCCTTGGTTGGCGCAGTAGGTTGAGCAGACACCCCTGGTTCAGATTTGCCTATCATGATGTTTTTCTTGTCTGTTTCTAGGACCATTTGGGTCCTTCTATTTCCCTATTCTCCCACATTTCCCTCACCTAGAGTCCCAATAGGAAGTCCCTCCATCTATCCTGATCTCCTGGTAGGTGAAGATTTCACTGGACATCCCTTTTAGGCTAGTGTCCAATTATAAGTGAGTATATATCATGTGAGTCTTTTTGGGTCTGAGTTAACTCACTCAGGATGATCATTACTAGTTCCATCCATTAGCCCATAAATTTCAGGGTTTCTTTGTTCTTAATAGCTGAATAATGTCCCATAGTATAAATGTACCACAGTTTCTTTATCCATTCTTCCACTGAGGGACACTTAGGCTGTTTCCATGTTCTGGCTATTATGAATAAGGCTGCTATGAACATGGTTGAGCAAATTTTCTTGTTGTGTGCTGGAGCATCTTCTGGGTATATTCCAAGGAGTGGAATAGCTGGGTCTTGAGGAAGCCCTATTCCCATTTTTCTGAGAAAGCGCCAGATAGATTTTCAAAGTGGTTGTACTAGTTTGCATTCCCACCAGCAACGAAGGAGTGTTCCTTCTTCTCCACTTCCTTGCCAGCATGTGGTGTCACTTGAATTTTTGATCTTAGCCATTCTGATGGGTGTAAGATGGAATCTCAGAGTTGTTTTGACTTACATTTCTCTGATGACTAAAGATGCTGAGCATTTCTTGAGGTGTTTCTCACCTATTCAATATTCTTCTGTTGAGAGTTCTCTGTTTAATTCTGAGCCCCATTTTTTAATTGGGTTATTTGGTTTGGTGATGTTTAATTTCTTGAGTTCTTTATATAGTTTGGATATTAGACCTTTGTCAGATGTAAGGTTGGTGAAGATCTTTTCCCAGTCTGTAGTCTGTCATTTTGTTCTATTGACAATGTCTCCTGCCTTACAGAAGCTTCTCAGCCTCATGAGGTCCCATTTATTAATTGTTGACCTTAAGGCCTGGGCTGTTGGTGTTCTGTTCAGGAAATTTTCTCTTGTGCCAGTATGTTCCAAGTTCTTCCCCACTTTTTCTTCTAATCAATTTAGTGTCTAAGGTTGTATGTTGAGGTCAAATCCAGTTGGACTTGAGTTTTGTGCATGGTGATAAATATGGGTCTACTTGCATTTTTCTACATGTAGACCTCCAGTTAGACCAGCACCATTTATTGAAGATGCTATCTTTTTTCCATTGAATAGATTTGTCTTCTTTGTCAAAAATTAAGTGACCGTAGGTGTGTGGATTCATTTCTGGGTCTTCAATTTGATTCCATTCGTCAACCAGCCTATTGCTATGCTAGTACCATGCTCTTTTAATTACTGTTGCTCTAAAGTACAGCTTGAGATCAAGAATAGAGATTCCTTTGGAGGATCTTTTATTGTACAAGATTGCTTTATCTTTTCTGGGTTTTTTGCTTTTCCATATGAAATTGAGAATTGATCTTTCAATGTCTTTAAAAAATTGTGTAGGTATTTTGATTGTATTGTCTTGAATCTATAAATTGCTTTAGGCAAGATGGCCATTTTTACTATGTTAATTCTTCCTATCCATGAACAAGGGAGATTCTTCCATCTTCTGATGTCATCTCCAATCTCCTTCTTCAGAGATTTGAAGTTTTTTTCAAATAAGTTTTTCACTTGATTGGTTATAGTTATTCCTAGATACCTTATATTGCTTGTGACTATTGTAAAGTGTCTAGTTTCCCTAGTTTCTTTTTCAGCATACTTGTCATTTGTATACAGGAAGGCTGTGGATTTTTTTGAGCCAATTTGCTGAAGGTGTTTATCAGCTGTAGAAGTTCTCTGTGGAATTTAGGGAGGTCAGTTATATACACTATCATAACCCCTGCAAATAGGGGTAATTTGACTTCATCCTTTCTCATTGTATCCTCTTGATCTCCTTTTGTTGTCTTACTGCTCTGGCTAGAACTTCAAGAACTATATTGAAGAGATAAGGAGAAAGTGGGCAGCCTTGTCTAGTCTCTGATTTTAGAGGACTTTCCTTGAGTTTCTCTCCATTTAATTTCATGTTGACTATTGGCTTGATGTATATATTGTATATATTGACTTTCTGTTTAAGTACATGTCTTGCATCCATGATCTCTCCAAAACTTTAAACATGAATGGGTGTTGGATTTTGTCAAATGCTTTTTCTGCAGCTAAGGAGATGACCATGTGGGTTTTTTTTCTTTCATTTTATTTATATGGTGTATTACATTGATGGGTTTCCTTATATTGAACCATCCTTGCATGCCTGGGATGAAGCCTACTTAGTCATGGTGAATGATATCTTTGATGTGTTCTTTGATTCAGTTTGTAAGTATCTTATTGAGTATTTTCACATCAATGTTCATAAGAGATTGGTCTGAAATTATCTTTCTTCATTGAGTCTTTGTGAAGTTTAAGTATCAAGGTGATTGTGGCCTCATAGAAGGAGTTTTTTAATGTTCTATCAATTTCTATTTTGTGGAGTAGCTTGAAGAGTATTGGTATGAGTTCTTCTTTGAAGGTCTGATATAATTCTGTGCTAAAACCATCTGGCCCTGGGATTTTTTTGGTTGGGAGACTGTTAATAACCACTTCCATTTCTGTAGGAGAAATAGGACTATTTAATTTGTTTATCTGATTTTGATTCAACTTTGGCAAGTGGAAATGATCAAGTAAGTTGTCCATTTCCCTTAGAGTTTCAAATTACATATCTTTGATTAAATATTTCTAAGTACTTTTGAACAAACACATCCATAATTTAGGACTTGTTTATTTTTTTTTCATTACTGTGACCTCATATTAGGACACCAAGGTTATATTAAAAATTTCTTGAAATGTTCAAACATTTCTTGTATCAAACTGACTATAAGCAGCAAGGTGAAACTCTATATATTGTTGTGCTGAATAATTTCTTGTTTTCATGTAAAACAGCACAAGTTTTAGGTAGTTAACTCACTTTATGGCTAGTTATACATGCAAATGCAGAACTGGAAAATCACAACATTTTACAGAGCAATATCATAGCTTGGGTTTGGTTGTTATTCATTTGTTTTTATTGTTGTCATTTTTTGTTTTCTTTTTGATATAGATTTTGTCTATATAACTCAGACTGGCCTTAAACTCCTGATTCCACCACCCCCATGCCAGTGCCCTGTTCTGCCTCCTGGTATGTGCCACCATGCTGGGCTTATGTGGCTCTGAGGATGAAACCCAAGACTGTGTGTGTGTTTGGCAGGCTCTAGTCCCCTAGAAAGCTTCTTTGTTGTTTCTTTCCTACTAAAAAGAAATGAAGCTCTACCTTATGCTACTAATGCTGGGAGTTGTCTTTTGCCCAGTGGATCTTTATCTGAACAGGCTTATATAGTATCACATTCACTTACAAAACAATCTGTCCAAGTTCTACTACATAATCCCTAGAAAAATATCCTAGATACATAGAGCAGATAAGAATTTTGAATATAAAATATAAGACACATAACAGATATTGTATGGAGAAATTTATTATATGAGCATGGGAGTAGAAGGAAAAAAAGCACTCTGGAGAGAAAGAGAAACAGAGAGAGACAGAGGAAGGAGAAGAGAGAAGTAGAGACAGCAAGAGAGGAGAGAGAATTAAGAGAGAGAGGTTTGTCCTTTTATATACTCCTGGGCAGGGGCACAGCTGGTAGGTAATGACATCATAGATTGCTAGGCAGACTTGGGCAGTATGCTAACAGAAAATATCAAGGGTCATCTGTAATGAGTAGTTTGCTTAAAATTATATAGATTTAGGGCCAATGTGTTCTTGGAGGCATTTGTTCCAAATTTAGAAGTCTTGTTAAACATGGCATTCACAGGCACAGTGCTAGTAAAGGAGAGGGTGCATATTAGGTGTGCAGAGATGTATGAATAATGAGTCTTACTAATGACTGGCATAGAGAAAAGGCAGTGGATCAGATGACTGAGCACAACAGTTTATTCAAGGGCTATGGCTTATTGTCTAATCTGCACAACATAACCACTGAATACAAATTGCTTTGTTGGTATGATCATGGTTTAGTTCAGTTTTTTGAGAGACTAATCTTATCATGCATATTTTGACATAATATGTCACATGTACTATCTGACACAAGCATGACAAATAATATCTTGAGCTTACAATCATATCTGTATTGTAGTAAGTAGGTACCTAAGAATTGTCTTTAAAAATTCATAAGGATGATAAACTTTCAGTATCATAAAAATTATATTTTTCATTAATTTATTCATATTACAACTCAATTGTTATCCCATCACTTGTATTCTTCCTTTCCTCCCTCCCTCTCAACCCACCCTATTTCCCTCCCTTAGGTCCATAAAAATTGTATTTTAAGGTGACTTCCTACACAAAAAAATAAATACATGTTAAAAGGTAAAAGGCAGGGCTGGCAAGATAGCTCAGCTGGTAAAGTTGCAGTCTTTGAATTTGATTCCTTTAACCCAGATCTTGAAAGGAGAAAACCAACTCCTGCAAGTTCTACTTTGAACTCTCTACACATGCTGTGTCAGTCACTTCTCTCTGTCTCTGTTTCTCTTTCTTACACATATACCTCTTTCTCCCCCTCTCTCTCTTATACATATTTTTTGCATGCACACACACATACATAGTAAATAAGTAAGTAAGTAAAGAAGTAAATCAAAGCTTTAAAATAGAATTCAAATTAATTTTTTTACCTTAAGAACCAGTAGCATGGGCAGGAGAGATGGCTCAGTGGGTAAGTTTGAGATTAAGGACTGTTGATCATTCTGACTCCCAGCATGTATGTAAAAAGTCAGGTACTACTATAGGGGCCTGAGAGTTCACTAGTCAGCCAGTGTAACTGAAATGAAGTATTTTCCAAAAGTTCAAGTTATTTGTATCCATGTCCAACTTTAGTTATTATCACATGCATTGATCTGACAGTAGGCTTGAAGATCTAGTATTTGCTAATTTTGAAGTAATTTTAGCTACCTATTTTGTAGGCTCCACTAATGCTGAAAACATGTTCTGGTATATGTTTGCTCATCAGTAATAAAGTCACCATTTGATTGAGTCATGGAGTTAATTATTTCTGACAAAAAATTGCATACAAGGTATTTATTTTCATCAGCAGGAAATTTTACTTTGAGGAATTTTCAAGTTCAAACTGAAGGGTTTGTTTGATGGAAGAGTTTTTGTGAACTCAAAGATAATTACATGTTTTTAACATTCTGGAAGATAAAGGCTGGGAAGGAAAGGAAGACACACAATGTAAATGGCCTCAGTGTTTCATGGACTATTACAGGGTTTCTTCAGGGTCTCAACATGCACTTTCCAAATAGGCAACTGTGTGTTCAGCTTTCAGTGGCATGGAAACCACTCATTTTGCACTGACTTTTAGGATGCTAGCTCGTAAGTTGAGTTTCTAGGATTCTGTTAGTGCCTTATTATTCCAGCAGACAGAGTAAATCGAAGGAGAAATAGAAGAAAATGAACAAATTCTAATCTTATAAAAACATTATTATGCATGTATTATTGCAATTAAAATATTTTTATAAATGTTTTGTAAAAATTCCATAATGAACACAACATATTTTGGTTACATTTATCTGCATTCCTCTGCCCCTCCCCATTCCTCCCAGATTGACTCTTTTAGGGAGTTGACATGGGCATAGGCATGCCAAGAACCGCAGTGCCTCAACCCCAGGGGAGTGGCAACATCTTCCCTGGGTGAGGCTCAGAGGGATGGCACAGCCCTCCTCATTTCTGCGTGGCCTGAAGACCTCTTCCCAATAGCGACTGATTATGTGGTCTCCTTGTTCAGCTGTGTAGAATAACTCCACCTCCTGTTTATCTGTATATAATAACCTACCTTCTTGTTCAGCTATGTGTAATAGTCCCACCTCCCTGTTCAACTGTATATAATAAACAGGATGAGTTTCTGGGGTGTAGAGGCTTCTCCAACAGAGAACCTGACTCTAACTTTTCTTCCACGTGTCTGTCATGTCTTTCTTTTTTTATTACTTCTTTTATTTTTTGAGATTATAATATCATTTTCTCCTTTACCTCCCTCCTTCTAAACCCTACCATCCTTTGCTTTCTTTAAAAAATTAGTAATGCACACACACACACACACACACACACACACACACACACACACACTTCTTCCTCAACATCCCATCGCCTGATGTTAGGTAAGTTCTGAAGGATCAAACTCTGCCCTTTTACTTCCAAAGAAGTATTTTACCAACTGAACTTTGTTTAGAACTTTTGAGGTATTAAAATCTTCTTCAGAGCAGTTTCTAGTAAATTATTAGCAAATTCTCCTTTAGCTAAATGGCCTTTTTAATAGATAAAGCAAAGCCACTCTTCATGTATTTTTCTGTAGTCAAAGCCATAAAGTGGCTGCTGGTGAATGCTGATGGTGTCCATGGATGGAACAATGCTAGAATTTCTCATCATGCATTCATTTTTAATGTGCTGACAGCCTCAATGTCTGTTGCTCTGCAATGCAGGAGAGTGCAGACTCACGAGCACTGTGTCACTCTTGATTTCTTTCTGTTGCAACAGCCCTGAGAACATATTTCACTAGTATCAGGAGCCAAGTTGACTTAACTGTTGTTTGGCAGCATACAGCAATAATAGTAATGCATAACAAAGGTTGGAAATAGATTGTTTTTAAATCCTAGAGAAAAAGCTTAAGTGATGCCACGAGCTTAGAATGTTTATATAAAATTCAAAAACTAAGTCTCTGAAGAAAAGCACTCTGAACTTATACAGTGTTGAAGGTTGATTTCGTTTTAATATTTTTTTCCTTTTTACATGTTAGTTAATTTATTCTTAGTGGCACGGGTGTGAGTGTGAAGATCAGAGGACATCTTGTCAGAGTTATATCTCTTCTTTCACCATGTGTATCCCAGGGATGGAACACAGCTTAGAGACAAACGCTGAGCTATCTTGCTGGCATCAACTTATCACTTTATCTACCTAGTTGTTAGATTTACTGAAATGTCACAGGCATTATGTCAGAGATCATTTGCCCTCTGGTATTTGCTGAGCAAGTGTGTCTCAAAAGAAGGCATGTGCTGAGAGACTGTGGCCATGCATGGTTTTGCCTATGCTTGGTGAGTGCCTTCTATGGTCTGAGGTGGCAGCATGACCCTACAGAGTGACTCAAGTGGCCAGGTTGGAATTATCTGCAGAACTTACTCTGAAAATCACTTAGTCTCCCTTAATGCTTTTTGGAGGAAGGGTGGTACTTCGGGAGAGTCCTAGTTTAGGAAAGAAGCCCAGAGTTTGTAGTTGATGGGAAGCAATCAGTTCAGTTCTTTGATTTTCCACTAAGTGATAAGATGAATGGCTGCTTGTACAAATCCATAGTTACACTGTACCTTTGAAAGCTTTGAATCACGGGTATATTTCCCTGTAAACTTCAGTGACTCCCATTCCTTCCCAAATCAAGAAAACAGATGGATAATTGCAGTAAGTTGAATATGCATGGTGGTTATCTGAGTGTTGAGTCTTCACTGAGGCAGAGCTGAAACGGACAGAGAATTAGTGGTGACTTGAGCTGTTATGAGGGCCTCTGAGACTACACAGGGTGCCTTGGAAGACTGAAAAATCTCCATTTAATGCTGTGAGCTAAAGCAGAAATAGGAGGGGCTAAGGCTGAGGAGTGAGGAAGTGTGGTTGACTGAAAGAAGTATGTCCTTGAGCAGAGAGACAGTATTGAAATCAACAAAATCAGAAACGAAAAGGGAGAAATAACAACAGACACTGAAGAAATACAAAGATTCATGAGATCCTACTTTGAAGGCATATATGCCACAAAATTTGAAAATCTAAAAGAAATGGACAATTTTCCTGATCAATTTCACTTGCCAAAGTTGAGTGAAGAACAGATAAACAAGCTAAATAGTCCCATTTCCCCTACAGAAATAGAAGCAATCATTGATAGTCTCCCAACCAAAAAATGCCCAGGGCCAGATGGTTTCAGTGCAGAATTCTACCAGACCTTCAAGGGTGAGTTAATACCGATACTCTTCAAGCTACTCCAAAAGATAGAAATGGATGGAATATTACCAAATTCATTCTATGAGGCCATAGTCACATTGATACCTAAACCTCACAAAGACTTAACAAAGAAAGAGAATTTCAGACCAATTGCTCTTATGAACATCGATGAAAAAATACTAAATAAAATACTTGCAAAACAAATACAAGAACACATCAAAGATATCATTCATCATGACCAAGTAGGCTTCATTCCAGGCATGCAAGGATGGTTTAATATATGGAAATCCATCAATGTAATCCACCATATAAACAAACTGAAAATTAAAAACCACATGATCATCTCTTTAGATGCAGAGAAAGCAGTTGATGAAATCCAACACCCATTCATGTTTAAAGTTTTAGAGAGATTGGGGATACAAGGCACTTTCCTCAATATAATAAAGGCTATATACAGCAAGCCAATAGCCAAAATCAAAGTAAATAGTGAGATACTCAAGGAAATTCCTCTAAAATCGGGAACAAAGCAAGGCTGCCCACTCTCTCCATATCTCTTCAATATAGTACTCGAAGTTCTAGCCAGAGCAATAAGACAACAAAAGGAGATCAAGGGTATCCAAATGGGAAAGAAGGAAGTCAAATTATCCCTATTTGCAGATGATAGGATAGTGTACATAAGTGACCCTCAAAATTCCACCAGAGAACTCCTATAGCTGATAAACACCTTCAGCAAATTAGCTGGATACAAAATTAACTCAACAAAGTCTGTAGCCTTCTTATACACAAATGACAAGCTTGCAGAGGAAGAAATTAGGAAAACCACACCCTTCACATTAGCTACAAGCATTATAAAATATCTAGGAATCACTGTAACTAAGCAAGTGAAGGACTTGTTTGAAAAAAATTTCAAAACTCTGAAGAAAGAAATTGAAGATGACCTGAGAAGATGGAATGATCTTCCTTGCTCATGGATCGGGAGAATTAACATAGTAAAAATGGCCATCCTACCAAAAGCAATCTACAGATTCAATGCAATCCCTATCAAAATACCTACACAATTTTTTAAAGGCATTGAAAGTTCAATTCTGAACTTCATATTGAAAAACAAAAAACCCAGAATAGCTAAAACAATCTTGTACAATAAAAGGTGCTCCGGAGGAATCCCCATACCTGATCTCAAACTGTACTATAAAGCAATAGTAATTAGAACAGCTTAGTACTGGCACAGCAACAGGCTGGTTGATCAGTGGAATCAAATCGAAGACCCAGATATGAATCCACACACATATGGTCACTTGATTTTCAACAAAGAAGCCAAGTCCATTCAATGGAAAAAGGATAGTATCTTCAACAAATGGTGCTGGTCTAACTGGAGGTCTATGTGTAAAAAAATGAAACTGGACCCATATTTGTCACCTTGCACAAAACTCAAATCCAAGTGGATTAAAGACCTCAACATAAAACCAGAGACACTAAGTCACTTAGAAGAAAAAGTGGCGAGGAGCCTGGAACATATTGGCACAGGAGACAACTTCCTGAACAGAACATCAACAGCCCAGGCCTTAATGTTAACAATTAATAAATGGGACCTCATGAGGCTGAGAAGCTTCTGTAAGGCAGGAGACACTGTGAAGAGAACAAAGCAACAGCCTACAGACTGGGAAAAGATTTTCATCAACCCTACATCTGACAAAGGTCTAATATCCAAAATATATAAAGAACTCAAGAAGCTAAGCAACACCAAACCAAATAACCCAATTGAGAAATGGGGCTTGGAACTAAACAGAGAATTCTCAACAGAGGAATATCAAATGGCTGAGAAACACTTAAAGAAATGCTCAACCTCCTTAGTCATCAGGGAAATGCAAATCAAAACAACTCTGAGATTCCATCTTACACCCATCAGAATGGCTAAGATCAAAAACTCAAGCTACACCACATGCTGGCGAGGATGTGGGGGAGAGAGGAACACTCCTTCATTGCTGGTGGGAATGCCCACTAGTACAACCACTTTGGAAATCTATCTGGTGCTATCTCAGAAAAATGGGAATAGGACTTCCTCAAGACACAGCTATTCCACTCCTTGGAATATACCCAGAAGATGCTCCAGCACACAACAAGAACATTTGCTCAACCACGTTCATAGCAGCCTTATTCATAATAGCCAGATCATGGAAACAGCCTAAGTGTCCCTCAGTAAAAGAATGGATAAAGAAACTGTGGTACATATACACTATGGAATACTACTCAGCTATTAAAAACAAGGAACTACCGAAATTTGTGGACAAATGGATTGAGCTAGAAATGATCATAATGAGTGAGTTAAGCCAGAAGCAGAAAGACTTAAATGGTATATACTCACTTATATCTGCATACTAGCCCAAGGGGCATGTCCCATGAAAGCCTTCACTTACCAGGAAACTGGGACAGAGGGGAGGACATCCTATTGGGACTCTAGATGCGAGAAGCATGGGAGAATGGCAAAGTAGAAGGATCCAGAGGGTCCTAGAAACCTACAAGTAGAACATTATGATAGGCAGATTTGGGCCCAGGGGTCCTGCTCAAATTAAGGCACCAGCCAAGGTCAATACAGGCGGTAAACTTTAAACCCCTACCCAGATCAAGCCAATGGTCAGAACAGTCTCCACACTTGAGTGGAGAGTGGGATATATTTTCTGACGTACTCTGGTGCCTCACATTTGACCATGTCCCCTTGAGGGGGAGACCGGGTGGCACTTAGAGGAAGGACAGCAGGTTACAGAGAAGAGACTTGATACCCTATGAGCATATACAGGGGGAGGTAATCCCCCTCAGGAACAGTCATAGGGGAGGGGAATAAGGGGAAGAGGGGAGGGAGGGAAGAATGGGAGGACACAAGGGATGGGATAACCATTGAGATGTAACAAGAATAAATTAACAATAAAAAATTAAAAAAAAATTATGTCCTTGAGAGTGGGCTCTGAGATTAGAGAGCCTTGTCTTGTTTCAAGCTGGTGCTTTCTGCTTCATGCCTGTACTTGAAGATGTGAGTTCTTAGCTGCCTGCTGCTTCTTCCTTGTCTGCCCCTAGTTGCTATGCTTTTCTGCCAGGATGGACTCTCCTTCTCCTGGAGCTACCAGCACAAACAAACTTTTTCTTCCATAAATTGTTTCTGATCATGGCGTTTTATCACAGTAAGAGCGAAGTAACAAATGTACCCTTTAAAATAGTTCTTAATTTTATTAATAATGTAACATGTTTATCTTTGAGCTGTTAGGGAATTTAGGTAAAAAGAAGAGAATAAAATATTTTATTATCTCATTGCTGGGGTTAGCCCAGAAAACATGGTGATGTGTGTTCTACCAAACCTTCCACAGGAATCTTACTAGAGATTCTTAAAGAGAGAGAAAGATGACACATGCTATCTTATATGCAACTCAAAAAATATCATTATGTTTTAAGATTTTTCCATGTCACACATATTCTCCACAATAGCTTTTCATGATTATGGAATGTTCTATGATTTATGTGGCCACTCTTTTATTTTGCCTCTAAAGAAACTGCCACAGTATGCATCCTACATGCATCCCAGATTATTTCCTTGAAATAAATTGCTGTTATACAATTGCAGGAAAAAGGCTTTATGCCTTTTGGGTTTTTCAACAGCATTGCAAAGTTGTAATAATTTATATTCTCATCAGAGCACATGACAATTCCCATTTTTCTGAATTCTTGCTATGAATAGATATTAAATACTGCCACAATTTATCAACTTATAAGTCTAAAAACCACATAAAATAAAATGTTTTGTCGTCAATGTTACATATAAAAGCTAAAAGTTTAAACATTAATGAGGAAGAAACATTTCCATCCTAGGCAATTTACTAAAGTTTCAAATTTAAGGGAGATTTGGGGAAGGGTGAGAGACAATCCTTGGAAGTGTAGAGCATAGGTGAAGTTGTGATGATGGAAGTAGCATGGAGGGGAAATCAGTGCAGAGAGGACTGTGGGACAATATTGAGGAACTACATTAAAGATAGACCATACCAATTGCCAGGAGGTCAAGAGCAAGGCCAAGCAGAAAGGAGACAGTATGGTGGTCTAAGAAAAGTGGTTTTAGAAACTGACAATGGAGCTGAGAATACAAATTAGGTCAATATTCATGAGCAGGAAGAATGCTGATGTTTTAGAGATTTGTGATGTTTTGCACCACATAAATTAGGTGGTCCTCATTTTTAATATCAGAACTTGGGATCTGGAAGCAGGAGGGTGAGAAGTATAAGGTCTTTCTTAGATATAACAGTTTGAGTCCAGCTGGGCTACATGAGACCCTGGCCCCCTCTAAAAGAAATAGGCAACAAGATAAAAGACATGACCTAGTCATCAAACACATTCTAAGATGGTTTAATGTTAGCCTTATACCATGGAACTGTGAATAGTCCATGTTCTTCTTTACATAAAACTGAGAGAAGGTTGGGCTTTGACATAGCAGTTTGTTTCAGAGTCTAACTTTTTTTTCTAGGCAGAAACTCAACAATAATACTTTGTTAGTTTATCTATTTTAAAATTATATTATAATTATATTTCTCCCTCCCCTTTTCTCTATCTAAGCCCTCCCATATGCCTCTCCCTACTTTATGGTCTCTTTTTCATTTATTTTTATTTCATCCTAAATTTAATCCACTCAGTTCAAATAATGTTACTTGTAGGTATGTTTTCAGGGCTGTCCTTTGGCACTGGACAACAAGTTGATGTGCTCTTCCTTGGGGAAGATCACCTCTCCTGTGGAATTCTGCTAGTAAGGTTGAAGTCTGAAATTTCTGGATAGCCTCTGAGCTCAGTCTATAATGGTGCACTTCCTATCTCATTGGGGTTCTTTCTTTATCTGATATGGGGAACACCAAATCTTATAAAGAGCATCACATAGCCCTTAGGGAAGATTACAGTCCTGACACTTTCCTGATAGAACATGTTCAGCAAGCACTGGGGATTCATGGAATACCCCACTCTATGCTAAGAAGATGCTAGCCTTAAGATAGAAGATCCTAGCCTTAAGAAAATGACCTTTAATCATACATAGAAGTTCTTCCCCCACCCGTAGGATAAGTAAATACTGTGTTCTCCTTCTTATGATAGGACCCAAGTTACTGCATGTAAATGAGGTACTGTACCATTGCATGTAGATTAAGTATCCTGGCATACCTAGCCCAAGCAAATCAGACACATTCACACACAAGCCCCTACCCACTGCCCAAAGTTTATAAATAAAGACTGGCAGGTGAGCTCTGTGGTTCTTGAGCCATTCCTCCACCATGATCATCTGAGACTCTATTTATTCTGGTGAAGAATCACCACTGGACACCTGGGGCTTGACTGCCATAATGTTTGTGAGACTTTATGGATGCAGCTTCTGACATTAGTAGAAAGCATATTCTCATATAAAACTCCCTGATACTCTGGCTCTTAAGATCTTTCCACTGCCTCTTCCACAGTGATAATTCCCACTTAGATGTGGTAGTGGTTTGCAGACATATCTATTGGTATTGGGTTCTAGAACTCTGCATTTTGGTTGGCTTTGGTTTTCTGTAGTGGTCTCTGTCTATTACAAAGAGAAGTTTCCTTGTTGAAGGACTACACTTATCTGTGTGCATAAGGACAAATGTTTATAGATTATTGTTTGGGATTAGGATGATTTATTAAATTAGTGGTTATAAATTTTCTTCCAATAATCACAACCTCACTAAAACTGAGTAGTTATTTTTGTTCCCAGCATCAGACTTTGTTTCCCTCTTATTGAGCATATCTTAAATTCAGTTAAAGAGCTGTTGGTTACTGCCAAGGTATTCATGCCATTACTACACTCTTAGGGTTATGGTGCCATGCTGGTCATTGAAGTTTCATAGACACTATAGCTGGGTAGGACTATTGGTTATCTCCCAGTTTTGGAAGCATGTGTGGTGCTTTCTGGTACTATAAAATGTCCTTGGGGGCATTTATGCAAGTTCCAGCTCAAGAGTCTAACATTATTATTTCTTAGAGAGGCGAGAATGGGGATAGATATATTCATGACAAAGTGATAGATTCAGACAATACTTGGAGTTCTGCATTGGGAGTATTACTGCTGACACCAAGTCATTACTCTGAAGTAAGTGGAGTTAATGCCTTTGAAATGTGTAGCAGCGAATGAATGACTTGCTTGAATGAACATTGACTACACAATCAGCAGCAAATATTTCTTCTCTACCACAGATGTCTGTCAAGTCTGGCCTCTAATGTGAATCCTATGATGTGAAGGGTGCTTCCTCAAGCATTTTCATTTCTCTGTAGGCCTTGAACTAATGAGAATTTTGGATGAATTGGAGGCGACTGGAAGTCTAAAGACAGACAGAAATTCCAACAGATGCAAAGCCACAATTGCTTAACTGGGAGAGTCAATTTTCTCTTTGGCTTTCCAAGCACTGCCAAGTCCAGATATTTAGCACTGAAAAGACAAAATACCTGCAAAAATAAAGGTCCAGTCTTCACATATCTGGTCTGTTTCATTTGTTTTTAATATTAAATGTGACATTGTGCATCGTTTTACTGATTAAATAAAACTGCATGCATGAGTGAGATAGACTTTCTATTGAGCTCTTCTATGAAAACTGATCTTCATGTGGCAGTCTTCCTGGCAGCCATCTCATATCCTGACAGATATTGGCTGGCTTCATTTAAACAACAGGATCTGTTCAGCCTTTAGGCTGTATCTGAATAAGGCTGCACTAACTCAGGAGGAAAAAAAGCTGTTGGGTCTTTAAGAAAGGGGATGGGTTTCTTAGTGAGTCAGGAGCTTCACAGATGGAGTCTTTGCCTCCACAACTGACATCTCATTCTTGGAGAGTTATGGATTTTGGTGAAGTCATGACTTGCTGTGCAGCAGTAACAGAGGTGCCCAAGAGGCACTTTGTATTTAATTCCTCCCCCCACACAAGTGGGAAATCCTATGAATGTTGCTCTCTGTATTGAAAGATGTCTATGTCTTTTGGCCTGGTGTGTTCCAGGTGTAGGAAGGAGGTCCTGGCAAATGTCAAGATCTGTAAACAGAATCATCTGCTTTGCATAGAACTGAAATTCAGTTCCCATCACCCACATTGGTTACAACCACGTACAACTCCCTCGCCAGGGCTATCTGACACCTCTGGCCTCTGCAGGTAGCTGCAATCACATGAAAATGCCTCCATACAGAAACATACATGTACACACAATTTAAACAAATCTTTTTAAATGATCCTAAACTAGTTGGTATGGTGCACACCTGCAACCCCAGCATCTAGGGAGTAGAGGCAGGAAGATGATCAGTTCACAGTGATATAGCAAGACCTTGTTTAAAAAAAAATCCAGATTTCAAGTGAGCTTTTCAAGCCAGACAGCAGCAATCTAAAGAGGAACTACCCCCCATTTATTACTATGATTAAGTCTGTCTCTTGCCTCTATGGTTAGAGAAGAATGCTCATATTATATGAGATCTATAATTCTGTATAAATAGGAACAGTGCATGGTGAGAATCTCTTTATGACTTTTATCTAGAAATTCTTTCTTGATGCTTAGATACTCCAGGTAATATGAATTACTTTTATCTGGAATATGGTGATTCCTGGAATATAGAGATATTGAAGTGGGTTGACAAGGTCAGGTAGATGCATATAGAGAGAAAGTTGTAGCTTATGAGGTCACTGACATCATAGCTGTCTAGCAAGATTTAAGTTCCTCATTGGAAGACTAAGGCTGGAGAGCCATCCTTGAGAGATACATAGTCAAAGATGAAATGTAGCTTGTAAAAGCAAAACCAAGAGTGCCACGGGATGGGGGCATTATGAGCAGTGGACAGTTCCCTTCTTGGAAAACATACTGGTGAAAGTGGAGCAGGAACAGCAGAGAGGCCATTAGGAAAGATGGGAGTCACTCTGCCAGGTCATCAGGGAGAGATCATTCCCACCATGAAGCAGTATGGAAATGGAGGCAACAGCAACCCAGATGGAAAGAAGGGGAGAGGTCATCTGCCACAATGGAAACTGTCCTTAAGGAAATTCAGAAGTAAAGCCAGGTATGTCCCTCTGGGAACTTTGTATCAAAGGGTAACATGAGACAAATGCATTTCTGTTTTTAAATTTGTAAAGATGGCATCACACAAGGCTCCCTTGCACAGTCAGAATTTTTCTAAGGCCTGTGTGCTTGAGGCTGTGCTCTCTGTATTGTGTGACTTTCTACTTGCGCTTAAAATCCAGCACTCTGGAGCCTGAGACGGGATTACCATAAATTCAAGGCAAGCCTGAACTACAGAATTAAACCTCATCTTAAAATCAATCAAACAGCCAATAAGTAGAAGAAACAATCAAACAAAAAACAAAAAACAAGCTAAACAAACAACCCCCAAAACTCTTCAAATTCCCACAAACTATAACCAGCAAAACCCACATCAGAAGTAAATTATTATACATACAGACTCCAGAGCAAAAGAAAAGAACAACAACAGCAGCAGCAACAACAACAGCCAACTGCAGGGCAGACCACAGTGCAGCTGCATACTGAACTGGGAGACTATTTATTATGAAGACACTGAAAATAAAATGTGTGAAGATAGATGTGCTAGAGTATACCTTTAATCTCAGCACTTGGGAAGAGGAAGTAGGAAAACCTAAAGTTCAAAGTCATCCTTGAGTCTATAAGGAGTTCAAGCCAGACTGGAATATATGAGATCCTGTCTCAAAATCAGAAAACACAAATTAAAATATTTTCATGAGAGTGGCAGAGGGAAGGATCTTAGTGAAAATGCTATGTTGCAGAAAATGAAGTGTAGTCAGCTTATGGAAAAGGCTATGCATGTGAGACTGTGTGTACACTTAAATGCACTATGGCTCTCATGTTTTTTTTATGCAGATAGACATATTTACTCTTTACAGATATTCAAGTTGGAAGCAGGAGTCAGGCTGGGGTTCTGGTAAGGACAGGAGAAGGTGAGACAGTACAGCTTGGTCTTTTTGCTTAGGTAGTCCTTATACCTTCTGTTGTGGTGAGCATTTGTAAACCAGAGAGTGGTGATGATGAATCATGAAGAATCAAGAAGAGACACTGGAAAATTTGTTTGTAGTCAGTCAGAGGAAATGAGAGAAACTGAACGGTTGTCTAGTGTAAACTGTTCCATAGGGTTGGACACTACTCATTACTAGGGGAAGGAATAAATTAGGTATCAAGTCTTCTTGGGAGCCGTGCAGTGGCGTGCACACTTTTAATCCCAGCATTCAGGGAGACAGAGGCAGGTGAATCTCTGTGAGTTCAAGGCCAGCATGGTCTACATAGTGAGTCTTGACAGCCAAGTCTACACAGAGAAATCCTTTCTCAAAAACAAAACAAAACAAAACAAAACAGAACAAAAAAGACTTTTGGGGAGGAGGGAGATGACTCAGCTAGGAACTCAGCTAAAAACTCATTTGTGTCATGCGATATTTTGCTGGAAGCTGTCTCATGCAAGGGGAATGGTTTTGACCAGCTAAAAATATCTGTGAGTAGACTCTGTGAAGAGAATACCAGTGCCCACAGACAGTGAGAACGCTTTTGTATCCTATGCTTTGCAATGGTTCATGTTGCTTCACTGGTTTTCATTTTACTACACTTCAGTTCGCAGAGAGAAACACCCCAGAGAGTTTTGGCATTGCTGATTTTGCTGACTCGTGCCAATTATGTGGAGTTTTGCCCTTTCTGTTGGATTGTGCCACTGCTACTGATTCAGGTTGCTGTTTAGTGTTTGCTATTTGACTGGGCTGCTGGTATACTGAAAACACAGAATAGAATTGTCCTAAGAAACTATATTGTTGGGTCCCAGACCACGGGAAAAATTGAATCAGGATTCACCTGAAAGAGGGAGTGGGGATTGAAAGTGGGATAAAGAGAGGTGAGAAATAATTAATCAAGTCAGGAAATTTCTGATCAAGGTTTCTCTTTAATGTGAATGAGTAAGACTTTATATAGTAAGGTCAATAGGTTCTATTCTGATCCCTCTCTCCCTAGCTCCCAAGGCAAGAAGAACACAATAGCCTGAATAGGTCTCAGTAAGAACTTCCTTAACCCTCTAGGTGTTTCTCAGTAGGGGTTTCCTTACTTCTTTCAAAGGTAAATAGTCCAAGGATGGCCTGGAACACAAAGACCTCCTCCAGCAGAGCTCAGCAGCTGGAAGGTCACAGCATGCAACCTAAGCATGGGATTTCTGACATGGCAGAATTTGGCATGGCTTCCCAGACTATATTTAAAAAGGTCCATATCCCCTACCCCTATTAACCTTTGTTCTCTCCTACCTCTGGTTGGTGGGTTGGAATGGAGGTAGAAACATCCAAGAGCCCTAAACAAAGTAGGTTTTTGAAAAATCTAATCCTACAGTATAGGGTCTCTTGTACCTCAGGCTGCTATTAAACTTGCTAAGTATCCAAGTGGCCTTGAATTTTCTTTCAGAAACAAATAAATCAATATAAGAAATGACCACTACAGTACCAGGCCTGCATGGCAGTCAGAACCATATCTAGACATGCACTGTCCTTAGAATTAGTGGACTAACCTATGGTGGAATAGTCAATCCAGTAGGGCCTGACCAATGTCATTTCCCAAATAGATGTTCACCATATGGCTGATATGAGGACACGTCCTATGTCTGGTGAGGCCTTCCTAGGAAGATGCATCACAGCAGATCAACAGTCAATGCTTTAGCTACTCCATTTTCCTTCTATTTTTAGGATGTTTCACCCAGAGTGTCTGGGTTACAGTGTCTCTCCAAAGCCTGAAGAGTGGAAAATCCAGTAGGAAAAGTGAGATCTTTCCAAAAGCTACTCCTGAATGTCTTCTTTTGTGATTCTGTAAGATGTTGTGTGTTTGGAGGGGGACTGTGGGGGTATGGGGTAAAACATTCTTCAGCTTCTGGCCCAAAATTCTTGACCCACCCTTGCACCATATGGATACAGGAAAAAACATAAAGTGAGTGCTCCTTGCCCTTGAGGAGTTGATCGTGGGGGTAAGAATGCAGGGAAGGAGGAGCAAAATTGCTGGCAGCAGCCTTGGACTAGCTGTGGCAGAGCTCCGGAGATGCCCAAGAACAATTTTAAAATGCCTATCTCGTCTGTGTGTTGGTGTCAGGCCTGATGTCAGCCTAGGGCAAGTATGCGTGGGGACCTGTCTCATTTATTTCCTTTCACAGCATTGTTCTTTCCCTTCTGGAGGAATGTCTCAATCAAAAAGCTGGTGGGGAGAAGTCCCTGATTCAAGTTCATGAGTGACATCATTAATTGCTAGGCATATTGTGAGCCACCCATTCTCTTGCCAGGACAAATGCAGTGACAGGTACACAAATAAACACTCCTAGTGCCTATGAAACCCATCTCTTTTGCAGTTACATTTTAAACTTGTAGAAGAGTAAATTATCAAGTGAAGCATCTTGGTCTTTCCCTTTCTTACTTCTTCCCTTTCTCCCTCCCTCACTCCCTTCCTTAATTTCTCCTTCTCTTCCTTCCTTTTGGCTTTTCTCATTGTGATGTTGAGATCAAACCTAGGTAATCCCTGACCACATAGCTGTTCTCCCAGCCCACAACTCCATCCCTGTGTAGGCAAATGTGTGGCCCTACTGATGGCTTCCACAGATTCATTCAGTTGGCTGAATTTGCTGATTCTTCCCCTATTTATATTTCCCATATTAGAGCCTACCAAAGCCCAGTTTTATAGAATGGATTTTTGGCATTTTGGTACATGTCCAAGAAGAGCTGAATTTCTAAGTGGTATCTTAGTTTTTAACTTTCTTATCCTGTGGCTATCTAGTGTCATCATGAATAGTTGGAAAAATAGAAATTGTCATTTTGTATTTTTGTCTTTATTAGGTTTAAAAACTTGGACAGAAAGCACCAAATCTCTGATGAAAATCTGACACTGCAGGACAGAGGGCATCTTCAACATTTCTCAGAGTTGATTGTGGAAGGATGGCAGGTTTTGCTCCAATCTTTGCCCCTTGGAAACAACATGAATACCTTACTGAGACTGACATCAGGGTAGATTGAGGGGAGCCATCCTGGGTCGGGAATTTAGGAAAGAGACCTGGGAGTCCAGCCTGGCTCCTGTGTTTCTAATCGAACATCGATGGTAGGAGGGAACAGGAGGACAGACCAGCGACTGTGCCCTAGAGAGACACAGGCAGAGAGGAGCAAAGAAGGCTGCAGGTTCAGACCATGAGGATGCGGGTCCAGGTAGGGGAGAAGATCAGTGTACAGGCCAAGAGACACCTAGGGATCTGTCTTGTGTAACTGATACCTGGAAGGTTTATTCTTGATTCCCTTTAATCTTTTTTCCTTCCTGTATAGGATAGTTGGGGTGTATAATAAAGTGTAATTGTTAAGAAACAGAGCCAACAGAGATCAATATTTTGATCATATAATTGTTAACGTTAAGAACATCACTTCACAGTACAAAATGGCAGAAGTGTGTTTATGGGCACATTAGAACTTCTTTCATCATCCAAGACAAAATTAAGGTAACATTTTTTACACCGAAATTCAACCCAACATTTCAAACAGCAATTTTAAGACTAAATAATACAACTCAATGCCGTAGTAACATATTGAGGAGAGATTCAGGTAAATATTAAATCTTTTCTCTCTGTAATTAAACATATTTTTGTAATTGTAGAAAGCGTGGTGTAGAGTAAAAACACTAAAAATCATAGCACATAATAGTTTTTGATTCTGAGCTAAGGTGTTTCAAGCAGTCTGTGCTGGCACTGAGTGGTGTGATAGCATGTGCAGGTCAATGAGCACAGGCATGCTCAGAAACTAGGTTTTGTCATGAAGCCCAGGGGTGTGACACCAGGAATACTTCAGATTCATTATGTATTTGATTTTGAGTTAAGTTTTGGTCATTGAACATTGTGGAGCCTTTTATTGCTGCCATTTTTCTTTCTTTTGAACTGAGGGTTTCTGATCCACTGTTTCAGAAGGTAGGAATTAGCAGATCCAATAGAGATGAGATGGGTTTATAGTAAGGGGAAAGGCAGCTGACTTGCAAGTGGTGAGGGAGGACAGGAGCTGTTGTTTCTGAAGAGTCTGCCATGATCTTCTATGAAGACAGCTGCCAGGACTGGAGCCAAACAGTAACTAATGAGTGTGGGACTCTCACAGCAGAGTACAAAAGCAAATACATAGGTCAGAGCTGGGCTGCTGAAGGCAGAACTAAGAATGGGAAGAGTCACATTTTTCAACTTGGACCTTAGGTCCTACTTGCATCAACAGCAAAGGTGACTGGATGCTGAGTATAGAGTCTGTCAGGCCAGGTTTCTCTAAATTCCTCTAGACACTGAAGAATCCAATTAGCTTAAGTTAGCTAAAGCTCAGCCATATTATTTATATGTTTGTTTCTGAAAGTAGCCAAATAGGACAAGTTATGAAAAATTTCCACTGCTGCACCCTATTGCTTCTACCCCACCCTACTCAGAACCCACTAGCTCAAGATAGTTCCTAGAATAACCACACCCTCATGCCCACCCCTATTTCACCCTAACATGCTAAGGCCAACCGCCTCCAGGCTGCCCTCCCCCTTTTTTGGGCTGCTCCCTGACTCCTTCCCGTACTCCATTCAATTTACCCATCTCCTTAGAGGTTAATTTTGTTAGCCAGTTAGGTTTGTACTAATTGCTATTGCTGAATTATGCTTCTGTCAAGGATATTTAAACCCATTGCTTTGGCTACCCCAGGTCCTCAACTCTTCTGAGCCAGGTGGACCCTGACACAACATAATTAAAAATTCCTTTGCTTTTGCATCACTCTGGACTCTGACTCTTTTTTTATATTTTTATTTTTTATTTTATTACTTTTTAAAATTTTTATTAATTTATTCTTCTTACATCTCGATGGTTATCCCATCCCTTGTATCCTCCCATTCTTCCCTCCCTCCCATTTTCTCCATATTCCCCTCCCCTATGACTGTTCCTGAGGGGGATTTCCTCCCCCTGTATATGCTCATAGGGTATCAAGTCTCTTTTTGGTAACCTGCTATCCTTCCTTGGAGTGCCACCAGGTCTCCCACTCCAGAGGACATAGTCAAATATGAGGCACCAGAGTTTGTGTGAAAGTCATACCCCATTCTCCACTCAACTGTGGAGAATGTTCTGCCATTGGCTAGATCTGGGTAGGGGTTTAAAGTTTACCACCTGTATTATCCTTGGCTGGTGCCTTAGTTTGAGCGGGACTCCTGGGCCCAAATCTGCCTACCATAATGTTCTTGTAGGTTTCTAGGACCCTCTGGATCCTTCTACTTTGCTATTCTCCCATGCTTCTCTCATCTAGCTTCCCAGTAGGATGTCCTCCCCTCTGTCCCAATTTCCTGGTAAGTGAAGGCTTTCGTGGGACATGCCCCTTGGGCTAGTATGCAGATATAAGTGAGTATATACCATTTGAGTCTTTCTGCTTCTGGCTTAACTCACTCATTATGATCATTTCTAGCTCAATCCATTTGTCCACAAATTTCGGTAGTTCCTTGTTTTTAATAGCTGAGTAGTATTCCATAGTGTATATGTACCACAGTTTCTTTATCCATTCTTTTACTGAGGGACACTTAGGCTGTTTCCATGATCTGGCTATTATGAATAAGGCTGCTATGAATATGGTTGAGCAAATGTTCTTGTTGTGTGCTGGAGCGTCTTCTGGGTATATTCCAAGGAGTGGAATAGCTGGGTCTTGAGGAAGCCCTATTCCCATTTTTCTGAGATAGCACCAGATAGATTTCCAAAGTGGCTGTACTAGTTTGCATTCCCACCAGCAATGAAGGAGTGTTTCTCTCTCCCCACATCCTCGCCAGCATGTGGTGTAGCTTGAATTTTTGATCTTAGCCATTCTGATGGGTGTAAGATGGAATCTCAGAGTTGTTTTGATTTGCATTTCCCTGATGACTAAGGAGGTTGAGCATTTCTTTAAGTGTTTCTCAGCCATTTGATATTCCTCTGTTGAGAATTCTCTGTTTAGTTCCAAGCCCCATTTCTCAATTGGGTTATTTGGTTTGGTGGTGTTTAGCTTCTTGAGTTCTTTATATATTTTGGATATTAGACCTTTGTCAGATGTAGGGTTGGTGAGGATCTTTTCCCAGTCTGTAGGCTGTTGCTTTGTTCTCTTGACAGTGTCTCCTGCCTTACAGAAGCTTCTCAGCCTCATGAGGTCCCATTTATTAATTGTTGACATTAAGGCCTGGGCTGTTGGTGTTCTGTTCAGGAAGTTGTCTCCTGTGCCAATATGTTCCAGGCTCCTAGCCACTTTTTCTTCTAAGTGGCTTAGTGTCTCTGGTTTTATGTTGAGGTCTTTAATCCACTTGGATTTGAGTTTGTGCAAGGTGACAAATATGATTCCAGTTTCATTTTTTTACACATAGACCTCCAGTTAGACCAGCACCATTTGTTGAAGATGCTATCCTTTTTCCATTGAATGGATTTGGCTTCTTTGTCAAAATTCAGGTGACCTTATGTTCGTGGATTCATATCTGGGTCTTCGATTCGATTCCACTGATCAACCAGCCTGTTGCTGTGCCAGTTCTATGCTGTTTTAATTACTATTGCATAGTACAGTTTGAGATCAGGTATGGAGATTCCTACAGAAGATCTTTTATTGTATAAGATTGTTTTAGCTATTCTGGGTTTTTTGTTTTTCCATATGCAGTTCAGAATTGAACTTCCAATGTCTTTCAAAAATTGTGTAGGCATTTTAATAGGGATTGCATTGAATCTGTAGATTGCTTTTGGTAGGATGGCCATTTTTACTATGTTAATTCTCCCGATCCATGAGCAAGGAAGATCATTCCATCTTCTCAGGTCATCTTCAATCTCTTTCTTCAGAGTTTTGAAAATTTTTTCAAACAACTCCTTCACTTGTGTAGTTAGAGTAACTCCTAGATATTTTATATTGCTTGTGGCTAATGTGAAGGGTGTGGTTTTCCTAATTTCTTCCTCTGCAAGCTTGTCATTTGTGTATAAGAAGGCTACAGACTTTGTTGAGTTAATTTTGTATCCAGCCAATTTGCTGAAGGTGTTTATCAGCTATAGAAGTTCTCTGGTGGAATTTTGAGGGTCACTTATGTACGCTATCATATCATCTGCAAATAGGGATAATTTGACTTCCTTCTTTCCCATTTGGATACCCTTGATTTCCTTTTGTTTTCTTATTGCTCTGGCTAGAACTTCAAGTACTATATTGAAGAGATATGGAGAGAGTGGGCAGCCTTGCCTTGTTCCCGATTTTAGAGGAATTTCCTTGAGTATCTCACTATTTACTTTGATTTTGGCTATTGGCTTGCTGTATATAGCCTTTATTATGTTGAGGAAAGTGCCTTGTATCCCCGATCTCTCTAAAACTTTAAACATGAATGGGTATTGGATTTCATCAACTGCTTTCTCTGCATCTAAAGAGATGATCATGTGGTTTTTAATTTTCAGTTTGTTTATATGGTGGATTACATTGATGGATTTCCATATATTAAACCATCCCTGCATGCCTGGAATGAAGCTTACTTGGTCATGATGAGTGATATCTTTGATGTGTTCTTGTATTCATTTTGCAAGTATTTTATTTAGTATTTTTTTCATCGATGTTCATAAGAGCAATTGGTCTGAAATTCTCTTTCTTTGTTGAGTCTTTGTGAGGTTTAGGTATCAATGTGACTATGGCCTCATAGAATGAATTAGGTAATATTCCATCCATTTCTATCTTTTGGAGTAGCTTGAAGAGTATCGGTATTAGCTCGTCCTTGAAGGTCTGGTAGAATTCTGCACTGAAACCATCTGGCCCTGGGCTTTTTTTGGTTGGGAGACTATCAATGATTGCTTCTATTTCTTTAGGGGAAATAGGACTATTTAGCTTGTTTATCTGTTCTTCACTCAACTTTGGCAAGTGAAATTGATCAGAAAAACTGTCCATTTCTTTTAGATTTTCAAATTTTGTGGCATATATGCCTTCAAAGTAGGATCTTATGATTCTTTGTATTTCTTCAGTGTCTGTTGTTATGTCTCTTTTTTCATTTCTGATTTGTTGATTTGGATACTGTCTCTCTGCCTTTTAGTTAGTTTGGATAACGGTCTGTCTATCTTGTTGAGTTTCTCAAAGAACCAGCTCTTGGTTTTGTTGATTCTTTGGACTGCTTTTTTAGCTTCTAATTTGTTAATTTCAGCCCTGAGTTTGATTATTTCCAGACATCTACTCTTTTTGGGTGTTTCTGCTTCTTTTTTTCTAGGGCTTCCAGTTGTGTTGTTAAGATGCTTATGTGCGATATTTCCAATTTCTTTTTAAAGGCACTTAGTACTATGAATTTTCCTCTTAGCACTGCTTTCAATGTATCCCACAAATTTGGGTATGTTGTTCCTTCATTTTCATTGAATTTCAGAAACTCCTTGATTTCTTTCTTTATTTCTTCCCTGACCCAGGTGTCATTTAGCAGAGAGTTGTTTAATTTCTACACACGTGTAGGCTTTCTGTTATTTCTGTTGTTGTTGAATTGCAGCCTAAGACCATGGTGATCTGATAGGATACAAGGTATTATTTCAATCCTCTTGAATCTGTTGATTCTTGCTGTGTTACCTATGATGTGATCAACTTTGGAGACGGTTCCATGGGGTGCAGAAAAGACCTTGTAATCCTTCTTGTTTGGGCGTAAGGGTCTATTGATATCTGTTAAATCCATTTGACCCACGGCATTGGTTAATGATGTTATATCTTGGCTTAGTTTGTGTTTCAATGAATTATCCTTCAGTGAGAGTGGGGTGTTGAAGTCTCTCACTATTATTGTGTGGGGATCGATGTGTGGTTTAAGTTTTTTTTTAGCAGATCTTTTACAAATGTGGGTGCCCTTGTATTGGGAGCACAGATGTTCAAAATTGTGATGTCATCTTGGTTGACTTTACCTTTGATGGGTATGAAGTGTCCTTCCGCATCCATTTTGATTAATTTTGGTTGAAAGTCTATTTTTTTTTATATTAAGATGGCTATGCCTGTTTGCTTCTTGTAACCATTTGCTTGGAATATTTTTTCCAACGTTTTCCCCTGAGGTAATGCCTATGGTTACGGGTGAGATGTGTTTCTTGAATGCAGAAGAATGTTGGATCTTGTTTATGTACCCATTCAGTTAGTCTGTGTCTTTTTATTGGAGAATTGAGGCCATTAATATTGAGAGATATTAATGACCAGTGATTGTTAAGAGTCTTAATTTTGATGTGGGTTCCCATCAAGCGTTTGTGTAGTTGTGTTTTTGCCATGGTATAGTTATCTATTTCCTGAGTAGTTTTGGTTGTAGCTTGATCCTTTGGGATGACGTTTTCCTTCTAGTAGTCTCTGTAAAGCTGGATTTGTGGATAGGTACTGTTTGAATTTGTTTTTGTCATGGAATATTTTGTTTTCTCCCTCAACGGTTATTGATAGTCTTTCTGGGTATAAAGTAGTCTCACCTGTTGTCTGTGGTCTCTTAGGGTTTTCAGGATCTCTGTCCAGGCCCTTCTGGCTTTTATGGTCTCTGCTGCGAAGTAGGGTGTAATTCTGACAGACTTGCCATTAAATGTTATTTGTCCCTTTTCCCTTGCAGTTTTTAATATTTTTCTTTGTTCTGTATGTTTTGTGTTTTGATTATCATGTGACGGGCAGTTTTTCTTTTCTGGTCAATTCTATTTGGTATTCTGTAGGCCTCTTGTATGCTTATAGGCATCTCTTTCTTTAGATTGGGGAAATTTTCTTCTATGATTTTGTTGAGAATAGTTTCTGGGCCTCGGAGTCTGATATCTTCTCTTTCTTCAATGCCTACTATCCTCAGATTTCTTCTTTTCATGGTGTCCTTAATTTCTTGTATGTTTTATGTCAGGAGTTTTCCAGATTTGGCATTTTCTTTAATGGTTGCTTCAAGATCTGTGATTGTATCTTCTAGACCCTAGATTCGTTCTTCCATCTCTTGGATTCTGTTAGAAAAGCTCACCTCTGTGTTGCTCGCCTTCTTCTCTGAGGTCTCACATTCTTGTTTTTCTTCTGTCTGTGTGTTTATCATTGAATCCATTTTTATCTTCAGATCTTGAACTGATTTTTTGATTTCTTTCATCTGATTGTATATTCCTGAGTTTCTTCCATTGCCTCTTTATAGGTCTTCAGAGCTTGAACTGTTTTATTTCTTTCTTTCATCTGGTTGTTTGCATTTTCCTGCAATTTTTCCAGTTCCACTCTATGTGCTTCTTTTATGTCTCTCACTTGTTTGGCTGCGTCTTTGTGCATTTGATTACAAATTTTATTTGTTCCCTCCATTATCATCTTCATTAGTAAGGATTTGAGGTCATTTTCTTGTATTTCCATTGTGTTTGAGTTCTCTGCATTGTTTTCTTTGAGATAGCTGGGAACTGAAGATGCCATGTTGTTTTGGTTTTTTTTTTGCGTATGCTTTTACATCTTGCCATCTCTGTTTTTGTTGGGTAGCTTTCAGAGTTGGGTGGAGGGAGTCTGATGATAGATTCACTTGTTTTCTCACGATTTCCCTAGGCTGGTAGCTCTGATGCTTCACTGGTGTAGATGGCAGGAGACTAGCTCTGTCGTTTTGGACTCTCAGAGCCAGTGATCCTCAGCTCCCCTGTACTGTGGCTCCTGTAATTGTTCTGCATCTCTGAATGAGCGTTGGGTCAGGCCAAGGTATCCACAGCCTTCTTGTTCCCCTGCCAATTTCAGGCAGGGACACTGGGCCCGAACTACGTGCAGAGGTCAGGTAGAGTCTCAGGGCCTGAAGTGTCTGTCGAGCTCAGCTAAGACCCTGAGCCCAATCCGCACACTGAGCTCCCCTAGGGAGTCTGGTCCCAAAATGCATACAGAGTCCAGCCCGAATTTTTGGGCTGTGACTGCGCACCAAGCTCAGCTAGGGGCTTTTGGGCCAAAGTGAATGAAGTTGTCAGTTATAGTCTCAGAGCCTGAACTGTCCGCTAAGCTCAGCCAGGGATTCTGGATTCAAACTTTGCACTGTGTCCAACCAGAGTCTTAGAGCCAGGACTGTGCCAAAAGCTCAGCTAGAGTCTCTGGGCCCAATCTGTCTGCCAAGCAGAGTTAGGGACTCTGTCCCCAAACTGCATGCCGAGCTCCACCGGAGTCTCCGGGGTGGAATTGTGTGCTGAGCTCAGCCAGGGATTCTACACCCACACTGTGTGCTGAATTCAGCCCTGGACTCCGGGCCTAAACTGCGTGGAGGGTCCAGCCGAGCCTGTGCGCAATGCTCAGCTAGAGTATTTGGGCCCAATCTGCCCAGCAAGCCCAGCTAGGGACTCTGGGCCGAATCAGCGTGCTGGCCTCAGCCTGCATCAGCACCCCAGAACTGCCCGCTGAGCTGAGCTAGTGTCTTGGGCAGAACTTCTTGCTGAGATGAGCCAGCGTCTCCACGGCACTGCGCACTGAGCTGAACCCAGGACTCTGGGGCTGAACTGTCTGCCGAGTCGTTTGGTTCTCAAGGCGCACCACGCTACCCAAATCCTGCCCAGAGTCCCCTCTCCCGTAGCAACTCTCACCGGCCACCACACCAATTGCCTCCACTGGAAGGCTCTGAGCTGCAAACCTCAGCCACTGTCGCTGCTGACGCTGGTGCCGCTGGTGCTGCAGCTGCTGCTGCTGCCTCTGCCACTGCTGCTCTGATCCAAGAAAATCCATGCTCCTCCCATGTGGAGCATGCAGGTCCTCCACATCCTGGTCCTTCCGAACCGTGGAGCACTCCTGCTGCCGTGGTGTGGGGACCTCGTTGTTCCTGCCTCAGAAATCTGTGCAATTCCCTGAATTGTTCACTGGAGCTTCCAAACATGGTCTACACTCCTCGCCGCCATCTTGGATCTCTGGACTCTGACTCTTAATGGGCTTTCAAGAGAGACTCTGAAGACCTAAGTGTAGCAACACTAATCTGGTAATAGTCTTAGGGTAGCAGGGGCATTAGAGCTCAGGCTGGCTTGTCACTGTATTAGTTAGGAACAGTGCCTACAATTTAGAAAGGGAAGCATTGAGAGCATTCTGATTATTCAGTCCAAAGTGGATCATTGGTATACAAATGCTTGGTCTTGGTCTGGTGCAATGTATTCTGATGTACAATGCTGGGGCTTGGTCTGGTGCAATGTATTCTGATGCTAATTACTGGCTACTCAACATCTATTTCTTGCCCAGAAGGGCACATTCAAGTACACCTGTCCTTGTTGTGGAAACCTTGCTCTACTTACTTTTTAAAATTTTTGTTCATTTTTTAATTTTAATTTTTCATATCTATTTATATTTTTACACATATATACAATAAATTACCTACAGCAAGAAGAACAATCAGAAATTATATAAATGTTACATTCATAGTATTTTGGCTATTTACATTTGTCAGCCTTGAAGAAAACATCTTTCCCATGTTGGTGTGTCTAAAATTTTGAATATAAATCAATATCTATTGTATCTCATATCTATAAACTTAAACTACCTATCTAGACTTAAAACTTCTTAATCCCTAAAAAACTGAGTTTAATTGTAAAACTAAATTATCCGGTCTTCAACCCCATCAGAGAATTGAGAAGGAGTAAAGTTAATTACCTGAGTATACAGGGAGTGCAGATTGGCACCTTCCAAAATGAGAAGATGACAAAGACAGTTTGCTGGCTGAACAGTCACCCATAACTCTGCATAATGCTGGAGCATCATCTTCAATCTTCTGGCCCAATATATCTGATAGACATATTTGTGAGGCAGGAACTATTGAGGACTTGCTTATCCTGTCTTGGCAGAATTCAGTGGTCAACTCTGCCTGTAACTATGCTTGCCCATTTTTATGCAGAATTCTATCTGTGGCAGAAACGAGTACATTTTGCCCAGTGGCTGGTTTGCCACATTTGAAACCATCTTCATAAGGCTGTTCTTTGATGCTCATCATTTTCCTTGAGCTAGGCTGGGTGTATCTTTGAAATAATAAGGATATCTTTAAATGCCATATTCTATACGTCTCTGAAGTTTTTGAAAACCTTATCTAACTATTTTACCTTATCTTTCTATAGACTCATATCTATCTGTTACACCTAGGATGTATATTCTTATGATAAAAATAAACTAGTAATTGATATGACCATGATTTGATCAACTAATAATTAACTGTGTAACTTACTTATCTTAAACAACCTGCAATAGAACTTTCAAAATATTGGAAGTAAACCTTGTATTATAATTGAGTTGTATGTATGTAATACCACATATTAGACTATATATATATATATATATATATATATATATATATATATATATATATATATATATATAATGAAGAACAATCTTAAATTTGAATTCAATACCAAAGTATCAAAATTAAACTTATTTTGCAACTGTATACAAAATTCTATACCAGTGAATTAAAAATAACCTTGTGAGTAACAGTTAAGGCCTTAATTTGAGGAGTAAATTCACTAATCAATTTTTTGTCCTATTATTGCTGTATATTTCTGTATTCTCTCTTCTTTCTTTTCAGCTCCATCTCTAAACCTAAGAATTTTTAGAGAGTTACTATCTGCCTAGTCCCAAGTAAAATAAGGCTATTCTAAAATACAATGGATGTCTGTGTCTTTATTGATTATGATAACAGTTAGATAATACTGCCATAATAATTATAGGCTAATTTATTAATAAACATTATTAGATTTTTTTTTGTATTTTCTACAACATACAAAGGAGAACAGGTCTAAGGTTAGCTTGGTGAGAGTTTACATTAAAGTTTCTGACGAAAAGTGGCAAATAAGAGAGAAGCATTGTTTCAGATGCTTGGGGTATATGGGGCTGGTAGAGATGAACACAGGCAGAATATAAATATGAACTATTTGAGTTATATATCTTCCTTTTATTGCCTTCTTTGGTTTCCTGCCCCCAAGTAGTTTCCTTAGTGAAGTATGGATTACATAGATGGAGCTTACAACTATGCACACTTTTTTCAAAAGGCAATTTCAGGGCTCTTATGATTAATAAACTATATTTCTGATGTATTGATTTATCTCTGTATGCTTGGTAAACACCAGGTGGTCCATAAAATATGTATTTGGTCTGGTCTTGTGGGTCATACCTGTATTGCCAGCCTTTGGGAGGCAGAAGCAAGAAATCACAATTTTGAGGCCATTCTAGCCTGTAAAGATCTTGCCTCAAAAAGTAAAATAGTCATTCCATTTCTATTATTTTAATTAGCACAATTATTTTAATAATTACAGAAATGAATAGAATTCTTCATGATAGCTCCACATATGCATATACTATTTGTTGGTCACCACCCTTCTATGACCTCAATCATGTTGGTATGTCAACTGGTATTTTGCAGGTCTTCATCAAGGTGCAGTCATACATACAAGGCACTGTCTCACAGCAGATGTCCTAGTCCTCTGGGTCTTACATAAAACAGGATCTCTCTTTCCTTTGACTGGAGTTTATGATGTGTATGAGTGGTTTGTTGGTACTTTCTTCTTTTTGCAGCCTGATAAATTGGAGAGGCAGGACAGCACCTGAATGATACTATCATTCTTTGTATCCCTTCATATCCCTTCCAGATCATGGCATATAAATGTCTTCTCAGCCTCCTCTCAGGTATTAACAGTTACAAGCAGACTGCATTGGATGTTATATTGGATATTGTAGAAAGACTCAATGGTCCAGGAAGATCACATAGAATACTTTTTGTCAAGGAGCTTACTGTAAAAGTTCCTGCACCCTACTTTCCAAATCATGTTGACTATTGGTCCCTGATCAATTGCCATCAATACTGAGTGATCAGTTTGGAACAGTCATTGCACAACATGCGTGCAATTTCAGGGCTATTATGAATTAATAAATTATATTTCTGCCTGAGAAAAGCATGAAGTGTTTCCTCACCTCACTAGCTAACTAAAGAGAGGATTATAGAATCTTCCTAGCTCATGCCTTTACATCCCCACCTCATGCCGCTTTTACATCAACTGGTCTATGTTCTTCTGATGTCCTGGAAATCACGATAGAGAATGAGGTGGGGAGGTCTGGAAAAAGAAAGGAGTGTAAGTGTAACTTATTTTCTCATCTAATATGTTTACATGCACATATGGAGGACAGAAGTCGAATTCATATACACACACGCAGACACACACACACACACACACACACACACACACACACACCTTCCTGGAGAATTATTGTTTTAGTTGATGTTCTAATGCTATGAAGAGACACCATGACCAGGGCAAGTGTTAAAAAAAACATTTAATTGGGGCTGAATTACAAGTTCAGAGGTTTAGTTCATTATCTTCATGGTAGGGAACATGGTGGCAGACAGGGTCCTTGAGAAGTCAAGAATTCTACATTCAGATGCACAGGCATCAAGGGAGAGAGGGAAGGAGGAAGAGGGACAGAGAGAGAGAGGGAGGCAGGTAGGAAAAGAGAGAGAGAGAGAGAGAGAGAGAGAGAGAGAGAGAGAGAGAGAGAGAATTTGAAATATCAAAACTCATACTATTGACTCACTTCTGCCAACAAGGCCAAACCTCCTAATTGCTTCCTAATGACCAACCATTCAACTGTTTGAGTCAATGGGGGCAATTTCTCTTCAAACCACCACAATTGTCCTCTATCTTATTTTCTGAGATAGGGTCTCTCACAGAACCTAGAACTCATTGAGTTGGCTAGGCTGACTGTCCCATAAGCTTTGAGGATTGCTTCATTTCCATGTCTCCAATTTTAACATTACAATTGCATGTCACTATACCTGTTTTTGGTTTATTTGTTTGTTTTCATGGATTTAGGTTATCAAAGTACTGAACACAGACTCCCAGGCTTGTGCTGCTTTGTCCACTGAAGTTTTTCTCCAGCCCCCATCCAGCGTATTTTAATTACCAGTGAAAAAATAAACCAAGGCACAATACATTTCTTACTATATCTTTCACTTCTAGAAGCAACCAGAAAGACAATAAGGTTTGAACCCACCTGAACCGCACCAAACTCTGAAGCAGGAGGTGATTTATTCCCACAAACCTGTCTTTCATTTTTTGCTAAAAATATTTGGTGACTCACTGAGATTAGTTCTGGATCATAAGCATAACCAGATGATGGCAGTGAGCCCACTCTAATTTGAACCATTAGTAGGAATGATAATGATGTATGTACATATGACATATAGTTTATGAACATATAAATTTCATGATATGCAGCTCTTATTAAGTCCTCATCTAACAAAACAATGCATCAAACAGTTTAAGGTATATGAGGCTCATTCACTAACTATCTCTTTCTTTTTCTTGACTTTTCACTCAGATGTAGTTGGACATGAGTGTTATTGATAATACTCTTGAAGTTCATGTGCTTCTGAACTTGCTTCTGGAAAAGGTTTTTCTATAACCAATACAAATTTGAGCTCATTCTGAAGAGAACTCCTTGAGTTGATGACAATGGAAATATCAGTGACAGAATAAATTTAGTTCCTGATAAAAGCATTTGATTATTTTTGTTTCTTTTATCAGTTTTTTTCATTAGGTGTAAACATAAATGACCAATGATAAGTATTTTTAAGGCATGTGGCATGATAAATCCAAAGGTATAGGAGATACTTTCTCATGTTTTTACAGTTTTAGATACAGGTGAAGGTTGGTTTGTTGTGTCACAAAATACTCCTACCTCTAGGAAGTACTACAGTTAAAGTCTTAACACTTAAATAGGCTCTCTGGAATAGTCACAAAGTGACCATAATCCACCTGCAGTATTTGTTCATTAGTCCTATAACATGAAATGAATTGCTTTCAAAAATCTCCTGGTTCCAACTGGGCATGTGGCACTCATTTAACCTCAGCACTTGGGTGACAGAGGCAGGTGGATCTGAGCTTGAAGCCAGTCTGGTCTACACAGTTGAGTTCCAGCCAGTCCAAGCTACATAGTGAAATCTTGTCTCAAATAAATATTTGCTGACTCTATCCAATTGTCATTTCCATGTCTACAAACTTAACATTAATTTTTGATGGGCTTCTAGTCAACCCAGTTCATGTTCCTTTTGTAGTTTTCAAATACTTCAAAAATTTTATGTATTAGGCTTCTTATTATATATTGGGTTACCACTTTATGACACCCCTCTCTCTCTCTCTCTCTCTCTCTCTCTCTCTCTCTCTCTCTCTCTCTCTCTCTCTCTCTCTCTCTCAAATTTTAGTAGCTAGAGAAAGAGAAAGTGATGAGAAATGTTTTTAATTTGACCTGAACTAAACTCAAGGGTAATGGAATAACTTTCACAGGTGTTACTCAGAAAAATGAAATCAAACCAAACAACTTATAAAGAAACTGAGAGGAAAACAAACCGAACATGAACAACAAAAGTGTAAATGGTATGCCTTTAGAAACCAGATGCTGGGTTCTACACATGGAATTTTAGAAAGAGTATCACATTCCTAGCTTGCATTATCACAAAGTCTTGTTCAAATGTCTCTACCTCTGTCTCCCAGGTGGAACTAGGGACACTCACACTAAGATTACCATACTATTTTGTTATACACATGCTTTTGCTCACCTGGTTATATACTTAATTTATTTGGTTGACACTTACTTTGACTGGGATTCACAGAGAACAGCGAGTTATCATTCCAATCCAGTGTTTTAGCTTAGTCAACACTGGTGAGGCTATAGATCACACAAACTCAGGTCTTAGAACGTTAAAAATTGTATATTGTGTGAGAAGGCAATGGTGAGATGCTCTCCTTAATAATGGCCCAAGTCATTGAACAGCAGAATGGATCAATCCAGTTCACAGTGGTAAACAAGTAGATATTTCTCAGTGGTGGACTGCATTACCAACAGTGTAAACCAAGGAAGTACAGATATCTGAGGTCTGTTCTGGTCAGAGCCTTTCCAGAATCAACAGGACATGTAAAGGATCATTACCGTAGCTTGGAAATCCTTGTTTACCCAGTTGTCTTGCACAAACTCATTTTGGAACAGGTGAAGCTGATATGTGCTGTGAGAGGCACAGAGTGAACACATCAGGGTACTACAGGACAGCAGGTTCATAGGTAATCACTGTGGATCCAATCTGCACACAGTCAAATGTGCCCTGAGATATTCCCAAGAAACTT
Source organism: Acomys russatus (assembly GCF_903995435.1). Classification (NCBI taxonomy): domain Eukaryota; kingdom Metazoa; phylum Chordata; class Mammalia; order Rodentia; family Muridae; genus Acomys; species Acomys russatus. The sequence goes on along the minus strand of NC_067151.1, from coordinate 1,680,219 downwards.
TACAATCATACACTCTGTCAGAGGAGACATAAGAAGTCTGGGGATAGTATACTGGGTTTTGGTTCTTATAGTGTTTTCTAGACACTCAGCTCTGGTTTCAGCATACAGCCTTTTTTGTTCGAAATGTGCACCTTTAAATAAGTTCAAAAGTGACAGTTTTGTGAATTAAGGAAAAAATCCATAGATGGGACAGCACTGGGCTGTTCCTACACAACTGTTTCCTACTATCTTGCAGAGGCAGTTCCTCCCTATTTCAACCATCCCTGCAGATCAGTGGGCTATGTCTTGCTCTTTGACTTGCCTGTTGGACTTCTGTAGGCAGAGGAGGTAGCAATCTACACATCCAATCTCTACCTAGAATTTTGTCCTTAGAGACACCGTGACTCTCCCATTCATAGAATAATACTTACATCTCATATGTGCATACAGAAAGTGAGATAGATGATTGGCCACTGTGCTTCTCAGCATTCATGGCAGGAAGTACATATTTCATGATTGCTTTTTCTTCCATTTAAGGAGTGGTAAAGATAAAGATGAACTTACAGTTGACAGCAGTGTGTGGGAGGAGGATGAATTTCCCTTCCTTCATTGAAAAAGTAAAATCCACAGAATACACACATTAAGCTGTAATCAGATGGAATAGAGCTGAGTGCTCTGGGAAAGTGGTGTTAAGGTGTGAACTCATATCCTCAGAAGAGGGGCTGGAGGAAGGGAGAGCACCCATGCTAATGATTCTACAAGGCCAAATGACTAGTGATTGTGCAGTCTTAAAATGTAAAGGTCAAATTATCCTGGATTATTTTGGGCCCTTTGACAGTCATTCATTACCCATTCTTGTGTCTGACCTAATGTCTTTCTGTCTATCAAAATCTTAAAAATGTCTTTTTAGCAGACCACAAGCTAAGAATGTCATTAGATAATTCTGAAAAATATGGAAAAGTTTTTCTTGCTTTTTTTGTAACCTGCCTATCTGTCCCCACCAATGCCTTCAGAGATTACTTCTTTTCACTCTGTAACTAACAAAATTCCATGTACCACTTCCACAGAGGAGCATGACTTTTCAGGCCAAACTGATTCCATGTTCCCAGAAAAGAGTCATTCATATCTAGCTCCACAGCAATCTCTTATTTCCTTGTAGGTGAGAGCTGTGTGTGTGTGTATGTGTGTGTGTGTGTCTGTGTGTGTGTGTCTGTGTCTGTGTATGAGTGTGTATGTGTCTAGTCCTGTCTCTAAGCTAGAGGTATCTCTTGTTTTCTTCTTCCCCAAGAGAGAAAAAACAAGTAAGAATTAAGGAAGAATTATTGGACATATATATGCTGGTTTCATCTTTTAGTTTATGTATTTATTTAAAGATTTGTTTTCATTATTTGTTTTAAATGTATATGTGTGCTTGTATGCAGGTGGGAGGACATATGTGCACATGAGTATAGGCATTTACGGAGTCCAGAGGCATCAGATTCTCTGCAGTGAGAGGTATAGGAGGTCATGAGCTGCCTGGCATGTGTATGGGGGTCGAAATTCTGGTCTTCTCCAAGAACAGTATACACTTTTGATTGATGAACCATTTCTGTAGTCCCTTTATATCTTTAAAGCACTATTTCAATAAAAAGAGGTATATTTTCTTACTCCTTGATATACAAATTACTCTGATATCTTTTAGAAGTGGTATACTTTGAAAAAAAAACTCATAGTCTTTTTTATTTAACTTATCATTATCCTTGGTATTTAAGAAGAACAGTTAAAAATAGTCTTAAATAGACAAATGGGCTAAAAGAAAGTCAATGAAAATGGTCAAAATGATCTAACTTAAAAAAAAAAAAAAACTCCCTTTCTGGTCTCATTCTAACATGGGTCACCAGTCTGTTAAATAAGATATAAACCATTTGTGACCAGTTGATTTCACAGGACACCAGAGTCTTGACAGAAGTTCACAGTGCCTTGGATTATTCTGAGGCTGAGCTGGCAATCTCAAGCACAGGAGAGAAAGAGGCAGCCCAGACTTTGTCAGCCATGGCCAGTTTCTCACCTGAGTCTCATAGAGAGCACCTAGATGCACTGTGGAAGGAAGACATTCCAAGTGATCCTGGGAAGGCAGATTGCTGGTCATTCTGTTAGACAGTTGCTTCTAAAGAGACCTGTAATTCAGCCAAAGCAAAGATCGCTGAACCTCCATACTGAGGAAGTGGCCTCTGTGGTCAGCAAGTATGGGCACCATTATGTGAGGTTAGAAGGGAGCCTTGTCTGATTTTCAGAAAATCTGGGCAAAATAGAATACCTGTTCCAAGAGAGAGGATGGGCATAGCTACAAGGTTTCCTGCATGCCATATTTGTGGGCTGATGTTGGTGAGGCTTAGTGGCACTGAGAACAGAGAACCTTGAGTTAGTGGAAGCTGGCTAGTTGGCCTCAGCTATGATGCAACATCACCTTTTGGGCAGCCACTCTAAAAGTCACTGTGCTTAAACCAGGGGCATATGCAGACCTGTCAATACCAATGTATTTTTGCATCATAATTAAAGAAGTGTGGCCATAACTCCTACCCAGAAATGCTCACCTCCTAGGTCTGCAGACATTGGCTTTCAGGAACAGAGAACTCTGGGGAACTTATGCAGTCTCCTTCCTCCTGCCCTCAACAGGGAGGAGCAATATTAATAGTGAGCCTACAGAAAAGAGACCTGAATGAAGACAGATCAAATTCTGCCAGACCCCCTGTTCTGGCTGAAATAAGACAGAAGGGACATTTTTAGTGTTTTGTTCCTTTAAGCTCCAGTACTCAGTCATAGTCCTGTTACTACTAACACAATTGCTTTGGAATATTTTGTTGAGATTCTTTCCTTTAAGCTAAATACAGTGAAGGCCTTCCTAACTATGGAAACATGAAGGTACACCACCAGTCCCACAGGCCTTGTGCAAGGAGTATCAACAATACACTGACTTGGACAATGTCCGGGTGGAGTTCTGGCCAGGACTGAAAGTTGAAACAAGCACTATTGGCTTGTGAAAAGTTACTTGGGTGATAATTTGAAGAGGAAAATCTTGGCTGTGTGTTAGACCACAATGCCTTTAGCCAAAGAACAAAAGTTCAATCCCAAATCAGAATGTTTAGTCTTTCCTTGCCAAACAAATAAATGTTTGGGAACTTCTAGGCAGATGTCTGGGATTACCTACTGCTTAGTCATAGAGATGAAGTGTTATTGTGATTGAGTGATCGTGTCTTCTTCTCTCAAGGTGCTATTTATATCTAGCGGATCTAAGTCCTTATAAGGACTTTCTGATTTCAGCAGGTGAGGTAGGAAAGATGGGGTAAGGAGGGACAGTAAAGCTTCTCCTCTGGGAATAACTCTTGGCAATTCATGTTTTTCCCTCCACTCAATATATAATAAATCTTCATTCCTTCTTGCCTGGGTAATTTATAATAATGGCTTTATCTGTCCTCCTCTGATTCCTATTCTTATCTGACCCCTGCCCTCCTCTCCATATGAGCCAGCTTGTCCTTCAAATAACTTCTTATTTAATGTAAATTTCAGACCTTGTTCCTTCCTCAACAACTTGACATTTCACAATCTTGTACTGCAAACAGGAGACTATCTAACCTCAGACCCTCAAGGACATCCAAAGCATGTTTTCTACTTGTGTTTCACAAGTGAAATGTTTCCTTTTTCCCCTATGTGTTTTTGAGACCTGTTGTGAATAGTGGAAAAAGTGATGAACAAAACAATCCTGCATTTTACTTACTTTTTTATTGCATCTGTCAGGTTCATATGAGAAAACTCACAGATGTTCTCTGGAACTTAGCTCATTGGAGCCTTGGCATTCATCATTCCATCTGGGAGGGAGACTTTTCCCTCCAGCCTCTTGTTTTATATACCTTAGGGCTTACTTTAAACACTCACCTTCCATGAAGATGTCTATGGCCCTCTTCTGTACTCCAGTTATGGTTAAGGACTTAGTCTTGGTTGCTAGGTTGTTGTTCTCCATCCCTTAGGGCTGTCATATCTGAATACACAATTCAATCTTTTTCTGTTTCCTTCCTTTTGGAGAACAGCAATGTACAATGAACTTAAAGCTTCAGCTTTAAAGCTTGTCCTAGTTTCATTTCTGTTGCTTGATAAAATAAAGGGAGGGATTTATTTCAGCTTATAGTTTCAGGTTACAGCCTATCATTGTTGGGAAGTCAAGACAGTGAGTCATATCACATCTACAGTTAAGAGTGGAGAGAAAGGAATGCATTCATGTTCATTTGCTCACTTGTTTGTGTTCAACTTGATTTTTCCTCTTTTACAGAGTTCAGAATTCTGTACTTAGGGAGTAGCATCACCTATAATGGGCAAGGTTTCCCCACATCAATTAACTTAAGACAGGGACTGAAGAGATGGCTCAGAAATTAAGAACACGGACCACACTTGCAAAGGATAATAATTAGATTCTCAGAATCATTTTGGGGAGCTCACATTCTCCTATAGCCCCAACTCCAGGAGATCCAACACCTCTGGCCTTCACAGACACTTGACTCAAGCATACATCCTCATGCACAAACACATATGTATATACATAATATTAAAAATAAAATAAATTTTAAAAAATGTAATACCCCACAGACACTTCTTCAGGCCAACTCAATGTAGGGAAAAAAGTTACTCACTGAAACTCTTTCCACATAATACTAGATTGTGTCATTTTGATGATTAAAGACACAACCCACCATGACTATTGCCAAGGAATTTAATTTGAATTCAAGGTTTAGCAAAAACATGGGACTCAAGGTTACATATGTGCTTAACTGTGCCTTTACTGTAATTTTGTGAAGCTTTTATTAGAGAGCTCAGGGTTCAAAGCAAGGACAGAAAAACTATGAAGAACATTCAAAGTATTTCTCATCATCACTGTCACCAGGAGTGCTCAGGATATAGAAGGTCTCATGGCTGAAAGGAGGAAGAATACATGTGCCAAGCTGTGTTACTGAGAAGTGCAGAGGACACACCTTGCCCATAGCATTCTTTCTACAGGCAGAGGCATTCCCCAAGGGAAATAAACAAAGTTCTATGGGAACAGAGTTCATACAGCACAATAGTGTATGAAAATCTATTATATGCAGTCTATATCTAACCATTGCAAGGCTCCATGGTCAGATAAATGTGGGCCTGAGTCTTGGCTTTGCTAATGTATAAGCTGCAAAACTTATGTTTAATTAGTAGTATACTTCTATTCTGTATCTGTAAAACAGGGGTCACAGTTGGGCTCATCTCAGAAGCTAAACTGTGAGAACTAAATACCTAGGAATAGTATTTAGTATTTACTACTGTGCTTAGTAGGAATGTCAAGTGCTCAGTAGGTATTGTGTCAAGGATACAGCTTAGCTTCCTATAGCATTGACATTCTCTCTCTCTCTCTCTCTCTCTCTCTCTCTCTCTCTCTCTCTCTCTCTCTCATTTGTTACATAATTGAATTATGAATTAGTCTGTAAAGTCCTTCAGAAGTCATTTCTAAGTGCTTTTTTTTTTTCCTGAGGCTAAGATGAGTATATCTGTGCTCATCTGTGTTTACAAGCTGGAAAGTTGCATTATTTGGAAAAACACTGTATTCTTCATTTTCATGGTTCTAAGGCAAGGATTCCAATGATGTCTTTCTCACATATTCTCCTTGTGTTGAGATGTTAACAGTAAATCAAGTGTAAAAGAATGAGTAGAAGGTGAACTTAGCCTGACAACATCTTCATAGATGTTCCAAAAGACACCTGAAAGCTTGCTTCTGTCTGGTAGAGAGCTCAGCCTTAGGAAGAGTAGGCCTCATCTCCAGCCTCAGAGAAACAATCAGTAATGCAAATATACAGAGATCTCCCCATATAGCCCAGATCTGGAATTTCTCAGAGCTCTGAAACTTCCCATTCCAATTTGTCTTTAAAAAAATAGATTCTGACAAATACATCCTGTTCTTGGTCCTGTGCACACAAGACAAGCTTGTTGACGACAGAGTTTGTTCCAGTAAGAGGCAGTGACAGAAGTAAACTGAGTCAGTGTTCCAGCCAGAGATAGTCTACTTCTTTAGTTTTAAAATAAAGAGGGGTGGGGCCTAGAAAAGACCATTATGGAAAATTGCTGCTTGAGTATTACGTGAAGGTGAGGTCCAAGGTAAAGGGGGATGAGAGAAAGTGAATTTGATGGTTTTAGTGGACTTTACATGTGGTGTTTTTCCAATGATGGCTGAAACATCCTTTCATTAAAACCTCTCTGCTGGGACAGTCCTTGCAAACCCATGTTTGGGCAAATTCTTCTTTAGGTCAACCATGGCCCTTTTGGGGGAAGCTTCTCATATAATGAGTAGAGGTCATTGGGTCTTGGGGCAAGGATGAATTGCTAGCTACTTGGCACTGGTTTTTTAGTTTGTCCAAGGCTCTGGAAAATGGTGGTTACAGGTAGGCACTAGGAGTTAAAGCATCATAAAAAAGAAAAAGGCCAAGTCACTTTTTACTTTAGTCCTTCTGCTCAATTTCATCTTTTGTTCACCTATACTTTCTGTGCTGAGGAGGGACAGCTAGGGCACCACAGACTTCCTCTGCCTTGGCTTTGTCCTTCTTGATGACAGGTCATTTAGGGTACTGCCTGCCTCCATCCTTGGGCAACATTGGATAGTGGGAGCTTGGGGTGCCCATAAGCCCTAGTAGAAATTGAAAATCTTTTTATTTATTTATCCTCCAGTACATTTTAAAATGTTAAGTCAATGCTTATTCTAAATTAGAACAGGAAGAAAGTTCTCTTAAGGAGAAGTTCTGTAAATCTGGCTCTATCATGTGCTGGAATTGCCCAGTGAGATTTAGACATATCTGGGCATAAGCTATTAATAAGCTCTGAGCAGTGTATCAATAGTGTCAACTGAGAAGCCTGGTTTGCATAAAATACTCAATAAAAGAGAATGAAAACAGTATATTTTCAGCACATAGTTGCTGTGCAACCTGAACACTTTAAAGCTTCCCAACCAACCCAGAAAGACATACATTCTTGAAAACCTGATTATATTTATAAATAAAAAATTCTGATTCTTAACAGTGTGATTACTACAATTTGCAGATGAATTAATCTGTTAACTGCAACAGAGAGCAGATTGGAATATACAAGACCCAATGTCTCATAAGTAAAGCAACTAAGTATTCTTCTGACAACACCAGATTGTATACAGAGTTAAACTGCCCCTCAGACTTCTATTAAAGTTTGAGCCCTGGAATACAGCTCCTGAGTTTGAAGTTTTATTTTGTTGATATTTATTTGTATGTCTAGTTACACATGTGCAAGTATGTCTGTGTGCAGGTGAGTTTAGTCCCCAAGGAAGCCTGAAAAGAGTATTGGATTCCCAGGAGCTGGAGTTACAGGTGGTTGTGAGCTGCCTGAAGTGGGTGCTCAGAACTGAACTCTCAGCCTTTGCAAGAACAGTATGATATGTATGTGTCACTACTGACCCATCTTTCTAACCCCTGATATGCAGTTTTAAATTGAAGTTGTTTTTTGAGGCAAAACATGTATTATTTTCTTTGCATTATAGAGTGGAGCTGAGTGTTGGGAGAGGAGGAGCTGACTGGGTGGAAGTGCAGGAGTTGCTCCAGCGTTGGTGACTTATTTTTCACCATCCTCTCTCTGGCTAGGACTGTGAAGATCTTGAGAGCCCATTGAGCCAAACTCTCAGGTCTTGAACCAGGCAGTAGGTTCCATTAGGCTTTCAAACTGCCAGTATAGGGGTGTTAAAAGGAGAGAAGGTGGGACAGAGAAGGTTTTTTCTTAGGAATTCAGATATAATAGGCTTAAGTCCCCTGAGGCTCTCAAGGCTAAGTGGGTATTGGGGTTGGGTAACGTACCGGGTAGGATTCTGTAACTGGATGATGATAGGGTAGTGATGTCTAGCAAAAGAGGGGTTATGGACATCCCAGAGTCGGGGGTCCACCTGAGAAGATGACAAAGGAAATGGCTCCTTAAGGCAGGTAGGCTGTGTAGCTAGGAGAAGAGAAACAGAAGCTGTAGGCAATGCTGGGGTTAGGCAAGCCCCGGCCCAATGACCTTGTTGACCACATTTATAGCAAGAACCAGATGGTCATATTCCTTGATCTTGACCTTTGGGAGATAAGGAAGCCTGGGTATTTGCCTGGGCCGGTTGAACTGCCTGGGCCAGCATTTGTTATTTTTGTTTACAGGCCTTTTTATTTTCTTCATGGTATACTTTAAACGCCAGCGCTAAGACTTTCCATCTGTGGAGTTAGGGGTCCTCTCTCTAAACCTTTATGTTTAGCCCTGATGTCGGGATAGCTCTGGGAAAAGAAATAAATCATTAAGAGCTGTTTGCCCTCTGGATTTTCAGGATCTAAATTAGAATATTGTAAAAGGGCCTTTGTAAGGCGCTCTAGAAATTGAGACAGATTTTCATCTTTTTCCTGAAAGGTCTCTTGGAGTTTTTGAAAATGTATTGGTTTAAGAGCAGCCTTGTGGAGACCAGCCAGTAGGCAGATCGTAAATTGGTCCCTTGCTAAAATGCCTGGTGTAGTATTAAAATTCCAGTTTGGATCTTGATCAGGAACTGCTTGGGCCCCGGCCGGGTGAGTCGAATTAGTTTGATAAGCCACATCTGCATATACCCTTGCCTGTTCCCAAACTCACCGTCATTCCTCAGATAGTAAATTGTTGGCAAGGATCATATATATATATATATATATATATATATATATATATATATATATATATATATATATATATGTATCATGAAAGGTAAGATTATAGGATTGAAGGATGTATTGAAATTGTTTAATGGAACAGGTAGGGTTGGAGGTATAAGAACCCAATTTATTTTCTATTTGAGAGAGTTCAGATAGCGAGAAAGGAACATGCACTCTAACTAAGCCATCCACACTGGTAACTTCACGTAAAGGAAGAACTGAAGCAGGTTTGGTGGGGGAAGGAGGTTTTGCTGTAGAGCGGGAGCGGGTAAAAGCTGGCGCTAAGGCAGGACGGTTGGGGCGGATTGAAGTAGGGGTGTAGGATGAGGAAGCTGAGGAGGCTGAAGGAGAAGGGCTAGCTTGAGGAGGGGGTCTTACAGGAGGAAAGGATGCGTCAGGTGAGCCTGTACGCTGACAGCGAATTGGTGGAGGTATTTCAGACAGATCGAACATGGTAGAAGGTATTTGAGGCTCAGAATCAAAGCTAGAAGGGAGGTGAGGTTAGTAAGCCGTAAGGGCGTCCTCCAAAACGGATTGAGACCCAAGGGACTCGTGTAAACCAGTTAGTAGCTCGTCAGCACTAACTAGCGATCAACAGCCTAACTCAACAGATGAGCTAGTACAGCCTAACTCAACAGATGAGTTAGCCACAGGGATGTAGCTGTGAGTGCACTCGAATTTTTAAGTGGCTGTCACAGAACAGCAGAGAAAGCTACATCAGTAAATTCACCCAATGGGGACGAGCCTAGTTGAGGGTCTGCGAAGAGGACCAGGGTGTCCCCTGCTCCCAGCCAATGAGAGAGGGCTAGCAACCTCTCTGAGTGAAGTGTTTATGCCGAGTAAACGGAAAGGGAAAAAACAAACAAACAAACAAAAAACAAACAAACAAACAAACAACAACAACAAAAACAAAACAAAACAAAAAACCCCAAAACCCTCACCAATCAGACGGTGTGTGTATGAGGAATCAGAATCTGGATTCAGGAGTGGATCAGTAAGGGGGCGGGCGGGTAGGTCCGTGATGGAAAGAGGATTCTTGTGGTTTTTATTGGGCAATCTGGTAAAGATCACCCCTTATTGCCACCAGAAGGCCTCCTTGACACTGGGCGCCAAATGTAAAAAGTGGCCAGTGGAGGTTAGAGGTGAACGGCGGAGCTGTACAGAGGGATGGAAACACACCACGCAACAGATCCACTTAAGAGGTTTAATAGGGAGATACAGGAACTGTCTCTGGAGACACATGTGGAGACAGGGCGAGAAATGGGAGGAATTTCTTTTATAAGCTATCTAGAGCATGAGCAGAAGGTGTGCAGGTGGCTTAGGGGGCTTGAGTCCTGCTGGTGGGGGATGGTGACATGTAGCCTGTTTTCTGGCCGTTATCAGACCTTCAGGGGTGACTGTATTGTTGCCTGATTACTAACAACAGCAGACCAGATTCTCTCATTTTTGGGCCTGATAGAGTTCTTCAGACATTGGATCCCCAATTTTGCCATTACAATTATACCAGGCAGCCAGAGAGACCTCCATGGTCCACCATAATTTCTTTTTACTCCGGGATGCCCTCTTCATGGCCCCTGCCCTGGCACTTTGGGATCCACCCACCCCTACCACCTCTTTACAGATGAGAGGGTGGGAGTGGCCACAGGAGTTTTAGCTCAATTGGTCTGGCCCTCCCATCTGGCTGTAATCTTCTTGTCCAAAAAGCTAGAGCCCACAATATATAGATGGCAGCCATGTTTAAGAGCCCTATCATCATCATCATCATCATCATCATCATCATCATCATCATCATCAGCAGCAGCAGCAGCAGCAGCAGAATTCACCTGGGGAAGCTCTCAAGATTACCCTGTTCCAGCCTATCATGGTATACTCTACCCATTACCTCTCAGAGCTTTATGAGTCATTCCTTTCTCTCCCTCCTTGGTGCCTCACAGGTTTAAACATTTCATCTTCTGTTTCTAGAACCCCACCTCCCCCAGATTACTCTAACTCCCAGTCCTGCTGTAAACCCTGCAACATTCCTTACCTCCCTCTCCATACCCCTTCTCACTTCTGACCAGAGAGTGTGGAGGCTCTATGCTTACCCCAGCCTTGTCATTTTGACCAACCCCTCATAGACCCCCCAACTTTGTGGATGAGAGCTCTCTCATAGACAGATCAGGAAACCACCAAGTGGCTTATGCTGTGGTCACCTCCACTAAAACAGTTGAGGCAAACTGCTTCCCAATGGGGACATCTTCACAATAGGCTGAGCTAATTGTTTTAATTAGGGCTCTTGAAATAGCCAAAGACCAGCAGGATAACATCTATACTGATACTAAATATTATTTCTTTTTCTTTTATTTAATAATTTTTTATTATTAATTTATTCATGTTACATCTCAATGGTTATCCCATCCCTTGTGTCCTCCCATTCTTCCCTCCCTCCCCTTTTCCCCTTATTCCCCTCCCCTATGACTGTTCCTGAGGGGGATTACCTCCCCCTGTATATGCTCATAAAGTATCAAGTCTCTTCTCGGTAACCTGCTGTCCTTCTTCTGAGTGCCACCAGGTCTCCCCCTCCAGGGGATATGGTCAAATGTGAGGCACCAGAGTACGTGAGAAAGTCGTATCCCACTCTCCACTCAAGTGTGGAGACTGTTCTGACCATTGGCTTGATCTGGGTAGGGGTTTAAAGTTTACCGCCTGTATTGTCCTTGGCTGGTGCCTTAGTTTGAGCGGGACCCCTGGGCCCAAATCTGCCTAACATACTGTTCTACTTGTAGGTTTCTAGGACCCTCTGGATCCTTCTACTTTGCCATTCTCCCATGCTTCTTTCATCTAGAGTCCCAATAGGATGTCCTCCCCTCTGTCCCAGTTTCCTGGTAAGTGAAGTCTTTCGTGGGACATGCCCCTTGGGCTACTATGCAGATATAAGTGAGTATATACCATTTGATTCTTTCTGCTTCTGGGTTAACTCACTCATTATGATCATTTCTAGCTCAATCCATTTATCCACAAATTTCGGGAATTCTTTGTTTTTAATAGCTGAGTAGTATTCCATAGTGTATATGTACCACAGTTTCTTTATGCATTCTTCTACTGAGGGACACTTAGGCTGTTTCCATGTTCTGGCTATTATGAATAAGGCTGCTATGAACATGGTTGAGCAAACATTCTTGTTGTGTACTGTAGCATCTTCTGGGTATATTCCAAGGAGTGGAAAAGCTGGGTGTTGAGGAAGCCCTATTTCTAGTTTTCGGAGACAGAGACAGATAGATTTCCAAGGTAGCTGTACTAATTTGCATTCCTACCAGCAATGAAGGAGTGTTCCTCTCTCTCCACATCCTCGCCAGCATGTAGTGTCACCAGAATTTTTGATGTTAGGCATTCTGATGGGTGTAAGATAGAATCTCAGAATTGTTTTGATTTGCATTTCCCTGATGACTAAGGAGGTTGAGCATTTCTTTAGTGTTTCTCAGCCATTTGATATTCTTCTGTTGACAATTATCTGTTTAGTTCTAAGCCCCATTTCTCAATTGGGTTATTTGGTTTGGTAGTATTTTATTTCTTGAATTCTTTATATATTTTGGGTGTTAGACCTTTACCAGATGGAGAGTTGGTGAAAATCGTTTCCTAGTCTATAGTCTGTTGCTTTGTTCTGTTGATAATGTCTCATGCCTTACAGAAGCTTCTCAGCCTCATGAGGTCCCATTTATTAATTGTTGACCATAAGACCTGGGCTGTTGGTATTTGTTCAGGAAGTTGTTTCCTTTGTCAATGTGTTTCAGGCTCTTCCTCACTTTTTCTGAGTTAGTGTCTCTGGTTTTATGTTGAGGTCTTTGATCCACTTGGATTTGAGTTTTGTGCATGGTGACAAATTTGGGTCCAATTGCAATTTTTTACACATAGACCTCCAGTTAGATCAGCACCATTTGTTGAAGATGCTACCCTTTTCCCACTGAATAGATGTGGCTTCATTGTGTAGGTATTTTGATAGGGATTACATTGAATCTGTAAATTGCTTTTGGCAGGATGGCCATTTTTACTATGTTTATTCTCCCAATCCATGAGCAAGGAAGATCATTCCATCTTCTGGTGTTATCTTCAATTTCCTTCTTCAGAGTTTTGAAATTTTTTACAAACAAGTCCTTCACTTGTGTAGTTAGAGTAACTCCTAAATATTTTATATTGCTTGTGGCTAATGTGAAAGGTGTGGTTTTCCTAATTTTTTCCTCTGCAAGCTTGTCATTTGTGTATAGGAAGGCTACAGACTTTTTTGAGTTAATTTTGTATCCAGCCAATTTGCTGAAGGTGTTTATCAGCTATAGGAGTTCTCTGGTGGAATTTTGAGGGTCACTTAAGTACACTATCATATCATCTGCAAATAGGGATAATTTGACTTCCTCCTTTCCCATTTGGATACCCTTGATCTCCTTTTGTTGTCTTATTGCTCTGGCTAGAATTTCGAGACTATATTGAGGAGATATGGATAGAGTGGGCAGCCTTGCTTTGTTCCCGATTTTAGAGGAATTTCCTTGAGTATCTCACCATTTACTTTGATTTTGGCTATTGGCTTGCTGTATATAGCCTTTATTATGTTGAGGAAAGTGCCTTGTATCCCCAATCTCTCTAAAACTTTAAACATGAATGGGTGTTGAATTTCATCAACTGCTTTCTCTGCATCTAAAGAGATGATCATGTGGTTTTTAATTTTCAGTTTGTTTATATAGTGGATTACATTGATGGATTTCTGTATATTAAACCATCCCTGCATGCCTGGAATGAAGCCTACTTGGTCATGATGAATGATATCTTTGGTGTGTTCTTGTATTCGTTTTGCAAGTATTTTATTTAGTATTTTTTCATCGATGTTCATAAGAGCAATTGGTCTGAAATTCTCTTTCTTTGTTAAGTCTTTGTGAGGTTTAGGTATCAATGTGACTATGGCCTCATAGAATGAATTTGGTAATGTTCCATCTATTTCTATCTTTTGGAGTAGCTTGAATAGTATTGGTATTAGCTTGCCCTTGAAGGTCTGGTAGAATTCTGCACTGAAACCATCTGGCCCTGGGCATTTTTTGGTTGGGAGACTATCAATGATTGCTTCTATTTCTATAGGGGAAATGGGACTATTTAGCTTGTTTATCTGTTCTTCACTCAACTTTGGCAAGTAAAATTGATCAAGAAAATCATTCATTTCCCTTACATTTTCAAAGTTTGTGGCATATATGCCTTCAAAGTAGGATCTTATGATTCTTTGTATTTCTTCAGTGTCTCTTGTTATGTCTCCCTTTTCATTTCTGATTTTGTTGTTTTCACTACTGTCTCTCTGCCTTTTAGTTAGTTTGGCTAATGGTCTGTCTATCTTGTTGATTTTCTCAAAGAACCAACCAGTTCTTGGTTTTGTTGATTCTTTGGACTGTTTTCTTAGTTTCTAATTTGTTAATTTCAGCCCTGAGTTTGAGTATTTGCAGACATCTACTCCTCTTGGGTGTCTCTGCTTCTTTTTTTCCTAGGGCATCCAGTTGTGTCATTAAGATGCTTATGTGTGAGGTTTCCAATTTCTTTTTAAAGGCACTTAGTGCTATGAATTTCCTCTTAGAACTGCTTACAATGTATCCCACAAATTTGGGTATGTTGTTCCTTCATTTTCATTGAATTTCAGAAACTCCTTGATTTCTTTCTTTATTTCTTCCCTGACCCAGTTGTCATTTAGCAGAGAGTTGTTTAGTTTCTACGTAAGTGTAGGCTTTTTGTTATTTCTGTTGTTGTTGAATTGCAGCCCAAGAGCATGGTGATCTGATAGGATACAAGGTATTATTTTAATCCTCTTGTATCTATTGGGGCTTGCTTTGTGACCTACGATGCGATCAATTTTGGAGAAGATTCCATGGGATGCAGAGAAGAAGGTATATTCTTTCTTGTTTGGGTGAAAAGTTGTATTGATATCTGTTAGATCCATTTGACCCATGGCAATGGTTAATGATGTTATTTCTCGGCTTAGTTTGTGTTTCAATGACTTATCCTTCAGTGAGAGTGGGGTGTTGAAGTCTCCCACTATTATTGTGTGGGGATCGATGTGTGGTTTAAGCTTTTTTAAAAGATCTTTTACAAATGTGGGTGCCCTTGTATTGGGAGCATAGATGTTTAGAATTGTGATGTCCTCTTGGTTGACTTTACCTTTGATGGGTATGAAGCGTCCTTCCTCTGAGTTGCAAACCTCAGCCACCACCCCTGCTGACACTGGTGCCACTGGTGCTGCTGGTGCCGCTGCTGCTCCTCCCATGTGCAGGGGCACACAGGTCCTCTGTACCCTTGTCCCTCCGAACCGTGGAGCACTCCTGCTGCCGTGGTGTGGGGACCTTAGTGTTCCTGGCTCAGAAATCTGTGCAATTCCCTGAATTGTTCACTGGAGCCTCCAAACACGGTCCACACTGCTTGCTGCCATCTTGGATCCTCCGAGTCTAGGTTTTCCATAGACTGGGCTCATGATGGGTTGAGTAGAAGTAGATGAACTTTCTATGCCTTTCTCCACCAATAAAACAAGAGACTGAGCATAGTTAATTCATAGTTCTGATCAAAATCCTATGCTATTTTTGTATGTAGTCAAGTCAAATACATTTTACTGTTAAATGGGATGCTGTAGGCAGAGAAAGCCCTAAGTGAAATCTCGGGGGAATGTATTTTGTTAGCATGGCATAGTCATACAAAGGATTTTAAGCCTCAGACTCATTGGGAATTGACAAAACTGTTACTCTTATGGGCCAGGGTCTGAAGGATGGCCAAGCTATCCTGAGGCATATTGTGATAGAATTTTCCTGGGAAGTTACAATTCATACATATCTTTTCATCCTATATAGGGATCCCATGACAGCAAAATATGGATCTCATTAAAGTCCAACTTGGTGATCCAATGAATTACAGAAATATGGGTGAAAGGTTACTTACAAGAGCATAAATGATACAAAGAAAGTTGCAGAGAGGTTCCAGGTGATAGTAGGTGTCACTCTATCAGAGTATTCCCATCTAACTTGACCTCTGTTTTTTTGTATGAGTGTCTGTCCTTTCTTCATAGCCATGCACATAGTCAGAATTCCTGGACCCAAGCTGGGAGGATTGTAGTGGCATGGTATCATTGGGTGCTAATGGGTTTCATTACCCAAGCCCCTTTTCCCCTTTTCTGCCTTCATCTTTTCTAAGAATCCATATACTCGGAATGCATTTCAATTATAGTTCAATATCTAAATGTAAAAGGAGATTTTAAAAGCCAAGAGAGAATTCTGAATGTCACAAAACTATTCAACATCTATTTTTCCACATACATTGTTATTACCATTCGGTGTGGTGATTTTCTATTACACTGCACAGTCGCTTTTGTGTGGGCAATTTGGGAGTTGGTAGAGCCCAGGAGACAAAACGGAGTTGAAGTAAAAGCTCATTAGTTACTGTGTAAGGAGCTGGTAAAATTTGACTTGGAATTAGTTAGGTTAAAATGAGCTTGTATTTTAATAAAATAACAATAGGATGATCTAGGCAGTCAAGGAATGGGAATTGTTTTTTGAATTGCTAACTATTTGGGGAAAAGAAGCCCTGTGATCAGAATAATGAGGATTTACTGTACATTGTGAACCGTGAGAATGCCTCTGTCTCTTAGAAATACTCTTTGTATTCATAGTCTTTTATGACTGTCCTGTCATTGTAGGAGACTTTCAGTCTTCTTTGTCTTTCTGTTGTCAACCATAATGAAATAATCGCAATGACAATTATTTGCTTGTTTAGCTTCAAAAGTTTTCTCTGTTCAATTTCTTCATTTGTCTGCCTCATGGTACTATTGTGTGATATGTCATGACCAAGCAAATTCTGACAGGGGGAATCTGCATCTTTTTTCTTCCTCTGAGAGAAGTTTCCTTTTAAATGAAATTTAATAGAGATGTTCAGCGCACTATAGTGAGCATTTAAAATAGTTGTAGACAATTTAATAGCTTAAACATTTTAAGATGGCAGGTAACACCAGTCTACCTTGGTGCTCCATGGCCCAATTTTATAAATCCCACATCAAAAATCCAGATCAAGACTGAGTTTGACAGAACTTTAAGAAAATACATCATCTAGACATGCAGTGTTATAAACTATACCTCACAAAATACGTCATCTAGACATGCAGTGTTAACAACTATACCTCACCCATGTGAGTAGTTCAAGTGGCCCAGAGTTTAGTTTTAAAGACTAATAACTTTGGCTATCTCTTATTTCCTATCTTCACCCAAAGACTATAAGGCTTTAACTGAGAATTCAGTAATGAAGGTTTGGATCAGGACAGGTATGGTTGTCACTATTATTCTGAAGTATGTGCTTGCAGGAAGGCCTTGTCTTCAGTACCATCTCCCCTACCTCGGATGGCTTGAATGGGAAGTATTCAGAGTTGCATTGAGGAGGCTGGCCAGCTGAGACCCAGACAAGCTCATATAGACTCAGTTTTAAAAGCTGTGCTTTAAACTCTTATCTTCAAATATAAAGACCAACCCTTGTTTCTTTATTTTCCTGAGGGCTCTTAGATGCTTAAGTAAAATAGGTGGCTATGAAAGCTTTTGTCTCATAAAATTGTATGAATCCAATGAGACCATGCAAAGAAATTGTACCTTTAGCATGGTGTATCATGTAAGGTTCCTTAGTGTAGACTTCATAGT